>NC_092345.1:75746591-76065841 GCF_963676685.1 Mytilus edulis | reverse complement strand
TTTCCAATATATCATTATTCGCTATCCTAAAAAAAAATTTGTATTAATATTAAGTTTTATTTGCATTTACAACTAGTTTTGCTAATCATTTATTTATGACTGTTAATATAGGATATATTCACCAAGTGCTCAAATAAGCTATGCGTATGTAAACACGGTTAACAAATAAATGTATGTAAAGAAATACGTACATTCTTTTAATTGCAGTTAAGCATATAGGGCTCAGTTACATGTTTACCTTCAAAAAATGTGTATATACAATATGAGTTATGACCACTGTATGTTGAAAAGGAAAACTGCGTAGCTATTACAATCACTGGAGCTGAAAAAAATAATAAAAAAAAATAGACTGGAAAGAATTCCGTAACGCGAAGAGAGGACACGTAAGGATTTGCAATGCCAGGCAAATACAAAAAGAGCAGACATAGACATTTGAGCTGGTAATCAGTCAGTTGTTGTAAGCATAAAACTGTTCCAAGTTGATGAAGGACATGTAATGGGAGAATCACAAGGCAAAAGGTAATAATCCTTTCAAGGCAAATCTTAAGATCAAAATATATTTTGTCAGGAAAAACGAAAAAAGTCTGATGAGTCACGGATTGAAAAAAACCCAGTAAAATAACCAGCCACAATTGTGATGAATCAACAAGAACAATAACTGCAGGGTGTTTTGTTTTTCTTTCTTTTTGATGAGGTATCTGACTATCATTCATCATCAAGCATCGACAATTATGATCGACAATAGTGTACGTTACTGTCACTTGAACTACTAACCATTGTTCTTTTAGCCAGACTCAGTGCAGGAGATTCATATTTCAAGAGCAGATAACATGCTAAATGTTTGTTAAAACTGCACGATTAGACAATTAGACGGAATTCGAGACACAGAAAGAAAGTCAGTAATCTGTTATCCATGGAATGGGCCTCGCCAAAATGATAGAAACAGTGACGGCTACAGTCTGGAATTGTTTTAATATTTGAAATTGATGATATCTGTAAATTGTACAGTGAATGTTCTTAGTAAATATGAGTTGTTATGAAAGGAATGATCAATACAACACTTCTAAAAATTGAAAACTAGCTGCCATAGATGATATGCAAGAACACATGAATAGTTGCGTCTTTCTCTGGATTCTCAACGAATATGTTGGGGATGTTCTGAAAAAGGCCATGTCTTTTAGTCGTGATGGTGAAGGCCTCTTCATAGTCAAAGTAACTAGAATAGTTTGAAGAGTTAGGCTTACTACTATAAAAAGGTTTACAGGGACACTCAATATAGGCTTTCAAAATGAATCAGTTCCACAATCTTTGAGACATCTTACTCTCTATCCGATGGCTGATAAATTTCAGTTGTATCCTTTCGACTACGAGTTGCACAATTGAACTATTATAGCTGAGAAATAGTATGTTTGTCTGCCACTCAACGATATAACTGGACTGTGTCACGATGGTATGCCATCATGTATCATTCTTACTGAGGAAACTTATGTCTGTTGGACTGATTCGTGTCAACAGCGTTTACTGAGTGTCCCTGTAAAGCTATTTTAGTATCAAGCATATATATATTTGCCTGCTATGGCTATGGTGATGCCTTTATTTTTACCCTTTTATAAAGAGGTCTGTTCTAGAGCGTCACGAATACCTTTGTTGAAAATCAAGAGAACTAATTTATCTTGCTTGTATGCTTGCTATGGCAGCTACATTCCAATTTTGTTAACAGCGTTGTATCAGTTCTTCCTTCCATGAAAACTCCAAGTTGTTCCAGGCGTTAACTGTACAATTTAGCGTGATGTGCAAGCTTGGAGATTAGTACAATACCTCTTCCAGACCGTGTGCCATCAATGTATTTTATTATTTTGGAAAGCATAGCTCTAATGATAAAAGATTCCTGGCTTTCTTTCTGTGTCTTGTACTCTCTGATTTGCTATGTTGTCAAGTTTTATCAATCATCAAGCAGGATATTAGTGAGTTGACATCTTCAGCACTTACTTTGGCTAGGGGAATATGTCTTGTAGTACAGGTGCACAGTCATGCCCTATTTTTGTCGATTTGAAAATGTCGATGTATCATGGAGATCTTCAGATACATCACCACAGAAAAGATACACTTCAGTCATTGATTTGGTTGATCCAGTATCACCTTACATTGTCTGGTTACTTATTGTTTTCTTTCAATTGGCAACTTATCTAGTATGTTTTCCCTTTTACTGATGAAATATTTTGAGATCTGAACATTTGTTTGACATGAGTTGTGCCATTATGCCTTGTGATTCTGGAGTGCTTCTGCAGTTCCATAGCCCTCATTCAACTGTTTTGAATTGAGCGAAAGGAAAAGCATTTCAAAACCCAACATCTTCATATGTTTGCATCAAAAGAGTGATTGCCAGCTCAAATGTATATGTCTGTTCCATTTGTATCTGCTTGGCATTGCAAACCCTCACATTTCCTCTCTTGTCGTTTCACACATTCCTTACAGTCTAGTCGCCCATAATGTTCTTCTGATATCTAGCCCCAGGGTTTTCGAAATCTACAATTTGTATCTTTTCCAACAAAAACTTTCGGTCATAAATTATATCATGTATACGTAATTTCTGTTTTAAAAAGTTACTTAGGCAAACATGTAAGTAACAAAAATTCTGACACTGATATCTTTATTATGCAAACATGTGCATGCCTTATCTGACTTCTTTGTGAATATCAAATATAGATTAGTAAAAAATGTATGAATGCAAACAGTGAATTAATAAGATAAGCAAATAATGATATATTGGAAAATCATGTTTTCAAAATGGCCATCATTCAAGATGGCTACCCTAAAAAAAATCAATATATATGAAGTTCTCAGATGACAGGCCTTGTCATCTGTGATGAATATACCATATGACTATATAATAACTTCCTGCAGTAAGCGCTCAACTTATACATGTTATAAGTCAAAGTGAACACGGTTCCTAAGGAAATGCAAATGTGTAAAAAAAGTATTAAGTAGTACTACGATATGTAAACGTGGATGACAATGTGATCGAATATGATAGACAGAGTGTGATTTGGTAAAACATATACATTTCATTTATTGTTAGATATTTTTAACGTCAATTGAAAACATTTGCGTAATTGATGTTCTTTTAACATTACTTGCATGATATGTAATTCATTATGTCTGCAACCAAGGTTTTTGAAAGTTTTTTTAAATGAGCAATATCAACATAACGAATTATCCTGTAATCAGACAATTATTATAAACGACAGGTATACACATATTTTCTTGCTTTATTTGTACTTGTAAAATAAAATCTCCTGTTATTCTATGTTGAACAAGCGGTGGAACGAATATTGGTTTTAGAGTAATAGTTCATTTTATGATCCTCTTCGTGGTCCGCGTTTTAATGCTATTATACCCGATACACAACAGAAGAATAACTCGGGGAGGAGGGTATGCTCACTTTTTTTCCTATTTATATAGCTCAAACAAATACATTTGTATATCTTCGACAATGCATTTTTTTTTTTTATTTTTATCGAAAAATGACTACATATTTTGGCTTAAAAAATCAAGACTTTTCAAGATGGCCGCCATTCAATATGGGAAATATTTCCAAAACTTTTGTTCAACAAGACAATTGAAATCGGCACTGTTGTTCTATTAACCAGGTTTCATGTCAACATCTTCTCTAATATCATTTTCATGATTTTTTTTTATTAATCTACAAAGATTTAACGGCCGCCATTTTAAAATGGCCGCCTCGTCCACAAATTTCGACTTTCAGAGTGGGTCCATAGCTTGAAATGTTGTCCATGACATATACTACTACTATGCCAAATTTCATGCTTTTACCACAATCTGAGCAATTTTGTCAAAAATCTGCACAAATCGACTGGACTATGACAGATAACCATATATACATTTAATTACACCAGGTACAAAACGTCTCAGTTACAAATCAACATAGTTACGAATCGACCAGATAACTGCCAGACTGTCATGAAGTGTGTCCAGTTTAAGGGCAATAATGCCAATATTTTTCTTGATAAGACCTCATGATCAGTGTCACCAGAGACATGTACATTTGTATATACATGTTTGTCTCTGGTGTCACTTAGTGGAGGTTTCATTGGGGGGTTCTGATCCCGTATACTGCTTACTGTTTTGTCAGATTCCCATATCCTGCTTACACTATACATTGTATGTAAGCAATTCTCATTTTTTCCCATGTCCCGCTAGACTTATTTGCCGTTTTCGTGTCACGCTTACAAAAAATCTGCAATCCTGTGTCACGCTTAGACCCAAATGAGACCCATCTTAGTGACTCACTGAATGCTCTGACACAGTCAGAGTCAGTCATGTTTGATTTATATGTTTTAGAATGATGAGAACGGAAGAAATGAAGCAAACTATTAACCTTTTATCCAGATGTCAAATTTAGGTTGATGTACGTTTTCGAGTAACAAGCAACGGAACTTAGGCTGGCGAAAATGCACGAAGTGATAAAAAGTTGTATTTTTATCAAATAACCTGATACACACTGCGAAGACAATGCTTCAACCTCTTTTCTAAAGATAATGAATAGTTTATGTCTGAATTTCTTTAATTATCAGTAAAAAATTGATGTTTCATCAACTTGGTAAAAATTGAAAATGTCCGATGACGGAAGCGACTGAAAGCGACTATCGTCAAGAACAGGGCGACTTGTTTTCGCTTTTGGGGGTCGGGGAAAGCGAAGTGACGGTCGGCAGGGCGACTTCTTCGCCCAAGTCGCCTGGTAGCGTGAGCCCTGGATGATATACACATGTATTGTCTTCAAGTGGGGAAAAGTTCCTCTTTTAGCCCCCACAATAAACTGTAACCTATAACTGTCATGACTGTGTTCATATACTACAGTATGGAACTCTTGCCTGTAAGTTTCAGTCTTCAAGGGAGTATTGGCTGTAACATCATGATGTGTGCAACAACAGCAAAAACCTAGAATAATAATTTTAATCACTATAATTATAAATCAATACTTGATTTTGGGTAAAATAATCTTAAAAGAGGCAATACAAGTTTAATCCGTCTTCAATCTTTGTTTCAATCACTCAATGATTTGGGTAGTAATACTAATAGAGATGCAATGCCAAGACATGTCTCATAAAGTATTGTACACATATGATATTTATATAAGCGGTTGTAAAACAGGGATCCCTCAGTAGCATATTGAGCATAAGAGGATTCTAAATTGGATCACACAGGGTCTTGTGTAATTGTCAATTCTTTCTTCAGATAAGGAGTACTTTTTGAATATTTACACAAAAGAAAGTCAATGGGACATGCCTACAGCCCCTGCCAAACAGCAAAGTGCAACTGTTCAGGCTTCACACTTACTTGTAAAGCATAAAGATTCTAGAAGACCATCATCATGGAGGGAAGAAAACATCACCAGGTCAAAAGAAGAAGCTATAAAAATACTTGAGGGTAAATCTTATCATGCTTATACATGTATATGGAGTGTTTAGACAAATGCTTTAATGTCACCTTGAAGAAAGTTAGATATATATTAATCTAACCCTGTCAGACCTTTCAATCTATCTATCTGTTCATCTTTCAACTTATAAGGTACTTAAATTGTCTGTGTATTAAAACTTTCATTCTGTTTATAGGTAGAACTTTATTTTGTACATCAGTTGAATATTTACTGAAGATGAACATGAAAT
Organism: Mytilus edulis; assembly: GCF_963676685.1. Lineage (NCBI taxonomy): Eukaryota > Metazoa > Mollusca > Bivalvia > Mytilida > Mytilidae > Mytilus > Mytilus edulis. The sequence goes on along the minus strand of NC_092345.1, from coordinate 76,060,154 downwards.
TTCTCATATTGGTCATGTATGTAGTTAATGATATATATGCGTTTTTTTGCTTCTTTGTTAAATGGGTAGGTATTGTACTGAATATGCATAACGTGACGGTACCCAAATTGCACCTATTTTTACAGTTTTTTCACCTACGTTTTTTTATGATCAAGAAAAAAATGTCCATAATGTGTTTATTTTGTAGCCCTAATCTTCCTTATTGTATAGGTACCCCAATTTAATTTTGAATCCATATTGAGTCATAAAAAAATGGGTTTGAATCAACCTCCAAACTATCCATGATTCTGTAATGAGGAGTACCCAAATTGCATCCATGCTTAAATTCACATCATCAAAAGTCTAATAACCGAGCTTTTGTTTAATTTCTTCAAATATTTTAAACAATTGGATATAAGTCCATGCTTACTCTTCATATTTTACGAAATAGATACTTATAATATATTGTATTTGCTAATTTTAAAAAGATGACGTTTTGATGACGTCGCATGGTGACGTTTTCGTACATTTTGCTTTTTCAGTAAACAGGCCATCTGTTGATAAATACTGTGAACATTTTGTGTATATCTAAATATGTTTACCTATGTTGAAAGATGTGCATAGTATCAAATCATAAAAAATACAAATTGCTTAGTCTCTAGGAAATCTTGTAAGATTTCCGTTGCTATTTTTTCTAAATAGGTGCAATTTGGGTACCCTTACGTTACACTACATGAGTTTTTATGCCCCTTTTATGGGCATATGTTTTCTGGTCTGTCTGTCTGTCCTGCTTCAGGTTAAAGCTTTTGGTCAAGGTGTACAATCAACTTGAAACTTAGTACACATGTTCCCTGTGATATGATCTTTCTAATTTTAATGCCAAATTAGAGTTTGACCCCAATTTCATGGTCCACTGAACATAGAAAATGATAGTGCTAGTGGGGCATCCACATGATCCATGTACTATGGACACATTCTTGTTTAAACAATACCATAGAGACAATTTCTAATTGATACCTGACTGAAAACATTTATCTTTTGGTACATCAGTTTGTCATTTGATCATTCAACATATGACTTGGAGGGTTCATCATGCAGTTTTGCAGGAAGTGCAATAGATGTATAAACAATATACCAAATGCTATAGGTTTATAAAGTGATAGTAAGATGTTCATGTCTGTCTGGCAGGCTAACTGCTTCATCTGTCTTCATTTTCAAGTGTCATTGGTCAATGTTAAGATTTTGTGATTAGATCCATTTCTCACATAATGACATTAGCAATAGCCTATGGGTCTAAGTTATTTTGATGCATAGAAATATAATAGGACCTTTGTTCGTGTTCTTTATGAAGACTTCATCCTACTTTGCACATGTAACAATACTACTTGACCATTGATAAATAGTATTAATTTGACAATAGAGATCTTTTTTGGTATTGATCTGAGATGGTACTTCTTTTGAAAATAAATTTTCATAATTGGTTATAAACTAAGGCCTCAATAAAAAATATAAGTGATAGCAATACAATGTTAATGAAGTATAATTTATGATATATATTTGTTATTATTTTGTATATATATATATATCAGCTATTGACATACAAATGTATCATTGTCACAAATTATACAAGATAATATAAAGATTGTCTTTAGAGTGATTGATGATAGTAACTAGGCATACATGTACATGACTCAATGTAATTTTCTCTTCTAGGCTATAGGGAACAAATTGTTTCTGGTGAAAAACAATTTGCAGAACTAGCTTCACAGTTCAGCGATTGTAGTTCAGCAAAGCGAGGTGGAGATCTTGGACCGTTTGGTAGGGGTCAAATGCAGAAACCATTTGAAGATGCTACATACAGCTTAGATATCGGAGAAATGAGTGAAATAATCTCTACAGATTCAGGAGTGCATATTATTTTAAGAACTGCTTAAGTGTATCTTCTTATTTCTGATATTTGTCAATCTTCCATTGTTAATGTTGTACAAAAAGACATACATCTGTGTATAGTTATACTGCAGGTTTAAACAAAGTTACTGATATATTGTAAAATGATTGACAAAACAACTGGAGATTGTATAGTTTTATCTTGAAAATAGTCATCACTCATCAGTACTTCAATATTTGCAAGCATGTGTCTCTATAAAACAAGATCTTGTTTAATTTGACTACCTTCTGGTATTATTGTAAACAGGAACAACTTTCATGTTCATGTATGCCTAGTTACTATCATCAAGTTTATAAAGACTAAAATTTAAATTGAAAACATTAGAAGCAAGCAAACATTGTTTATATATTTATGTAGACAACTCTTTATATTACCGGTACAACATGATAAATACACCTGTCATTTCTTTTCATTTTAATTTAATTTGTGCCACACAAATCTTAAGACATTTTGTTACCAGTAATCTCCATATATTTAAAAGTGCTTATAAAAATTGATTACGGTCATTCTCCTTTGCTAATTGTGTATATGTTTTTACCAAGTCAATGTGCATGTAACAATTTAAAAACTTGATGAATATAGGACTGTCAGACTTATCAATTTTTATTCTTTTGTCAGAAAATTGTTAAAAACGGTCAATTTTGAAAATACAGAAGACTTCACCAATGAAGATACTAAAAAATTCAAATATGCATTTTTTTAACCAGACAAAAATTAACACAAGTTTTCTCATCAATTAAGTCGAGTAACAATACACAGAGAAGATGGATTTTCCCCATTATGCATGCACAGCTGAGCAATTCAGATCATAAACTACTTTTGGAAATTTATTTTAAATCTCTCTTATGCAAATCTCTGATTTCTTGCCCAGATTTTGATATTCTTTTTTTGTTTCTTTATCTTTTGAATAAATTTTGGATTAACAAATATTTGACATCACAGTAAGACATTCATTGTCTAAATTCTCATATGTTATGAAATCTGTACTATTTTTCATTACATGTATCAATATTATACAGAACAACGAGAAATTGCAAGTTACAAACATTATGTTTTTGATTCAATCAGCAGTTCTGAAAAAAACCCATCAAATATATCCTTACTTATGGTAATTAGAATTGTATAAAAGTAATTATAAAAGTTCCTTTATAGAGTGAACTATAATATTATCAATACAACTACTATTATCATGTGCTATTTCTCCTGGTCTGTAGTTTGTGTTCTGTGGGTATTTGTTTTTTATATATATTAAAAGTCAGGCTTATAAAATGTACCTCAAACTTATATTGCCAAAGATCCTAGATTATACCTCATACATAATTAGAGGGTAGGCAATTACTTTATTGACATGTGCATGTGTTCGTTGTTCAGACGAAAATTTTTTGTTTTGCAAACATGGATACCAGATTAAGTATATCTGATGATTTATGAAAAAAAATTATGTAAAAGTTGATTTTATTATTGCTTTCCTTCAAGAGCCATGTGTGTTCACTTTCTGTAATAATATTTTATTTTACCCTGTTTAAAACAGTATTCTTTAATTTTTTAATTTGTTCAATTTTGATATGGAATGTCTTTTTCTTTTGCTGGATCAGAACAATTTTTATTTCTAAATGATGCAATTCTTTTATGGTGAATATTTTGATAAAATATTTGTCTAAACGCAATTAATTTCAGTTGTATAGATGATATCAAAATTAAGTATTGTTAATGAGACAATTATCTTCCATAGTTCAATTGAAGTGGATGTAAACAATTATAGGCCACTGTACAGCTTCAACAAGGGAGACGATTGTGTAAACTTTCAATAGGAAAAAACTAGATATTTCATATGATATAGAAATATCTGATTTCATTAGTTTGAATTTAAAAAGCTACAAAAAGAATTTGTAGAACTGTTGATTTATTTATTTTCGTGGATTGCTGAAAACTTGCATATTCGTGGATATTTGATTTTATGGTTTTGCCAATCTCTGTATACAAAGCCTATTGAAAATATGTTATTCGTTGAACATTTGAATTTGTGGTTCACCTGTACCAATGAAACCCACGAAAATTGGTATCCAACGAATAATAATGAATCCACAGTATTTGATATAAGTTGTTTAAGGAACAATGTTAATTTTTTCCTTTACATTTGATTTCTTGTAACACTGTCATTATAAATGTCATGTTCTATGTGCAAATATATATTCTTGCAATATGTGGAATAATAAGAGAATAAATGATTGAAATGCTATGAGTTTATTTTTTAAATCAAAAATATATTATATCTTGTAACAAAACAGAATATTACCAAAAGTCTATATATTTGCTTAAAGTTTAAATTCTTTATATGATAGACATCATATATCTACAAGTAGCTGGATGTGATTGCTGTGTTAGAATTTCTTTCCTTGGTATTCACTTTGATAGACCAATAAAATGGAGAATGGAAAGAGGGAATGTGTCAAACAGAAAACAACCTGATCAAAGGGCAGAAAAAGAGACCACATATGGGTCTTCAACAAAGCAAGAAAATCCCAACATTTTCACTGTTGCAATTTCACTTTGATAAATTCATGCAGGTATTAAACACATAAATAGATTGCTGTTGAAATTTTTAAACAACAAAAAACAGCAATAACTCTTTTCACAAAATATCATGCCAAAATGTGTATCACTTGCCAATATTTATGCCACCGCTGTAGCAGAGGAGGCATTAAGATTAACCCTTGTCTGTCTGAATGTACATACATCTGTCTGTACATCCCAAAATTGGTTTCCATTCTCTAACCTTAGTCTGCCTTTACCAAATGTTATGAAACTTAATACACAATGCTTATTGCCACAAAACACAGGTCAAGTTTGAATTTTTGTGGCGTCACTTTTACCATTCTATAAATGGAAAAATTGCTGAATATATTGTTTCCCTTCTCTAACTTTAGTTTGTCTCAACCAAATGATGTGAAACTTATAAACACTGCTCATTTCTATAAAACACAGATCAAGTTTCAATTTTGGTGGTGTCAATTATACTGTTCAAGAGTAATTCCCATTTACAAATGGAAAAATTGCTGAATTTTGTTTCTGTTGTCTAACTGTAACTTGCTTCAACCAAATGTTATATAACATATACACACTGCTTATAACCAGAAAACACAGATCCAATATGAATTTTGGTGGTGTCATTTTTATTATTATATGGTTATGCCCCTTTACAAATGGAAAAAAATGCTGAATTTTCAATTTCCATTCTCTAACATAAGTTTGTCTCAACTTAATGTTATGAAATGTATATCTAATGCTTTTTACCACAAAACTCAGTTTAAGTTCATATTTTGATAGCGTCACTTTTCCAGATTTTGAGTTATGTCTCTTTATAACATTATATGCTAGCATGGGCATAATCTGTGTCTCTATCCAGGGGCGGATGCAGGAATTTTCGAAAGGGGGGGTGCTAACCCAGGGCAAAGGGGGGGTGCAAAGGGGTGCAAAACATATGTCCCGATACAAATGCATTGATCGGCAAAAATAAAGGGGGGGTGCGCACCCCCGGAACCCCCCCCCCCCCCCCCCTGGATCTGCCACTGCTATCGAATCATTCCCAATTTTTTAATTCTAAGATTTTTTATGATAAGAGCCACTGATGTTTGGGTTAAGGATAAAACACGTTTCATATGTGGATACAGGATTTGAAAAAGGGTGGAGCCTGGGATCCCCAAACTGGACGAGGTTTAGTGTGAAATATGTAAATAGTTTGCAATAACTACTAGTATAAATGTAGCTCCATTAAGGTTGGGGGTTCCTTGCAACCTGTCCCCCTGTTTCATCAGTTATAATAATAATTTTTTGTGTTTTTGATTTGTATCTCATATACTTTAAGTAATAGGTAATTTTTAAAATACTAATAGTATGGATTTATTGTAAGTTGTATTTGTCTCTCTTGCAGGCTCATTTCAACTTGACCTCGTTTCTATATTTCACTGATCTATTTTTAGTTTTCCTGGTTAAGTCTGTTAAAGTAAAAGTAAAATTATCTTTTCTTTATGATACAAGTGTGGACACAGATCAGTGTGGATAGTATATTTGAATGTTTGACGGTGTTTTCTGACAGAGACTTCTATGGTGTATTCCCCCGCGGGGTTCTACATTAAAAACTGTGTTGCACAATGACAGCCAACCTGAGCCAAACACTAAATATTAGCAGTTTTTTTTATTTAATTTTTAGTTTTAATGATCAAGATTCAAGACTCTCATGGAGGAGAAACTAATTGCATTGATTTCGAAATAATCGTGATAAAATAAGTTCCACATCTTTGATTTTGGATACATTTGTAGCTAGAAGAGAAACACATTAGGTTTCTTTCTGCATGATGCGATTTTTTTGTATGGGAGATGGTATCTGAGAACATATATATACATGCATGTACTATTTGCAAGGTTCTTTGCATGTTACTTTGTGGTTTATCTTCCCAGTATTATTTGTAAAATATTTCATTTTAAAAATGTCGAAATTTTTTCTCAGATTAGAAAATATTTAATGGTTTTAAGTAATGACAATGCCTTACATGATGCTTGGGTCTAGATGAGCTAGAAAGTAAACTTCTGTGTCATTTTTTATTAGTTCTTCGAAAATGTCTCCTCCAAAGCATGGTCAAAATATTAAAGTTTTGACCAGTATGCAAATGATATCAACAAAAGATCCTTTTTTAGCATGCTACAAAAGTCAACTGATGAGATTTCTAGTGGATATGAACATCTACTTAAAATGTTCTAATTTTCTAAAAAGTTCTAGTATTCAAAATGAAAAAGGTACTACAAAAATATTCTTGTTTCAAGGTTATATTGATATACGGATACAAATGTAAGTGTTGTGGTATAGAGTTTTCTGCAGCTTTTGGAAAGGGCAGGGTAATTTTTTGCTCAGAGGGCAAACTTAGCGTGACTGAATACACTTTAAAGACACACTGTGCGCGGAGGACTACACTTTACCTCACTTTTACATTGATATAAAGGTACCGGTACTGTAATGGATAGGGATGTAATTGAATGTACCATTTTTTCGAATTTAATGGTAAGAAATAAAGACGTGTGTATTAGGTTCTTAATCTAATTCCTTTTTTGTAATAAAATTATCACTTTTAGACTCAGCTTATTAATAGAATCTTGATCATGTTCATTGTGCAACTGCCTCATTTCAATCAATAACTCCAGTTCCAGTTGTAAACTTTAATAATGGATCACTGAGATGGATTGTTTTAAGATTTGTTGTGAAAGTGGACTTTGAATAACCAAGAGCATATGGAAGGGCCAAATGTTTGCTTTTTAGTTACACACACAAAAAAAGTACCAGATACCTTTTGGATCTTGCATGTTTATAACAATCAAAGATACCGTGGCTGATAACTGTACAAATAGTTTTAGGATATTTAAAGATTCTTGCTATACAATTCTTCTGCTGTTCATCTCTGATTTTTATTTTATTTATTAAAACTTTGTTGACTTTTTTTACAATTCAAATCAATGTCATGAAACTTATATACAATGCTTATTATCACAATATACAGATCTAGTTTGAATTTTGATGTCGTCAATTTTACTGTTCTAAAATTATGCCCTTTACAAATGAAAAAAATGCTTAAAATATCAATAAAGTAATTTTTAGAATTGGTGTTATCTTCCTTTGTCCATGATTATAGCTGAATGAACTACAATCAATTCTTTATACAATGCAATGTTTAGTTTTGCCTTCCACTGATAAATTAAAGCAATTTTCACCCTTGTTTCTAAAAATATTTCTAAATCTTCTTTGAAAATTGGAGTTATCTTTCTTTGTCCAGAATGGTAGATAAATCAACTACAACCAATGCTTTATACAATTCAATATTCAATTTTACTTCCTACTAATAAATTAAAGCAATCTTTACTATTCCATGCTTTCAAGCAATGTGATAACCGTTACTACGGTTATGCCCCTTTACAAATGAAAAAAAAAATGCTGAATTTTTCGTTTCCGTTCTTTAACTTGGCTTTGTCTCTACTATTTGTAGTGAAATGCATATATAATGCGTTTTACCACTAAACTCAGTTTAAATTCAGTTTTTGGAAGAGTCACTTTTACAGCTCATGAGTTATGTCCCTTCATAGCGTTATATGCTAGCGGGGGCATCATCTGTGGACACATTTCCCATTTATTTTTAATTGTTTCACATTTTGCAATGTCGTGGCCTTTCATAACTGACTTTAATGTATGGGTTTTGCTCATTTGCTATATACATAATTGCGCATATATAAAAGTCACTCAAGGATACATAACATTGTTGAATGTCGTACTGAAACATTTAGCCGCTAAATCTTGAATTCCACTTCTGTTGATAGTCTCATTGTCAATCTTGTCACCTCTTATTTTATATAGTTGGTAAAATTGCAGTAATTGCATCTTTAAGGGAACTTGTTTCCTCTTTAAGGGAACGAGTTATAGCAGTAACAATCTACCAAAAAAATAGACCATTGCACCCACTTCAAGATATATACTCCATATAGTTGCGGGTCAATAATTTTATAAAATATGGAACCAATAATCAAAGTTGTATTTCATTTGCTAAACATTGAGCAAACGGGATCGTCCGAACATGCATGCAAAATATTCTGCTAGACGTTATGCACCCATCAATCAATAAATATAAGCGAGAGGGATGAGCCGTGACACAAGTAAATGAAGTGTATGAAGTCTTCTCATAATACTATATGAATTTATTCTGTGATGATAACTTAGGTTTTGGAAATTAGGCAACATTGTGACTTACAAAAGGAATATGCATTTATCATATTTGTAGAACCCAAACCCTAAATGTGTCTCTCCTGCATATGTATGTGTTGTAGGAATACTGTTGCATAACGAAGAACATGTTGTCAAACCCTTCCTAGCTGCTTTGAATAAGTAATTTAATCTGGAATTTTCACCTGCATGTTGTAATCGTGATACAAAAATATATTTATGTTTTTGAAATATTCATAAGAATAGGTACAATTCAAACACAAAGTTTTAAAAGAATCGACTTATTTTCAATTGTTAACTTTATTTTATGGAGACATAGTAAACTGGACATGTAGTTATTTTTCTCCAATCGCGATTTCGATTTAGGCATTTTTTTATTTGCCTATTGCATATATGTACATTCACCACATAAACAAAAGCATTCAATGGCGACCGGAGTGTCAAATGTGAAGACAGAAATGTACGTGATAGAAAATGTCATGTAGACCTAAGTTATCAAAAACAGTGCTGATAAGCTTATTATGCATGTTAATACATGTATAATACTCGCAGTTTATCTTTTCTCTGTATGATATGAGGGCCTGGATTGGGATGGAGACTCTTCAAATAATTTAAGGTCACTATTAGGGAGCTACCATTTGATTTTTATGGGGGGGGGGGGACTAGCATGAAATTTGAAAAAATAGGCAGGACAGGAGTTTTGAGTAAAAAAAAAAGGCAGGATGAGACACTTGCAAAAAAAAAAAGGTCAGGACTACAATTTAGGTAATAAAAAGTCAGGATAAACTAAAAAAAAAAACAGGACCGAACAGAGTGAAAAATAAAAATGCAGGACAGAGATTACAGCTAAAAAAAAAATGCAGGACAAAATTTTTCATCCTATTATTCAGCATTACAACTGCTTACGGAATAACACGTGATGTGCAGTTAGCCAATCAGAATAAAATATTATAATGAAACATACATCTAATGTAATTATTCAATCATGAACAAGAGGCTGTCACAACGACAGCAAACCGGATTAATTAACATTTATTTGTGTCCTGGCAATATCACAAGAACCATAACTGATGAACGGTGAAAGTGAAAATCGTCAATATCAAATTTGACCTCCATTTTGTCATCAGTATCAACATATTAAAATTTGAAAGAGCTTAGGTTGAATGGTTCATGAGTTAATGCAACATCATGAAATTAATGGAAACACCATTTTTTGATCTTTCAAGAACCATAACTCCTGCATGAACGGTAAAAGTCAAAATCGACATTATTGAACTTGACCTCTATTTTGTCATTAGTAACAACATATTAAAATTTGAAAAGCTTTGATTGAACAGTTCATGAGTAAATGCACGGACATGACTGGAAACGCCATTTTTCAATCTTTCAAGAACCATAACTCCTGAACGGTAAAAGTCAAAATCGTCATTCTTGAACTTGACCTCCATTTTGTCATCAGTAACAACATATTAAAATTGGGAAGCTTTGGTTGAACGGTTCATGAGTAAATGCACGGACAACATTTGGTTGCCGCCCGCCCGACCGACCGCCCGACCGACTGCCCGCCGTACATCCCCAAATCAATAACCGACATTTTGGTCACAAAAATCCGGTTAATAAAAGTGAAATAGTGAAATAAAAATGGGCTTTTAGAAGCCAGTTTGCTTCTATTTTGTTAAAATAAGCTAAGAAACATCACTGCAGATGAATTAATATTTACTTGCAAGTGAATACTTCGACCTCATTGAATACGTATTCATGTGACCTACATTTCAATCCCATAACTGGAGATGGGTAACGTATGAAATAAGCGTGTTCGGTTAATATAAGGGAAAAAAGGTCAACATCGAAAGTGAAACAGGGGGAAACCACTTGATTTGCTGTTTCAATCCACAAAACTCATTCATATACAGCTAAAAACGATGGTGAACATTAATTTTAAACCTATAATAGGAAACCAAACAGACCTAGACAAATCCACTTGCACGAGTTCGCTATCTGTTCATATCAATATTATTTTTATATCGGGTTATACGACCGTCGACATTCTTCGGAGATTGCTTCGATGATTAATTAGATGGCGTCTAGACTTAAATGTATGTACGAGATTCTTGTTGAAAAAGTCGCTTAGTTAACGATTTTAAATTATCTAATTACCTCATGGAATTTTAAGGTCCTAAATTGTCTATCGATTATTCAGCTTTAGAAACATTTTTGTCGTAAATATCAAAAGTGGCACAAATGACGTAAAAGAATGGCTTAACTGACGTTACCCAATTTGCATCGAATACCCCACTGCTGATTCGGTAGACAAATTTCATAACAAACCCGTTCTAAAAAAAATTTGTGAAAGAAATTGGTAAATAGAGTTATTCTTCAACTTCATACACTATAAGGGCATTTCCAAATAGTCCTATATGTAAAGCACAATGCATCTGAAAATTGTTGAAAATAATACTGAAAATTCATCGTTTCTCACCTAGCATTATTTGCACGTGTAGTATAGGTGTATTTTAAAGGCACAACAGTAAAGCCGCCTAATAATACTTCAACGATTTGAACGGAAACAGGACAGATCATTACTCTATGACGAAAAAGTATCCTCGCTGATGCAGTGCTCACCCTTTACAAAATCAAAAATAAGAAGCGAACCGCCGCTACGTCAAAATGCACTTGAACTTTTAAACACTGGAAAAGATCCAATTGGCCAGACTCAAGATATGTTGTGGGTAATTCGTTGAATGATATGCAGAAAGGGATCCGTCCTGCCACATGCATTGTTTAGTAATTGTACCGAACAACCTATTCCATTTTGACAAATTTAGCCAACCCAAATAATGGCTCCCTATGTGCTTTTGGTTGGAAACTGCGTTGATGAAAAGTTAGAGCCAGTTTTCTTTGAGGGACAAATGGCATCAGACTTTCTACAAGATCTTATGTGTTCGTGTAAGGGGGAAAAGCATGCCAAGCAGCATGTGTTTGAAAGGAGCAGGCTCTTCTTTGCACTGATTTATGTTTTTGTCAAACTTTATGTAGTTGTAATTAACAATGTCCAGGCAGAATCTGCCGACATAGCTGATGACACAGATGACATGACAATAGTGCTTGAAGTAATATTTGGTAACTTTATTTTAATTTGCTATAATTTTTTCGACCTTTCATTTGGTATGAAAATAAACTCATCATAGATACCAAAACGGTCATGTCACAATTTTCGAATTGGTTCTGCAACACCGTACCGTTGCACCTATTGAGTAATATATCACTATAATAACTATATTATATTAAAAGGTATCTTCAGACTTGTATTGAGATAGTTGGAATTCATTTAAAGAAAAATCAGTGACATGTCGAATCCTTGAAAACTAAAAGGAAATTTAACATGACTGCACATTTTGTTTGATTTATCAACTCAGCTTTCCATTGAGCTTTAAAATCCCATGAGGTATTTCGGTAATTTAAATTTCTAAAATTGTCCTCTCCGCCGCTCCACTATTATCGACCCCATGTTTTGTAAATGTTTAATTTAGATTAACTATAATTTAACTTAGATATACGCTTCAGTATGCTATAAATCAAATATGAGTCAAATAGTTTAACATGAATTATTTGACAGCTATTAATGCCCCTTTATCAACCTATTATTCTCTAGACGTTATCACTATATAAAAAAAATCTGTATTTATTATTATCTAATATTCAAATTTCTCTATTCCTCATTATCTTATATTCAAATTTCTTAATTCTGTATTGATTTGGCTAACCTTTAGGCCTACATTATCTACCCTCTAATATATATTAACATATACAAGATCATACAACAAACATGTACTTTTATAGTATTCAATGAGTCTTCAATATGAACATCAATAAACACTTGTAAATTGATGAATTATTTCAAACACAATTCAATCTTTTATTAACCGTCTTTTCAGTAAAAGTCACTGTCAAATGAATCATACATATAGCTTCGAGTCAGCTGGTTATCTTTAAAACGAAAGTACTGACCTTCACCTACGTTATGATAATAAGTAACACATTTCAACAGTAAACAAATCAATATTCATTGTAAAGTACACCAGAGAACATTTTACAGTTACACCGAACGCAGTTGCTGGTAAGTTTCTTTTATTTGTATCTGTAAAAACGACATAAGGGTAAATACCGGGAAAGGATTAATAATCACAAAAGATCTGTGTAACAAAGTATAAAGTAAATGTTCCTAAATTCTAAAAATAAACCTAGCCTACATTCAGTGGTTGTCGTTTGTTTATGTGTTACATATTTGTTTTTCGTTCATTTTTTTACATAAATAAGGCCGTTAGTTTTCTCGTTTGAATTGTTTTACATTGTCTTATCGGGGCTTTTTATAGCTGACTATGCGGTATGGGCTTTGCTCATTGTTGAAGGCCGTACGGTGACCTATAGTTGTTAATGTCTGTGTCATTTTGGTCTTTTGTGGATAGTTGTCTCATTGGCAATCATACCACATCTTCTTTTTTTATACTATCCAACTTTCAAAATAAAAGATGTCGCTTTAAAAAAAATCCGATACTTGTAGATGCTGATCACACTTCAAGTATGGCTTGGATTATCAATAAAATCATAAAACATAATTATAACACAATATGATAACGGCAAATAAGATTGGGTGGCAGTACTCGATCTAGTCTGAGAATGATACATCTGTGTTCAGCATTTATAGTGTTTGTTACTACACATAATCGACCCTCCCAGACGCAACATCAATTTGAAGACCTAAAATGGACCACGCATATCTCAAATGTAGCCAAGAAAGCCAATTCGACACTCGGCTTTCTAAGAAGAAATCTACGCTTCTGCCCGAAAGATTGCAAAAAGACCGCATATATATCATTAATACGATCAACTATGGAATATGGTGCCATAATATGGGACCCATATACACAACATGATATAAATCAATTGGAAAGAATACAACGCAGAGCAGCTAGATTCATAACAGGCGACTATAGGTCTAGAGAAGAGGGGTCGGTCACCAAAATGCTAGACGAGTTAGAACTAGACAACCTACAAACGAGAAGAACAAGTCAACGGCTGGTATTTCTGTACAAAGTGGTTGAGGGGTTGGTCCCAGCTATTAATGCCGACGATTTTCTTGTTAAAAGTAAACCTTAGAGAAAATTCAAACCTAAAACATTTGACAATTTTGTAAGTGCCAATTAAGTGACAAATTCAGTGAAGAACAATTCTAAGGCACTTGAAACTATTCCTAGCAACACCGATCCGTATAAGAACTCTTTCTTTGTCAAGAGCATACTACACTGGAACCAACTGGAAGACCGTATTGTATTCGCAGATACAGTTGAGAGCTTCAAGGCTGCCCTCCAACACCGCCAATAGGTGTCTCTCTCTCCAAGTGAGTAAAAGCCAGGATTGGTGTCTTCAACGTATACATACGTTGATTAACAACAAAGTTTACCTCGATCAGTCACATTTTAAGATGATATCAAAGACACTATACTAACATTACTAAGTACTGGAGGACAACACGACTCTTGTCTCTTCATCTTAATGTAAACCACCTCTGCACGAATATTTAACCAAGAGATGAACTTCCGGGTCCAGATGGTATTTTAATGCATGTAGAGAAAAAGAGGCGGAATTAAGACACCAATTTAAGTGAGTATTCAAACTCACAATCAGAAGACAGACGTTCAATACCTTGGCAAAATGGTCTACAAAACACAAAGTATGGGCATCTCAAATACAATTAAACAAGGGGCGATAACAGGTTCAGCGGAAAGGTATTTATAAAGAAGATCCTGTACCACATATGGCAGAAATTTGGGATTCTCAGTTGAAGTTTATCATTTGCCTGCATGGTTAAAAAAACTCACGTTGATTCTGGAAAACAACAACTTCCTCTTTTTCCAATTTACAAATTGACGAAACGACAATGGGTACCAAACTGTTCTTATGAAAAGATTATTATGTGTAGATAAGAGAAAAACAAGACATCTGCAATCGAAAACCCGATTTTCTAAATTAAAATTATAGATGACATAATGTTCCAACACAAAAACAACAAAACACCCAACCCTTAACATACGACATTCAACTTGAAAACAAATTGAAAAGAAGTATAATAAGTAATAGCTATATTGACTTTTTTGAAAAGATTTCAGAAAGTGGAGAGTTTCACTTGACGTAAGTTGTTTGTTTAAAACGGGACCAAAAAAGAAAAGACTTACTATTTCCCACTCATTTACATGTTTGTTAAGAATAACGTATGTGTTAGTATTTGTATCATGTGAAATCAGTTGAAGAAATTTCAGAACTTTAAAAAAAAATTAGAACATAATCACTGAAGGATAACTTAAGGTAACCAAATAGTATAATCTGAGGACTTTGCGGGTACGAACTGAAGTGTCTAAACCCAGTATTTCATCTTGAGAGAGCCGCTCTTGTGTGGCGACAATCACTGTAAATGCTACTCACATATGTACCATTCATCAACGTTTATTATTGATGTTACCATAAAGAAGTTCTCAATTGTTGCGATCTATTAGCGATTTCAAACAGACATTCCAAAAAATGCCTCAATTGAAGTCAAAGCAATATAACGAACACTTAAGGAGCCATATATATCATTGAGCCTTCGCTTTTTACGGTCTGAACACAACCTCAGTCGTCAACCGCATACATGACTTTGTATTAAATTGAACATTACTCGAATGATACCTAGTTGGAGGATATGTAAAGATTGTGGTCAGATGAACTTACCTACCTGTCACCATTTCAAAATGCCCATGGGGGGTTTTACGTGCGAGATTAGATGGCTCTCAATGTCTCATAGACATACAAAAGCATCAAAGATGCCATCAAAATTTGAATGTTGTTTATTTGCTTCTTCGTGCTTTTTAAATGATATAGCCATGATACATTACTTGTTTTGTTTTAAATTGTGAACGCAATTGCTCTTTCAAAAGTTCTCACCTAAATAACATTAAAAGAAATTCATAGAAGCAGTAAGGAGATTCGGTATCATTATTTATAAAAACAACGAATTTGTTTTTTTCCTATCGATTTATGAGTTTCGAACAGCGGTATACTACTGTTGCTTTTATTTACTACAACTGTTCGTACGATACCATTTTCTATTAAGAAACAATTGAAAGAACCATAATAGGCATGTTTGAAAGCGTGAATATAGTGTGATCTAAATTATTTATGTTGACAATTTTACCTATTTTGTCTGTTTTGTTCAAGCATCGTTGTAAGTATAATGGAATTTGGTGCGACCGTCATACACATGGGAGGTTTAGCGCTATATACACTCAGGTTCAATCCACAATATTATATACATTTGAAAATGCCTGTACCAAGTCAGGAATATGACAGTTGTTATCCATTCTTTTGCTGTGCTTTATCATTTGATTTTGCCATATTCCGTTTTGAAATTTCCTCAGAGTTCAGTATTTTTGTGAATTTACGTCTGGCGATAAGAATAAAAAGTATTTGTCGACATTTGCCTTTTCGCTAAATGTTAGTAATGTTGTCGCAGTGTAGATTATTTCATAGAGCGTCATTTGAATTATGTATAATATGTTAATTTGATGCTAAAAATAGATTTGAGATAAATAATTATCTGGAGGAGTAAAACGACGAACATTGTTGACCACAATTTAGGTTAGTACGTTTAAGATAATTCTCTCTTTATAACTAGTAGCTTACATGTATATCAATGAAGGGTAGGAGCAGTCCGTCTTTAAACATCGGATGAGCAGTGAAAATAAATACAAGTTCATAAGTCCTCTGTTTTTTTTGATATAATAGTATTGTCTAATGTATTTCACCTAATATATGTACTGAATAAGTGCAAAGCTGTACAGTTATAATTATAATAAAGTATCAATGTCCGCGGTATTTTTCACTAACCAGTGATAGTACAAAAGTAATATGCTCCAACGCTATCAAAACAAGTCCTTCTCCTTCAGTAAGAATATTAAAAAATGATACTTTAATTGGCTCCTCAACCTTGTTTACAAATACTTTTTATTCTTATCTCTAAGAGAAATAAAAAATGAGTCTAATTTGCATTTTTTTGGAGTGTTTTATAAACGCGAGAGGAAAATGTACATATACACATATCTGGGATTTTTTTTATGGAGGGACAAAATCTTACTCTGTTTTCTAGCATTCTGATATAAACAACTGACATCATAAAAATGATTTCGTGTTAATTGTTTTAGGGGTGTATCTTTAACATGTTTAACAGACCGTCGGTATTCCTATCGGACTCCTCCCATGTTTCCAATGTGACAGACCTCATAATGAGCTGCTTTTTAAGAAGAAACAGTTTGATTGTTATTTTGATCACATCTTAGACATTAAACTGGGAATAAGTTATACCGCAGATACTGTTATCTCAACTTGCATCGTTAAATAAAAGTGATTATTTTGATTTTTTTAACTTACCATTGTAACAACCCTTCTCCGTACAGGGACTGGAAAATGTATCATACTATTCTATCATTAGAATGAAAACATTTCGAAACTGTTATTGTTTCGATAGTTTCATTCTATATAAAAGTAAAATAAACAAAAATACCGAGCTCCGAAGAAAAAAAACCACCGGAATGTCCCCAATCAAAGGCTTAAATCAAAAGCTCAAACAAACCAAACGAATTGAAAGCAACTGTCATATTCCCGACTTGGTAAAGACATTTTATTATGTAGAAATGATTGATTAAACCTGGTTTATAGCTAGCTAAACCACTCCACACTTTTACTTTACACCTGTACTTAATTGACAGTAGAACTATCAAGTTACAGAAATAACAAAGGTTCATTTGTCATCGTGTACATTTGAATGTAGCTGTAACTGATGAATCAATATCTGTCAATGTTAGAATTACAGTATCTTGTATATAGTGATGTTTGTGCGATTCAAGTGGTGCCTAATTTTCAGTTTTAGTTTTTGGTGTTTCTCACTTACCCTACCGGAACACACGAGACCTCCGAGTTTTTTGATGGATTCTTTTTGCTCACTCTTTATTTTCTTATGTTGTGTTCTGTGTAGTGTTGTTTGTCTTTTCGTATTTTACTTTTTTAACAATGGTGTTGTTAGTTTATTTTTGACTTATGAGTTTGAATATCCATATGGTATCTTATTCCTCTCTCTCTTGTTTCCCCTCGTTGTTTTTTGTTGTTGCCTGAATGGTTGTATATTTTCAACGAATTATAGTGTTTGGAAGCCCACTTTGTTTGTTCTCCCCTCTGTTCAACTTTAGATGATATTTACCAAAAAAACTTTAGTCTAAGAACAACATTCATTTAGCATACAAGGTAATATATGTATTTTCATGGTATCATTGATTTGTCATTTCAAGTAGCTAAATAAAGGCAACGGTAGTATATCGCTGTTAGAAAGTCATAAATCGATTGCGAGAAAACAAATCCGGGTTACTAACTAAAAACTGAGGTAAACACATCAACTATAAGAGGAAAACAACTAAACAGCAGAAACACTGAAGTGTAACAAATAAAACCCAAACGACAATGCAACACACACAGTAACGAACTATAAGATAACAACTGCTATTTTCCTGACATGGTACAGGACATTTTAATAAAAATGGTGGGTTGAGCCTAATTGTGCTGCTAGTCAAACCTCGTGCCTTTATGGCAATGTTAAATATAACACTAAAAGTACAACATTACAGGACAGAATTACAGTACAAATAAATGCAAGAACATTCAGTACAGTAAAATACACAAATAAATATTACAATAGGATATTTCGACAAGCCACTGTTTATAATTCTAAAGATCTAGATACATATGATTGAGTACACATAAACTGATGAACAATTGATTTAAGACTGCTTAATGTTAAAGTCTACAAGAAAATGAATATTTTACGTAGTGAGAGCTAAAGCAATAGACTCGACATATTGCCACTAACTGTTACTTTATTTTGATCACTGATTGAAAGTTTTATCGTTGGCCATCATATCACATCTTCGTATATCATATTGAAATTTAACTGTTAAAAAAGTCGATTTTTTACAGGTATCTGAAGAGTGCAAGATGAATATTGGTTCAGGTATGAATCTATAAAATTGGAATGAACTTGTCAACTTTAATGTTTTTTATATACACAGAAAAAAGACCAGTTCCACTTGCTAGATAAAAAACACATGCATTATCTGTATGAAGTTAATAAGAATGAAACGTACATGAAAGGAGTGCAGTTGTTGCCCTTCTTTCATAAACTTGGGTTATACAATTTTATTTTATATTGTATAGTACATGAAGTAGGTTTTAATATCCTTTTATTTTTACTAAAAATGCTAGTAAGTTGGGTTTCTGGTTTTCAGTTTTGGGTTTTATTTTTAGAAAATCGACAGTGTTGAAAGTCATTTAAGTCCACAATGATGTACTACACATGGCCGGGTGAATGATTGTTGCTATTGTCATAAGTAATATAATTTGACTGTGTCCTTCCTATTCGAGGTATTTGTCTTGTCTGGTGAAAAAAAATGACACCTGCTATTTTACACGTTTGTTTCAGACCTTTCTAAACTGGGCAACGTCCGCGCCAGTATTCTATTAGATCTCCATAGTTTCATGCATTTTATGATAATGGGGGAGTGCTCTCCTATGCGACAAATTGTCCACCGCAATGCAATCGATGCGTAGTTGTAAATGAGGTGCAGGATGCTAGCATACCAAAGGGATATTCACACATACAATCCATAGACAAGTTGAACACGTCATGTAAAAAACGACGTTCTGTAAAAAGACAATGTAGAAAACTTGAGCATGAACAACCCGAACCTCATCGATAAACAGGGAAGAATCCAGCTGAAAACTATCAGTAAAGTTAGTGGTTATCCTGTTGTCAGATAATCCATTTATATTCACATTCGTATACACTTTATATTACGTTTGAAAATGAATATAACACTTTAAAGATAGATGCATCCAACGCGCTTATCTATTTTTACCATCAAAACGAACTCTCAGAGCCAAAAATGTGCAAGTACCGAAACAATTTGAAGAGCTATATGACCACAAGGATTCTAAAATGATAGAAAAATGTGTCTACGATCAACTCGCATGTGGGATAAGAACGTAAGCTTCATAATAATTTCTCAACGCAGGCATTTACTTTATCAATGTTAATTTGCTGGACTTTTGAATATTTCTTTTAGATTACAGATTTAGCGAGCCGTTTACCCTTACAGATCAAATGTACAATGACTACCATGAAAATGGGTATCTTATCATACGGTTAGTATAATCAGATAACACTTTTTTACCTGCCTTTGTATTATTGACTTTTCATACCGATCATGATTTTGATTTTTATGATAGTCAGCAAATCAAAGTCGATGAGCTTGAATTTTTTCTATGTTAATTTAGATCAGAACACCTCGACGATAACTGCTCTGGGAGCCAAGGATAATATAAGAAAAGGCAGAGGGAGTTCAGAGAATTGTCACATAAAGATACCTATGCCCGTTTCAAAGTCCATAACAAAATAAATAAGGGGTTGAAGGACGAACGGACAGACGAACACATTGGATGTCAATCAATATAAATCCCTTCTCTGCTTCAAAAAGCAAGAGATCAAATAAAGCAAAACCGGGTCAGTTGTTCTTGAAAGAGGGAGAAATGTGGTTTTTGTTAATCTGACGAGATTTATGTTACTGAAATAGATGATATAGAAATTAATTTTTAAGATTTAATTCATAAATAATCACGCCTTCTTATGATTGAATTCTAGCATATGGCGATAGGCTTTAGTCTTTTGAAAACAGATTCCAAATTTGGGACCATTTTATTTAATCGTTCAGTTGCGCTATCTACTTTTGAAGTTGGTGATATTAAAATTTCTGTATTTAACTTCACATCCATATTTGTCCTGTTGGTATATAAACAGACATTGTTTGCACCTGTCCTAAGTCAGGAATCTGATGTACAGTAGTTGTCGTTTGTTTATGTAATATATACGTGTTTCTCGTTTCTCGTTTTGTTTATATAGATTAGACCGTTGGTTTTCCCGTTTGAATGGTTTTACACTAGTAATTTTGGGGCCCTTTATAGCTTGTTGTTCGGTGTGAGCCAAGGCTCCGTGTTGAAGGCCGTACTTTAACCTATAATGGTTTACTTTTTAAATTGTTATTTGTATGGAGAGTTGTCTCATTGGCACTCACACCACATCTTCCTATATCTATTGGTAAACTTTCTGTATGATTAACCCTTGTTATGATCATATATGGTCTGATGTTTACTACGAGAGTAATTTTGATACACATTGGAGAGATAAATTTCAATTCCCTGCCTTATTTTAATAACAAATCTATATTTTGATAGGAATATGCTTGACAAAGAGGAGATTAACAAAATAGAGAAATGTGTGACCGGAGAGAAGTTTATGGAGAACAAATACTCGGTACGATGTCTACATAAATGATTGTTGTCTTATATCTACATACATGCAAGTAACATGAATTAAATCAGCACTGCCATGCGTTTTTTTATAGAATGTAGTAATAAATGCTTTAAAAATTGAATTGAATAAAAATGAAAATAAACTTTATTAATTCAATGAGTCAGAAGCAATATTCCGGATTTACTTCCATCGGGGATATTCAAAGCCGAATATTTTGACAGCCAATGATGTTGAAGAACCGAAAACGAGAAACTGTATAACCAAAAAGAACATAAAAATTAAAGTCAAATACAGCAAACGTCAATTATGCCAGATGGGAGTTAGAACTTAAGTTTCCTTATAAAAAAAAGCTGAGATAATGTATTTGAGAGTATATGAGTGTATATATATATATATATATATATATGGTGTCCAATATAAAGGAGTAGGGTCCGGTAAGGGCCTATTTTGGCCTCAAATTTCAGGTTCATCTAACGAAATATTTTGAACACTTTTTAAACACTTAAGTGTCTATTTCAATTGATTCAATTAGTTTATGTGAAAGATTTCAACTGATTAAGTCATTAAAAACGCTCCAATTCAGGCTTAAATATGAAAAATCTATCAAATAGGCAAAAAATCGTCACTTTTCAGATGTTTTTTTGTCAAAAATGAAAGGGGTCGCATCCGTGTTCATCCTCAACCTTTATATATGTTATGTATTATCATCAAATACAACTTGCATTTCAATATTATGAATGAACACGAATGCGGCCACTTTCATTTAATACGGAAACCGTCTAAAATTTAACTAAAATGCTAAAATTGTGAAGATTTCAGTAATTTAGCATGACTTAATAATGTTAGTACCCGATATATGTGCATTGTATTGTCAAAAACAGAAGCATTCTACTTTCCAATAAATAGCTAAAAGATTACATTTTCACAATTTTGTAAAACTGCTATATTTTGGGGCCAAAAAGGGGTCTTACTGAACCTACTCCTTTGATTGATGTATCGTGAACATTAACATATCAAAATCCATTATTGTTCAATTTCATTTTTTATTCATCTTTTATTTTTATGTCATCTTTGATGATAGATAACAGAGAAACATCATATTATTGTAGCTAGAAGATAAAGATAATAAGATAATACGAGTTGTTTGGAGACATCCTGGTACTGACGTCACTGGAATTGTATCTCGATCAGAGAAGATAGTGAGCAGTTGTGAAAAGGTCAGTGCTTAGTTATTTAAATAAACTCATCATAGATAACGCCCCCAAAATTATGAGACATCTGTTAAATCTCCCCTTGAATATGCACGTTTATTTTTTTATGATACCTTTTAACAATAACAACAAGACTCAAAATATTACATAAACAATATATTCTGACTAAAACATTTTAAAGTCTTTCCTTAAAACAGTTTGATATCAAAACCATTAATCTTTTTCTGGAGGGGGAGGGTATATCAACTTTTATCATAATTTCCATCAAGTCGTTTGAGATTTTTAAGTTGCCATTTGATAAGGAATTTTCTAATTTGAATTTTCCTCGGATTTCGGTATCATTTTTATTTTCCGTTATGTATGGCATTTTTGCTACTTTTCGCTATTTAATCGTTTGTTTTGTTACTTATGTTTAGTTGCTTGATGGTGAAGTGTATCACTACCATGCCAAGTTAATTATGAAGGAACCTGAAGTGTCTGGTCCTATATATTGGCATCAGGATTACGGGTGACTATTTTCGCAATTATTGTCTTTTTTGAATATTGTATTCTTAATATCATATCCATTACGAGTACAGTAAATTATTACATATATCTCTTTATTCGTTAACTATCTTGTCTATTTAAACTTGCATTAACTTAGCCGAAAAGGGGAATATCAGCTGTTCATTTTTAACAAAATCTAATATGGCTATTCATTTACATTTTCCTGAAGTATAATATGTACAGAACAACGAACAAGCGTAGGTAGAAAATATTATTGATTACTTGTAATTAAAGAAAGGTCGTTTGATTTCTCATTTTGAAGAGATACCTATTCTCATTATATTTATAATGAGCTTTGTTTATTTGTAACAATAAATATGTTTAATGCATTTGATATTTTAAAGCTATTGGTATCATTACGGTAACCTTTTCCCTGACTTGCTGACTGTTTGGGTTGCAGTTGATTCCAGCACAATAGAAAACGGATGTCTGGAGGTTTGTTATGGTATATCTTTGTGAGTTGAATCACTGAAAATAAAGAAAATAGCCAGCAAGGAAAACGAAAATTTATTTGTTTAATTTCCTAATTCATAAATACTGGAATACCGAATACCCACTAGTTGAATCTGAAAGTCTTCTAATGTTGTATTTCTGTTGTGTCGTAGTTCTCTTAAAATTGATGCGTATTCCTCAGTTTTAGTTTGTAACCGGGATTTGTTTTTTCTCTATCGATTTATGAATTTCGAACAGCTGTATTCTACTTTTGCCTTTATTCTATACACTTTGAATAAATTGTAAGTAAGATGTGATTCAAGAATTGCACAACAAAAAGCACCCATAGTAAAAGAGTCTGTGAGTATTAATGTCATCAAGACAGTTTACTTAATCTTCAACTTTTTGTCGGTTTTGTTTTCAACCAGTAAGTTTTTACATACTAGTCTTTTTATAGGGTTTAGACTATAATCATATTGCATACTTTTATTTGTTTTATATTTAACCATTCAGTCAGTTAACATACTATTCATTATTTTGGAATACAGGTTTTAACATCTAGTCAATTAACTTACTAACTATTCATCCTTTGTGATAAGGGCTTTATAGCATTAAATCAGTCTAATACTATTCATACTATACCATATTTATGTGATACAGGTTTTAGCAGGATCCAATAAATGTGGACGGTTAGATCACCACGTTGATGATGGACAAAATCAAGTTGCCGAACTGTCACGTCTAGAATCTATTAAAGAGAGATGCCCTCATGTCAAAGCTGAGATGGAGAAAGGTAATCCTACACTTCAGAATAATCAAATTCATTTGAACCGATAGTTTTATGATATTAGTATCTCTTCATTCCAATTCTTACTTTTAACCTTTTTTATTCCAGCGCACTTGGCTTACTCAATTATTAGCCTGTATTTTTCTGCTCTTGTTTCTCCTAACAAAACTAGATTGAACAGTAGTAAACCGTTGTTCAAATCTCATAAATTCAGAAGATACAAAATCAAGTTAAAAAAACAAAATCCAGGAAATCATATGCAACACAAAATGGATGAAACAGGATGCGCGACATGGAAAGCATCGGTCTATACACCCTATCGCAAATAAGACCTCTGCGACACTTGATCAACTAGCGTCATACAATAATCATTTTTCCTTTGTGGTTCATACATTTTTCATTGTGACGTAAAAAAACAATACGGGATCCTTTGTGATGTCCAAATGAATGGCAGACAAATAGCAATAAGGTGTATATTTCAACCTCATGAATAGGGCATTACTGGTAAATTTACAGATCAGCTAATGTTTGGTATTGAAAGGTTTTAGACCGCAAAAGCATAGCGTTAGTGAGTTTAGACTCATACACACCATTAAGACACAAACACATTGAATTTATATATCGGTCAATCAGTTAATAATTGATCCTTACCGTATAACCGTGATATGGTTTTAATTCGTGCTCCTAATAACCATGTTGTAGCAGTTTTGTGTGCCCTGTTTATGAGGTCCGGAAAGAATGAACATTCATGCGCGTAACGTATTCGTTGGTATGTGTCATTTCAGTAGACTGGGACAGAGTGTTATTGTTCTATGAAATTTTTTGCATTCTTTTTCTACATTTTTGCTAATATGCTTTGTCTGTATGCCTTTTGCATTTCTTTGCTACATATGACGTGTCTCTGTACTTATATATCCCGTCATTGTGTTATTGTTCCATGGTAAATGTGTGTTTACATACTGTGGATTCATTTATTTTCGTGGGTATCAATTTTCGTGGATAGACGAAAACTTGCATATTCGTGGATACTTGATTTCGTAGTTTTGCTAATCTCTCTGTACAAAGCCTATTGAAAATATGTTATTTGTTGAACATTCAAATTCGTGGTTAATCTGTATCCACGAAACCCACGACTATTTGACTCCAACGAATATTAATGATTCCACAGTATTCGTTTGTTTTATAGTGCGTAAGATGATAATTTTTTAACACAATGCCCATTTTTGACATCTTTACCTATTTATATAAAATTGAGAATGAAAATGGAGAATGTGTCAAAGAGACAACAACCCGACCATAGAAAAAAACACAGCAGAAGGTCACCAACAGGTCTTCAATGTAGCGATAAATTCCCGCACCTGGAGGCGTCCTTCAGCTGGCCCCTAAACAAATATATACTAGTTCAGTGATAATGAACGCCATACTAATTTCCAAATTGTACACAAAAAACCTAAAATTAAAATAATACAAGACTAACAAAGTTATCAAAAGTAACAAAGGCCAGAGGCTCCTGACTTGAGACAGGCGCAAACAATGCGGTGGGGTTAAACATGTTGATCAGATCTCAACCCCCCCTATACCTCTAGCCAATGTAGAAAAATGTATTTATATGTATATTTGTTTTGTTCACACATCGTTTTCAATATAATAGAATTTAACTGTAAGAAAATGCCTGTATCAAGTTAGGACTATGTCAGTTATTGTCCATTTGTTTGATGTGGTTGAGCTTTGGATTTTTCCATTTGACAACGGATTTTCCTATGAGTTCGGTATTTTTGTGATTTTATTATTTTTATACTTCTGAATAAAGGACAATTTGAAAAAAAGAAATTACGATAGTCATAGATGTTTAGGTTTTGGTTTTTTACCTGTGTCAGTATAATAGATAAGATCAATTTATGAGGCAGATTTACTTGTTTCGATAATAGCTTTAATACTTAGAAACATCTTTCATTTTCTTGACAGGTGATGTTTTGTTTCTCCATTCCAATACACTACACTACAGCAGTCCGAATCGTAGTAAGATGAGAAGGATTGGATTCCTGATGTGTTACAACAAAGCCTCTAATGAATCCGTCATGAAACATCATCATGCTCAATATACCCCCATACAGAAGGTAGGTTTAATCATTTTGACTCAATGTAGCCTTAAAGACAGATCTTTTTACAAAATTGACATGCATCAAAAAACCGATCGTAGCTTGAACTATTTCATTCGGGAGTATTGAGAAAACATACACAAAACGTAAAAGTGATTAAAAATAACATCTACAAACAATATAAGTAGACGGAAGTTAAACCTGTACCCTAGTAAAGGTTAATTTGATTGTTTGATAATGGCCAATCAATTTGAAATATGATATATACAGGTTTAACTCCGATGACTTATAATTGTTTGCAGATGTCAATCATAATTGCCATTTTTGAGTAAACATTAACACAAATAAATCGAGCAAAGCAAGCAAGCCAATCAAACTGTTAGTATTCTATATGCATTAGAAAATTAACTCTAGTGGTAAGCGAAACTTTGAAGATTTTTGTGTGTTTTACTTTAATGATAATTTTTTGGAGGTGTTGAATACTAGTGGTTTGTGCCTTTTACTGCAAATAAAGGGAAGAGGATTCTGTTTCAAGTTATACATATTAAATTAAATTGATGCTTATCATTATTTCAGGTGCCAGATTCTGCAATCAAGGAATGTACAAATTTTACAGATATGTCGGGAAAGGAATTCCAACATCCAAATACAAATACAACAATGATTGGTAGGAAAGATCAATCTCACTAACATATACGATTCTTTTGGGACAACGTGTGTACGTTCATATAGTTGGATGCAGAAGGAGATTTTTTGCAAATCATTAGATGGAATAAATATTGTCGATAAAAATAAATGAATACATGAATAAAAACGTTATTTCATTAATATAGATTTATCAATAGAACTAGTTTCATTTATCATAAAACACATATTTAGTAAACCATTTGTCATATTCGGCTATCACAATCTAAATATAGTAGACAGACAAATGACATAATAATGTTTTCTTCCATTCGCTTTTGTTATGTGTCCAAATAACAAATTAGGATATTAAGGTTTCTGGAAACCTATTATATTAATATCTGTACGCTCATGTATCATGCTGCCAGCGACGAAGGCAGTGTAAAGGGGAGCTAAAATTGTACAAGTATACTTGTATAGATTAAGACTACATTAAATTACTGATCTTCATATCTCATAAATAGATTAAGAAAATACAGATCAAGGAAACAAAAAAAGCAATGAACATCACATGAACTCCAGATGAAATAAGACCGTGTGCGTCGACAGGGTCATAACACTTCTCTTGTTGTACATGTACTAATCGCCTTGAAAATTCTAAACTCAGTTAAAATGTTTCATTCGGAAATATGACACAATGGAGACAATTATTCTGGTTTCTAAAGATTTAAACCCGCAAAAAATATAACAAATTGAAACGCAGAAAAATCGTATCGGACAGCAAATTCGTGATGGACACCGTAAAAATAATATTGTGTTGATATAAGTTCTTTAGATCTCGTTAGTACAGTTTTTGTGGAAGGAACACACACTGATTTTTTTTCAACCCGGATAGATGAATATGATCGTAAAGTATAAATTGAGAAACGCCATACTATGGGACAGAAGGTGTTTTACTGCTAAAAAAACCCTGAAAAAAACACCAATTCGAAGTTCAAATCAAAACGTTTGTCATACAATCTAGGTTCAAGTCAATCTGTGTCAATATCAATACCGATTTTGAATTGCATGGCATGAATTCCTGAACTAAAACAAAATAGTCGGGTAATACAAATAGAGAATAAAACTGCATATTTTTATGCAGTTGACAACATATTGACAAAACACTATATAGAAAACTGTTTAATTATAGTTTGGCCTCGAGCATCCCTGAAGAGACATTAGTTATCATAATTCACATCTGTAAATAAAGGCAACAGTTGTATACCGGTGTTCAAATGTCATAAATCGATTGAGAAAAAGCAGATCTGTGTCAGGATTCAAAACCGCGGGAAAGACATCAATAAAAAGTATCACTGTAATTGTTTAAGCTGTCCTGTTCTGGTTATCTATATTTTCAATCTCGCAAAAGTTTTATGATTTTTGATTTTTTGATTTTGGTGTTTTAACGCCACTTTTAAGCACCGCATTTGGGCTATTTCGTAGTGGCCAGTTTGTTTTGGTGGAGGAAGCCGGAATGCCCAGAGAAAACCACCGACCTTCGATAGGAAAACTGACAATCCTAGTCAATTAAGATTGGAGTCGAGTGCACCCGCATGAGCGGGGATCGAACTCACAACCCAGTGTTACTGGCTAGTGATTACAGTAGTAACTACTTAGACCACTCGGTCACCGAGGCCCCCAAATGTTTTATGTCTTTCATAGTTATTGGTGGTCTCGAGCGTATCTAGTCAATGTTGCTGTGCGGCGCATTTAGATTATTATTTATGGTATGGTGAGGAAGTACTAAATTATGGTGGTTTGGAACTTCTGGCCCTCATTCCGTTGCTCAAACTTTCTCATTTAATTATTATCAATGTGAGGAACTTTTTCTGAAAAAAAAAGACAAATAGTAAAAAAAAATACTGTTGTCAAAAAGTTGAAGATCTTAATTAATAAAATCGTAACTGTAACTTAATTTTAGGGAATACTTACTCGTCACTATCACGGATGATATATTTCAAATATAAGAGCAAAAAAAATTGTATTTAATGTCATTATAAGATCATAGTTTTACGGTAAATTCTAATGAAACATATTCGCTAATTGATCCCTCTGTGACATTTGAATTAACAATGTATACAGATTACCACCAACAAACAATTATAAGATGTCCCTTAGGAGATTTGTCTAAATATTGAATACAATATATAACTATTATAAATATTATTATAATCTGTCCTCATTGTTAACTTGAAGAATTAATTCCAATTGAAATTATAAACAAAATGAAAGTAGATGTATGGAATAATTACAGAGCCACATGCAGATTGCTATAGTCAACTAAATATGTTGCTTAAAATTTGCTTCAAAAACTGGAATATCTATTGAGTATTATATTATCAATCATATGGAGAATTAAAGTTTTCAATACTAAAAGTTGATTGATCTTCAAATTTACCGTGGTGAAAAAATAATAGCAAACGTCGGTATCAAAAGTTTGATAAAACAAGTTTCGGAAGAAAATTAAAAGGAAATAAGCATACCGACATTGTTTAGCTAAAGACAAATTGCATACGATACATCGCAATGAACAAAAATGGGCGAGCAGGTTCTGTTATGTCAAATGGAGAAAGGCAAATGTCAATGTTGAATCATTCCTGGTTGCAGCAGCATCCAACCTGGCTTTTCAATCAAGAGTATTCGGGAGTATTTGAGCCGCTACCAAATCATCTTGGAGCACGTCTTATGTTTTATCTACATTGTGTATATAGAGTGTTGGACATAAGAGATGCTGATAGTATCGAAGACTTAATAGACTATGAACATCATATCAAACTTTCATCACAGGACATTGACAAACTGATTATTTTAGCAATAGCCCTATCGCCAGACCGATTAGCGAACAGGTGCTTTTTTGAAAATGATGAAAAATGCGGAGTATTGATAAATGAATTTTACCATAAACATGAACTTTCTAACGAAATAAAGATTCCAGATTTTGTACAGATTGGAGTAGACCAGAGGTCTGTTTATAACATTATGTGTTTCAAACATCAGTTCCTCCAAGATAATTATTATGCTCCATTGAGTTTTTACAAAACTAGAATACGACAAATTTCTGAGGCTATAAGCATGTGTAGGAGTAAAAATGATACATCTAAAAGTAGGCAAAAAAACGATGATATAAATGCCTGCTTCTGTAGTATTTTATAATTCCAATGTGATGACGTTCCATTCCATTCTGATTATTGTAGTTAACACAGTTTATGTATTCTGTTTCTTCGCTCAATGATATGATACAGACAATCCAATTGAAGATTCATGACTATTCATCGACTTGTTTTGAATATGTAACTGTTATAGTGATAATACTTTATATAATCATAACGTGTACAATTTCATAATTGTTTTCGAATAATTTTAAAGCTTGTCGCATGTTGTGCAATTTTCCTTACTTCAAGAGCCATAGAAATAAGATCAACTGTATAGTATGTATTTATGTTGGTTTTTGATTTTATAATGTACCGGGTTTTTTTACCCTTTTGTTTCAAAATTGCTATTAAGAGATTGCCTTAGTTAGGACAAGACAATCAATGAAATGTTTAGTGTTTTTTTCCATATTCTAATTTCCTATATTTTGACACTTCTTTGAAGTCTTAAAATTTCCGTCAATTTGGGTAGTGCATCTGAACATTATTTGTTTTGGTTTTACGAAACTCATGTAGAAAGTCATTTGAGAAACAAACGGGTTACAAAACAACATATGAAGACTCATTTGAGAGAAGAACAAAATACACTGGAACACACGTAGATTTAAGAAACAAAAGGAAGACAAAAGAACATATGTCGACAGTTATATGCGAAACACAAGTGATACATTGGAACACATGAAGACAGTCATTATAGAATCAAAAGGAATACACTGAAGTTGACTGAACACACATTATGACAGTTTAAGATAAACATAAAAGAAACACAGGACTTATGAAGACAGCAAATTGAGAAACTTAAGAGGTACATAGGTACACGCGTCATTTAAGAAACAAAAGGAATATATCCGAAAACGTGTAGAGTCATTAAGAATTAAAAGGGATAAACTGGAACTCATGTAGAAAATCATTTGAAAAAACAAAGAGGCACACTATTAGTACAGGTATACAATCATTTGGGAAACAAAATTGATACACTGGATCACATGTAAATAGTTATTGAGAGAGAAAAAAGATACAAAAGAACACATGTAGACCGTAATATGAGAAACAGAAGGAATACACTGGAAATTATGAAGACAATCATTTAAGAAACGAGAGTTATGTTCTGGAGCACATGTAAACTTTATGAGAAACAAGTGGGATACAATAAAAAAAAAAACATGTAGACCAGTCCTTGGCAGAAAAAAAAAGGGAAACATTGGAAAACAAGTTTGACAAGATATGGACATCATGCCGTTAAATATCATTTTAAATCGCGCAACTACTTTTTAACTATTGACTCGATGATCGATTGTATGTGTTTATAGAATCGATAATTGTAGATATGACTACTAATATTTTAGATTATCCAAACACACATAGTCCGTTTTTTTTCGAATCTTAGGATTGTTCGTGTAAAAACTCAAATACGAATTCTTAAAAAGCAACATATCTTCATATAGAAGACCATTTAAAGCAGGACATTGATTTCATTCTTATCAAATTAATTAAACAATTCTGCTTTTAACGATACCACGCGTTTTATGGAAATATTCCAAACTTAGAACAAATCAATTTTCTAACCAATAACTAAGAAATCAGTAACAAACAAATTAATAAAGATCTATTAATTATGGCCTTAGGGCACAACATAAATTTATCGAATATAGGTAATCCAAAAGGCTAAATATATGTGTGACATTTGTATACTCTGTGTCAAACTCGAGGACTGTAAACGGAACATCATAACCTGTGTTTCATTTTAGTGTTTTGAACGGATTTCTTGAGGGACTTTGTCGTTATTACCTTGACTGAAAGATTGACTAATATACTGAACATGTGTTCCAACAAAAAATACATGGGATTATGAGCAGATTAGATTTTACAGAGATTCTGAGTGAAGAATATAATTTACTTCCAGCTCAACTTAATAAACGATTGTTATGTTATCTAAACTGTGTGCTTAAATGTTTAATGGCAAACAATTATATTATCGGACAAAAGGTGTCGGAATTAGACCAGCGCTCAGTTTTGACCGATTCAGATCTGGACGAGATTTTGATATTATGCAAATTGTTTTCACCAGATAAGTTATTTAACAAATGCTTTTTTGAAGATGACTCAAAGTCAGCAACCAACTTTGAAAATAAAACACTTCCAGTTAATAACTTTCCGGATCTGAATATCCCTGACATTATATCAATTGGCGACGGATCCTGGAATGTAATAAGTGTATTATTTATCGGAAAGCGATTTCTTCAGGAAAATTACCACCAGCCAATGAATTTTTACAGAAATAGAATATCAAACATAGAAACAAGGAAACACGAGACAACAAACACCTGTTGTAGCATTTTGTAGTACATGTATATGAATATTCTAATGAAATTAAAACCATGTGATCTGTATTTTGTCTCTAGTGAGTACATGTATAGTAACGTCATCATATCGGAGAAGATTTTGTTCAGTGTTTTTGTCATAGTTTGGTTAGGTCGGTCAAGGATGAATTATGTTACTTCTCAGAGCGATTGTCTCTGTTCTTTTTAAATGAGGAAATAAAATGCAAATAACTTGTTTGAATCTATATTGTAAGTCATTAGATCTTAATGGAAATTGTTTTTTTTTAATTAACACAGGATGACGATAATACCAGGTTCGGTTGAGTGTCTAGAAAATCGTTATGGTTGTGATCAAATACATGGTTTAGATCCAAATTAATATATATGTGTTTCACCTTTATATTGGTAGTTTATTTGAAGGCGATTGTAAAAAATGTTACACAATATACCAATTGACTAAGAAGGGAAAAAATATTTGTTTAACCATATTTTGTGGGCCGCGTAATCAGTAAACCGTACATTTATTAAGAAATAATTCCTTCATGTCATGCTCTATGCTCATATTAACATGGGTAGGCATTATATATTCGTCGATATTTTACACTGAGCGTTATAAAGGTGTAAAATGTGGTCAAATATAATGCCTACCCATGTTAAAATGAGCATAGAGCGTGACACGAAGAAATTAATTCGATTCTAATAGGACGAATACAGTATTTTTATAGGTCGAAGCGTACAAAAATACCGTAAAAATGTTTATTTTTTCCCGTTTCCTCCCCGAGGAGTCTGTGCATTACATTTCATATTTGATAAGTTTAAAAACTACGAGCAGGGTTAATATATGTTTTTTTTATAAAAAATATATAATAAAAGTGTATATGTTTTAAAGGATAACGATGTCAATAACGTAAACATACATAGTAAGTTCGAGCGCATGTGTCAAACATATTTTGTGCTCATTATAACACGGCTTTGTTTACAAAGCGTAATAAGGACGTCATATTAGAATACAGTTTTACTTTTTGGTGTGTTTTCCAACATATAATTCATATAGCAGCTGCTCTTTTTAACTGGCAATCGATAAAATAAATTACAACAACAGAGAGCGTTACTTTTGTTTCACCTAGACTCTTTTCTCAATATGTCCATAATGAACTCTGTACAGAGAGCGTTACTTTTGTTTCACCTAGACTCTTTTCTCAATATGTTCATAATGAACTCTGCTTTGTATCGATACAATGAGTCAACTCCTTTTAAACTGATTATTAGCGCACATGTCCCAAAAGTGAGCTTTTCAAATCACTTGGTGTCCGTCGTCGTCCGTTAACTTTTACAAAAATCATTTCTCCTGAAACTACTGGCCCAAATGAACCCAAACTTAGCCTTAATCATCTTGAGGATATCTAGTTTTAAAAAATGTATCCGATGACCCCACCCATCAACCAAGATGGCTACAATGTCTAAAACTAGAACATGGGGGAAAATGTAGTTTTTGGCTTATAGCTCCGAAACTAAAGCATTTAGGGCAAATCTGACAAGGAGTAAAAATGTACATAAGGTCAACATCTATCTGCCCCGAAATTTTCAGACGCATCAGACAACCTGTTGATGGGTTGCTCCCTTAGAATTTGGAATTTAATGGAAATTCTACAATTTTTGGTTATATCTTGTATACAAAAATAGGTAGATTAACTGTAAACCGCAAAATTGTTCAACAAAGAAACATCTACAAATAAGTCAACATGACCAAAATGGTCAATTGACCATTGTAGGAGTTATTGTCCTTCGAAGTCGATTTTGGACGTGATTGGCTACAACAAATGAAGCATATTCGTTGTTGCACTAAAGACCATGTAGGTCAAATATCTACCTTAGGAATAAATTACCTCCGCTGTATTTAGCAAAACATTAAGAAAGTTTTGGTCCCCAGTGCTCTTCAACATCGTACTTTTTTTATATCTTTTTAACATTTTTTTATTCGAGCGTCACTGATGAGTCTTTTGAAGACGAAACGCGCGTCTGGTGCCAATATAAAATTTCAATCTTGTTATCTATGTTGAGTTTATTGATAAACAATACATCAAGTTGTGGTTTCACGTTTAATCAAAAGTACACTATCCAGAGTGTTTGTTTCACTGTAAATTAGATAAGCACTAACCCTAGAGGGTTTTCACGGTCGTATTGGTATACTATACCTCGTGTGAAGGTTCAACGGTGAATGTGATGTAAACACTAATCATAGTCGTGTTTTATGAGAAATCACATTGTCCGCACTTCCTCTAGTGGCGGTTTTACTGTAAATCTGAAGTCAACTACCAAAAGTGTTGGTTTCAAAGTAAAATCACTTGTCAAAACATCCAAAAACACACCTGGCATATCAGACCATGAAATGATAGTTACAGACTGTGACACCAAACCTTATTACCAGCGTAGAAAACCCAGGAAGTGCTATATATACTTAAAGACAAACTGGAACACTATTAAAGAGGAGATTTCAATAACATCAACAAACATCCGACACATGCAGGATCGTGGAACAAACGTACAAGAAATGAGTGACACCTTTTAGAAAGAACTCTTTCAAAGTATGGACAAACACATCTTATCTAAAGAAATCCGCTCTAAGAACAACTTACCCTGGATAAATCACAAAATTAGAAAACTCTTCAAAAAGAAACAACGGCTATACCAACAGGCTAAGAAAACTAAAAAGTGGAAAAACTACAGACAATTTCAAAAAGAAGTAAAGCGGCAATTCAGGAAAGCAGAATATTCATACATCATTGATACTATCATCAAAGGCCGTGAAACAAACAATTTAAAGCCATTCTGGAAGTACATCAAATCCAGGAAAACAGACAACATTGGTGTATCACCTTTAAAAAACAAGGGGGAAATAGTCAGAGACAGCAAAGGAAAGGCAGAAATTTCAATCCAACAATTTAGATCTGTATTCACAATTGACAAATCAACATCAATTCCTAAAACAACAAAATACATACTGGAAACAATAACCGAACTATTTCTAATCACAAAAGGCCTGGAAAAACTACTCAAAGATGTAAACCCATAAAAACATCTGGACCAGATGGTATCCCAAACAAAATACTAAAAGAATGTGCTACATAAATAGCACCAGAACTAAATGCCATCTTCCAAACATCAATAGACACTGGCATACTACCAGAAGACTGGCTGAACACAAATATCTCGCGTTTATTCAAAAAGGGAGAAAAACACGTTGCAGAAAACTATAGACCAGTCTCATTAACATCAGTACCTTGCAAACTACTAGAACTTATCATATGCACATCCTCAAAAATCTTAAAAAACACAAAGTCTTAACATCGCTCAACAATGGATTTAGATCTGGCTACTCATGGGAAACACAACTACTAGTCACCTTACATGACTTCATGAAAGCATTTGACGCCGGGCTACAAACTGACATCGCAATCCTGGACTTTTCAAAAACCTTTGATACAGTACCACACAACTAATTATTATCAAAAATGGGAGAATACGGAATTCGAGGACACCTAAACAACTGGCTACATATGTTTCTGACACAGAGAAAGATGAAAGTACAGTCGGAAGAAGTCAAAGTGGACTCAGTTCCATAGGGAACAGTTCTAGGACCATTACTTTTCTTATATCATATAAATGACCTCCCAGACACTGTCAAATCATCAGAACGGCTGTCCGCCGATGACTGCTTATTATACAGAACCATTAAAACAGAGAAAGATCACAAACTGCTGCTAAAAGACCTAGCTAGCCTAGAAGAGTGGGGGAAAAATGGGGTATGCGATTTAACGCAAAAAGGTGCTACATACTAAGCATAAAGAACAAAAGCCAGAGATTCTATACACTCAACGGTCACATACAATAAGTTCAGAGCAACCCATACCTAGGAGTGCAGATATCAGAAAAACTGAAGTGAAGCACGCACATAACAAACGTTGCTAAAAAGGCAAATTCAACCCTAGGCTTCCTCAGAAGAAATTTACGATACTGTCCACAGGAATGTGAGAAAACTGCTTACATTTCTCTAGTTAGATCAACAATGGAATACGCATCAACAGTACGGAAACTCTATAGTATAGCAAACTCAAACAAGCTAGAACGAATACAAAGACAAGCAGCACGCTTTACAGAACTAGAGAAGATGACTGCATAAAAAACATACTTACAAAATTAGAGCTACAGGAATTCCAATTGAGACGCATGAGCCAAAAACTTTTATTTTTGTACAAGGTGGTTGAGGTGCTGGTACCTGTTATTGATCCAGACCAGGTGTTTTGATATTCCTACCAGTAAAACACCGCAACATTCAAATTCATTCTTTGTGTCCACAATAGTAAATTGGAACCATCTAGAAGACACTATTGTTCGCGCAACAAGTGTAGAAAGCTTTAAATCTGCTCTCGCGAAACGTCAGTAAATCGATGGCGCCTTCACTCTCGTACCACTAGTGGAGGTTTCGCGGTAAATCTGATGAAGAAGCATTGCCCCCAGCGGAGGTATCACAACAAATCTGATTTACACGCAATACCCTTAGTGGAGTTTTCAGAGTAAATCTGATGTGCACGCATTACCCTAGTGGAGGTTTCACAGTAAATCTGATGTATAATCATTATCCCTACTGGAGGATTGACAGTAAATCTGATGTTCACGCATTACTCCTAGTGGAGTTTTTGCGGTAAATCTAATGTTCAGTATACCGGAACTAGTCAGTGGTGGTTTCAAACAGGCACTGGCTTGTCTCAGAAACTAAATTTCCTGTATACATGGTATACCTGAATCACAATAAACCTGAAGTACACTACCAAATTTTGATTACTGATTAAATTCATTGTATATGTAGTATGTGTGTCTTTGTTTTTGTGTTGTTTGGTTTTTTTTTAAGTTTTTATTTTTCAAAGATTTCAAGTTTTATCAAATTTTCTTTAATATTCTAACTTACTTATTCTTGTCTTTATACATGTTATAATTGGTCAACTTTATATCAATCGAAGATTACATTATAATACCACTAGTGGAGGTTTCGCGGTAAATCTGATGTGCACGCATTACCCCTAGTGGAGGTTTCACAGTAAATCTGATGTATACGCGTTACCCCTAATGGAGGATTCTGGTGTACACGCATAACCCCTAGTGGAGGTTTAGCGGTAAATCTAATGTTCAGTATATCGGAACTAGGCAGAGGTGGTTTCAAACAGGCACTGGCTTGTTTCAGAAACCAAATTTCCTGTATACATGATATACCTGAATCACAATAAACCTGAAGTACTCTACCAAATTTGGATTACTTATTAAACTCATTGTATATTAGTATGTAGCATGTGTGTTTTTGTCTTTGTGTTGTCTGGGTTCTTTTTTTAAGTTTTTATTTTTCAAAGATTTCAAGTTTTATCAAATTTTCTTTAATATTCTAACTTACTTATTCTTGTCTTTATGCATGTTTTAATTGGCCTTCAACTTTATATCAATCGAAGGTTACATAATGATATGCCCCTCTTCTCTTGTTCATGTTGTTGGAAGAACAAATAAAAATAAGGAAAAATAAATTGAAATGTTTAAAGATATACAAAAGTAAATAGTCCTACCTTAATTCTAAACCATATTCTTAGATCTTCTAAACCTAAACCAAATTCTAAACCAATTAAGATATAAATAAGAAGGGATCTGAGGCAGGGATATATACAGGCTAATTTATCTCAAGTACTAGTGGTATCACTTCTCATTTCCAGGCGGATTTGTCCCCTCAAATATATCTTTCAGGATCTCCCTTTATGAATAAATGCAAATTATGCAATATATGTTCTCGTCCTGAATATGCATGAGATATTTACCACATGACGTTAAACAAGCATCATCCAATCAGTCGCCAGTTGTCCAATGTCATGTGACAAAACAATGTTGTTGTCATGTGATATCGGAGTTATAAATAGTGTACAGTTTAAAGAAGTAAGATCACGTAAAGGTAAACAAAAGATTGATTTTACGTTTTATTATCACACATCTGAAAATGCAAATATAACCCATTTTTATAAAAATGTCGCATATTGGTTTAATAGAGGATTCGATTATTCGATAATTCGTTAATAGTATACGTTTTATTGTGCAGTTATAATTAACTTGATCTCATTTATACAATACATTCCATTACATTTATTTAAAATAAATATATAAATGAACCTCGGTGTCCTTGTCCGCACCATTGATTGTCAGTTTATCATAAAGTAAATAGTCCGTGAAGTTAGATTAATTCTTACATAAGAGAGTAAAATATGTCTACGTTAAAAATGGAATTGAACATGTTGAAAAAAATATCGGACACTGAATTATTTATTAATTTATTGATTTGTTCTGTAGCGCCTTTTGAATTTTTCCAATCAATCTTTTGTGATTTGACCAGCGCACTTGAATTATTAATTTATTGATTTGTTCTGTAGCGCCTTTTGAATTTTTTCAATCAAACTTTTGTGATTTTACCAGCGCAATGATCGACCTGAAATTGGTTACTAAATGTATATATATATAACCATAGTTTACTCAATATCTAAAGTATCTACTTAAGTCGACTGATATTTTACTAAAGATATGCCAGTATGGTATTTTGAAAACATTTCTTTTTCATAATAAAGAGTTTATAAGTGATCATGTATGCATACATTTATACATGGTATAGTAATGCGCAATGTTTGTCTTTTTTTCAGGTCAAAATGAGCTACATTGCAGGTTAGTTATAATGCATTATAAAAAACGTAAAAACGTTGTTTCGCAATCCAAGATTCTATCTTCTGTTTAAATATGTATATTATATATTTCCTTCAATAAAAGCTTTTACAAAAACTAAATCTCGGACGCCCCGGAAGGGTAACCAAATCCTGCTTCATTAGTAATGACAACCATCGTGTAACTCGATTCTTTAATTTTATGTTATGGTATAACTAGTTATCAAAGGTACCAGGATTATAATTTAGTCCGCCAGACGCGCGTTTCGTCTACATAAGACTCATCAGTGACGCTCATATCAAAATATTTATAAAGCAAAACAACTACAAAGTTGAAGAGCATTGAGGATCCAAAATTCCAATTTTTTTTGCCAAATACGGCTAAGGTAATCTATGCCTGGGATAAGAAAATCCTTAGTTTTTCGGTAAATTCAAAGTTTTGTAAACAGGAAATTTATAAAAATGACCACATTATTGATATTCATGTCAACTCCGAAGTGTTGACTACTTGGCCATGTTGGCTAGGGAATTGGTAGTTGCCAGGGTCGTGTTCAATATCGCAGCACCTTCGTAGCGGCTCCGTAGACGTAGCTGCTATCAATATCTATGTAGAAACTAGGCTAGCTACACGTTCAATAGTCATAAATCTACGTAGCACTACGCAGCCACTACGATATTGAACGCAACCATGTTACCTAACCGGTCGAGTTCAACATGGTAGCAGCTAGTGCACAAAACAGTCAATGTTCAATTAATCGGATTCAGAAAGTAGATACAATATCAATTTAGACTTAGCCCTGCTGCATTTATATGCTCCTGTCCCAAGCCAGGAATATCAGGCTTTGTTAGCCTTGTGTTTTTTTTGTTTTTTTTTTCGTTTATCTTTATGTTTCAGGTCTAAGTGTGGCGTCCATTTCGCTCAACTTGTATAGATTATTATTAAAGGCCGGCTGAAGCCTGTTTCCGGGTGCGGTACTTTTCTCACTGCGTTGAAACCCTATAGATGGCCTTGGTCTGTTTTATGCTCTTTTATCGGGTTGTTGTCTCGTTGACAAATACCCGTTTCCATTATAAATTCTGTTTATGAGACAATACAATCAACGTTGATAAACCCATACAGTGGAAGCTAACAGAACTGTCAATTATGCACCACAACTGTTCATTTTAACTGTTTGTGACTCTACAAGTTCCACCATAATAAGATAACTTACTAGACGTAACATAATTAGTTTGTTTTTACAGAATATCAGTATACAGATGAATTCCAAACGACTCAAAAAATGGTACAAGATTTTAAAGATTACGGTTATATATTAGTCAGGTATATTTGTTTATAGACCGAAATATTTCGAACACAAATTATTCTTAAAATATCTCATTCAAACAGATATAAAATAATTGTGATAAACATATTTGTATATCAGTGTTTGTGTACTAAACCCAGCAGATTTGCTGAAATGTATTATTTTTCAAAAGCTTAATAGGAGGGATTGACAGACCAGTCGAAAAAAGCAGAGAAAATGGACATATTTCTGAATGTTTTTATATTATATCAAGTAAAAATGCACGTTGATTAACTGTAAAACTCTTTTCTAATGAATCAAAATAAACTCATGACAGATACCATCATACTGTGCTTAATATTGTGTACACCAGACGAACGTTTTGTCTACAAAGTGGCAGTGGTCGTGTGAACTTTGTGTCACAATGATGACAATACAAAAAGCAAAGTCATAAGGATGATATAGATATCAAATATATACTACTCAAATAAATGTTGACAATTTTTTCAATTTATTTGATTTTCAGAAACTTATATGACAAAGAAGAAGTAGAAATGCTTATAAAAGCAGTTAGTGAAACTGATGCATTCCTTAAGAATTCTTATCAGGTAAATATAGCAAATGTAACCATCGTTTTTGTCCCCCTGTTGGTATAAATATACAGTTTTCCTTTTAATAAACAATTAATTTTCGATTATACATAATTATATATATATGTAGGGTATATATATATATAATCTGTGAAATGTATGCTTTATTTGAGTTTTGGTATGAATATGTCGTCATTTATAAAAATAATCTTAGCTGTCGTTTTTCTTGTTTCCGTTTGAATGATGTTAGATAAACTGCCTCATTGTTCTTGAATCTCATTGTATTCATAGTTAAAAATAATTGAACTCTGAAATTCAATAGACGAAGACCCGTTTGTTCGCATAATAATACCAAATTTGTAAATATTTTGCACTGTATCACTGACATTTATATATAAAACATTCAACGTTACGAAAATCGTTTAGGTTTCAACTGAACTGCTGAGAAACTACAAATGTTACAGCTTGAACTTCGTAAAAGATCAGAGGCCAAAATAAGTCTGTTCGATCAACTTTGAATATTTCTTTTACAACCAATATTGAACGATCGTTTTATTCAATAGAAAAGTGTAGAGTAAAAGTCAATGGGACAGTAACTAGGCTACATAAATAAACAAATCACATCAAGACGCTTTATTGAGTCGACATAAGATATTAGTTTGTGTACAGTTTTGAGTTGTATTGTGATACCGATTTCAGATTTGCTAGTTGTCAATTCTTGATGATTTTGCCTCGAATTATTATTATACCCACAGAGCAATTTTTAGTTCATGAATAATATCAAGTCGGCAAATTTAACAGCGTGTGTAACAATTATATAATAGTTCTTGAAAAACTGGTCATTATTGTGATATATGGACTGCCCACAGGACAGTGGTATTGACTAAGATAGTGATAATGACTGAGCCGAAGGCGAGGTCATTATCGCTGTCGCAGTCAATACCACTGTCCTACGGGCAGTCCATGTATCACGATAATGACCAGTTTTTCAAGAACTATTGTGTTTATTTCATAGAAACCATGTTTTGGAAAATTCTCATAAATTCAAAATGCCTACAGCGAACTCGAGTAGTTGTACGATTTCTATGGCAAAGAGTGAAGACCAGTCGTAGTAATACTGCCATTCATTTTAGTGCAATTTTTCAGTATAATCAAGTTATCTTTAATTTTATAATTAACGAAAACATACAAAAAAACAATTCAACAACTTAAATATAATATTAAAAACAGGAACATGGTTTATAAAAGGTACATCTCTTTAAACAGATAAACCACGCCCCACCGGTCATTAACAGAGAAATCACGCTCCAACGGTCATTATCAGACGAAAACCACGCCCCAACGGTCATTATCAGACGGAAACCACGCCCCACCGGTCATTAGTTTAAACATATTTATTTATAGTTGATTGGGAAACAAGTTTTGCAACTTATATTAATCCATTTCCACTTTGCGGGTGCTAGTGCTGCCTTGTAGCGGCATTAGCCTACTCTTTTTCGAAATCTACAAGGGTGTCTTTAACGTGCAAGAGATATGGCTCTCTCTTTACACGGGTCAGCCATTTATCACCCCCTTCCGACGGACTATCATCGTTTCCTCAAGACCATACTCGCAGATGGTGTCTAGGGAGAGCCGAAAATAGAATTCTTGAAATTTTCATCCCAAACGGTAATCGAACCAGGAACCTTTGTGTTAGTAGTACCATTTTCATACATTTCTGTATTCTTTAGCAGTAGCATTTTTCTTTTTCTTAATATGTAGGTTGAGAAGGGGGCAAAAAAGGCACCAAGGATAATATGGAGTCACCCAGGAACTGACGTCACAGGTATGGCAGCTAGATGTGAAAAAGTTGTAAACACTTGTGAAAAGGTAAGAACAACATAATTTTAGTATTATCATGTGTAACAATGCTGAAAATTACTCCATTTTATTGTTATTATTTACAAAATGAAAAACAGAACAACATCCATTACCCATTACACTCTGTCTAAAATGCCAGTTGAAGCCAAATATTTTGAAAGATAAGCTAAACATAATTGAAGTCTTTGCTTGACTTTATGTATATACATCAATCATATATTTTGACGATGTTTAATTTGATTTTTTACTTTGGAATGGAATTCTAAATGTTTTGTAATAATAGTTCTGTCGCATGTGAAATTAAGATAAGGAACAGAAATACAAGTTTTAGCGAGAAAAAAGGAGTTCGGGACATATAGTTAGTCTTGAATAGGACATTTCTGTGTCATTTGATAGTGACTAAAAGATGTAGTAATATTTTCATTAGTGGTATTCAAACCAGTCACATTTATTTCCGTATCACAACAATAATAAAAGAAAACTTTCATTAAATCTATAATGTCTATAACATTTCATTGTCATCTGAGACATAATTCATGTAATAGGTAATACCTGTGTTTTGCGCATAGAAAACATTGATGCTTAGACCAATTTATCACATGTTAATCAGATAAACTTTCGAAGATTTTAATTGTTACTTCTTCAAGTTAACTGAGGTCATCACACAGTTTTAGTAGAGCTTTCTTACAAATTGACGAAAGGTACGTAAGATTGACGAATCATACGTAAGACTCGTTTTAGGGATCCTTTATTTTGACATATTTAAATAATAGTCGTGGAACTTCGGACAATTATTGTGCATGCAACGACACTTATTAAAATTGGATTTTTCTTGAGATATTTAGGATTTCGGGACGTACGATATGTTAGAATATTATGATTATTGATTCCACCAGGTCGTCGGAGATAACACTACAAAATATTCTAGATATAGAGTAGTCAGACGAACAAAATGCCCCTAGAAGACGAAAAACCGGCCCCTCCCCCACTCTTCAATATTACAATGTTGAACTGTGTAACCTAATAAAATGTCAAAGCAAATACATTGTCTTCTTCTCTAACAGAAACACAAATACTTCCTTGATTCAAAATTTGCAACGCTCAAAATAATAAAACGAAAATGAAGAAAACAAGATGATCTTTATACTATGCCATATGCTGGTGCTCGTTTCATAACTTTTGAATCATCGCCTCTCCCCTGGTAATATTCATTGCCACCCCCCCCCTTAAATGTGTATATATGATACACCGGAGCAATGGAACGGTTATTTTGGCGTATAACTGCGTTTTGCCTATAGTGCTGAACATTCATGAAATATTAGCCACTCGACGATAAGTGACAACTTCGCGTCTATCTTCCAAACATGTGTACTGTTAAATCGTCATTATAAAATCCACAATATATATATGGTGCAAAATTGTAGATTTATTTTCTTGATAAACAAAGTCTTTTTCTAGATTTATTCAACATTACTTTTTAGAAACAGTGTAGCATCATTTTTTTGCAAATCTCGATATTCCACTTTGATAATTTGCAGAAAGTGTACTGTAACAAATAAAAATAAATGTGAATCTTGTCGTTAAATTTAGACTAACATACTTCAATAATGTCATTAAAATGTTAATCGTGAAACTCGTGCTTAAAAAATTCCCGCGGAAATGTGTGTACTCGTGGTTTACGTAAGTAACGTTTCGGACGTAAGTGTATTTGACACAATTTTTCTCTGTTTGATTATATTAAAATCGTGTATTATTTGCGATATTATTTTTTTTTTTTAAATAAACTTGATTTAGA
Source organism: Mytilus edulis (assembly GCF_963676685.1). Lineage (NCBI taxonomy): Eukaryota > Metazoa > Mollusca > Bivalvia > Mytilida > Mytilidae > Mytilus > Mytilus edulis. Next base: position 76,015,543 of record NC_092345.1, on the reverse strand, counting down.
AAAGAATGCTGTTTTACTGGATAAAACAAAGACTCTTTTAACTGTTATTGTAGAAATGAAATACGTGCTCCCTTTACGTTCGTTCGTACCTTTCGTCAATTTGTAAGAAAGCTCTAGTAGACGTGGCTATTCAAAACACTGCATGGTCGCTTATTAACACCTGACTTAGCTCAAAATATTTGTGCGGCGCCCTGAAAGACTTTCTACATAGTTGAAATGTTTATGATATATTTGTCAAACAGTGTGTGTATTCTATGTTTGTATATACTTTGTTAACATTTTCAAGATACAATTGTTTATTTCATCATGTATAATTATTCAAAATTGGATTTCATTTTCTACTTATTTACAAAATTTTTCTTCAGTTACTTGGAGGTGAAGTCTATCATTATCATTCTAAGTATATGCTAAAAGATCCTAATATGGCGGCACCTCATTACTGGCACCAAGATTATGGGTATGTTCTTTTTTAAGAATGAAAGGAATATGCTCTTTTCTATAGCAGCTTAGTATTAATATTAAGTGCTATTTCTAACAGGTCATTTCAGTGTTGGGTTGTAGCTGGTATTCGTTTTGCCTGTTATACTAGTGGGCTCGTGCATACACTGAAACGGAAATTTAACCTCAAGGGTTGGTTGAACAGCTGTATAGATATATTTGATCCCTAGACTTCTTCCAAAGGATTGTTCTTCTCATGCTACATATAAATTAGGTGATGTTAGATTCAAACATTCCAAACTCTTGTCAATGAAAAGTTACCTTTTGTTTTAATTGAATTAATTATTTGCAATCTGATCGAGAGAAACAATTATGGTCCGACTATGAACTAGACTACGTACTACTATTGTGAAATAACTGACTACTACATGTACTCAGCATTGTGGTGTTACTTACTGACTTACGTATGCCATTATTAATTTCTTCAGTTACTGGTACAAATGTGGCAATCTGTTTCCAGACATGATGACAGTATGGGTAGCATTGGATAAAGCAGTCAAACAGAATGGTTGTATGGAGGTACTAGCATGTTTAGATTTATTTATAACGTGTTGTAGTCATTGTATTGATTAACGGTTGCTGAATTAATAAATGACAATTCCTTAAGATTTGTGCATAACATGTTTTCGAGTGATACACGCTTTCATTAAAATTCGACATAGAAAAATGACTTTGAAAGAATACCCGCTTTGAATAAACGGCTGATAAATATGCAGGTAGGGAAAATTTACCTCAAAATTGATAAAACAAAGTAGAAAATTCCAATTCCAAATAAAATTCATAAGTCGGAAAAAGAAAAACAACAACGTGAACAATATAAATACAGTCCACATATCACTATAACTGAAACTAAACAACGAGCTACACGATTCACGTCTGTTTCCACCAATTTGTGTCATTTTAAATCTGTAACCAATATAAGGGAAATAATCTGACACTACGAAAAGATACTTTCAATTAAGTACATCGAGTTGTTTTTTCATGAAATGGACTTTGAAAACATCAGGCATACGATGAAAATCCACAAATCAAAGATAACATAAAATTCAATTCTCACCTAGAAATGTTATAAAATTGAGAATGGAAATGGGTAATGTGTCAAAGAGACAACAACCCGACCATAGAAAAGACAACAGCAGAAGGTCACCAACAGGTCTTCAATGTCAATTATAGTATGTCCAGCAAACTGTACAACCGAACATTATAAGTCCCAAGTCGTAAGACCCTATCGAGACCTCATAGAACATATACTATCATTATAGATTCTTAGTGGATCTCATAAATGTGGAAGAATTGAACACCATCCATTTGATGGACAATACGTCGGTCTGAAATCACGTGTGGACCTGATAAGAGAGAGATGTCCTCACCACTACATGGAAATGAATCCAGGTTAGTGAAATGTATGGGGGGGAAAGAGATTATCGAAACAGATACTAGTGCATGAATTCTATAATTCTTTATTTTAAATAAATTAAAAAAAAGAAAAAAATCTTAAATATCTAGAATTAAATAGATTGTGTGGGTAGTTTACTATTAAATACTTTTAAATGTAATGCTGAAACAAATATAATTAAGAAAATGCATGTATAGAAGTATTGTAACTGATAATTTTAACATTAGAAACGAAAACCTACATATACGCTGATTATCAAGCTCATAAATAGGGTAAAAAAAAAATTCTGTGCACAAATCTAAGGTAAGACGACACGATTAATTTGAAATGAAGGAACATGTTTGGAAGTAAATTCTTTTTTCTCTAACGTTTTTGAAGGAGATGCTCTGTTTTTCCACTGCAATACAATTCATCACAGTAGTGCCAACAAAAGTGATTTGAGAAGATGGGCCTACATAATGACCTACAACAGAGCTTCAAACAACCCAACAATGGTACATCATCATCCACAGTATACTCCTTTAGAAAAGGTACTTTAGACTTTTGAAATTGTTTTGTTAGAAAAAAAATATAATTGATTACAGACTAAAGCATGGAGTTGTTATGTCGTATATGAACAATTTGCCATCAGTGTATTGAATACGTATTCCATTTAATTTTAGTGTGTCCGAAATATAAGGAGCTTATAGTAAAATTTATTAAGTCTAGACCAGGTGTGTTTAAATTTATTGAACTTTTAAGTTTAAAGAACATCAAACAGTTAACCAATTTAGGAAAATACATTTTTACTGCATTTTTAAAAGTCATGGACAATATCATAAAATTAACATTCTTTGTCTGTTTACTTGTTTACTTTGAAATTTTGTATTGACAAAGATGGACTGTTAAGTTCAAGGTAATAAAGAATTTGAATTTGACTTTCGATTAGGCCGAAATGTTCTCGAAAACGTCATCATAAAATTGGCTTATTGTTCATCTGCAGTTTGACTGTCTCTCTTTCTTTTACTAATTATCATATATTTTTCAATTTTTAGGTTGCTAATTCTGCTATCAAAGAATGTACTAATTATACAGATTTGTCAGGAAAGGATTTTATTCATCCTCTAAAGAACACGACGTTAACAGAGTTATACCAGAGATAACATGCTCCCACGGACTGAAATCTAAAAACATAATATCAATTATAACAGAGATAATAATTTAATAATAAGTAATATTTAGTATGAGATATATGAGAGACAACTATATCCAAGTAATTTAATGAGTTTATTTCCTTGTACATATAGAAGCATATTTTTAAGATCCCGCCATGGGAAGAACACACATTTTATACTGCTAATTAGAAGTTCTAATATTGATATAACACAGATGGGCTTGATTTTTATAATTAGATGGTAGATAATTTATTAATTTTAAATATAAAATGTTAATGTGTTTTAAACGCATTAAACTCTATAGTAATACTTTTCATGGTATGCGAATCAGGTATTTCATAACGCAATAGCATCAACAAAATGCATACTGATGTGATATTAAAATTGTGAAAACTATAGTCCTGACTATCCTTCTTTATTATTTACAGTTGGGTAGAATGTTGCACTTCAAAATGAAGTTATTACCAATTCTAATAATTTTGCGTCCCAAATGTTTGATCTGGATTGAACTTTATATCTACCTTTACGTAGTTACTGCTGCCGGTCAATATCCTATGCAGCGCTTTTGTATATTTGATGTTTTAATAACCAGTTCATAAATGATAAGTCAATCATGTGTGCCACAACTTATTTGTGCATACGATAGTTTTAAATTCTGAAAACCGTGTTTTCTTTTTTATCCTAAGTATATAATATGTCCCAAAAGGGAAACAATAATTTTTCATTCTTATGGTTTCAAAATAATTTTATAAGTTTCAACTCCCTCAGCCAAAGTTGGCTTTAGATGAATTTGGCAATTTATTTTAGGTATTTTTAACATATAGCTCTTCAACGATTTTCGGTACTTATCCATCTTCGGATTTCAAATGTTTGGCTTTGAGCGTTCCTGATGAAGGTATATCTAAAAAAGCGCTTCGGACGCAATAAATTATTAAACGTGTTGTTTTCCATTTTTTATGACATTGCTGACAGCGTTTTAACTCTTTTCGAAAAAGTTTTTTGTGTTCCTTTTTTGTTCTAGATCTTTTTCGGCAGACACTCTTAATGGTTTTTTTTGGTTTTTTTTCACATCAAGATTTCCATTAATACCGATTCACGAATTGTGGCCAATCGATTCTGAAATATTGGCAGTTGCGCCTCATTCACATCATGTTTTACAATGTAAGTGGATTACCTGTATGAAAAAGCTGTTTGTGAAAACTTGTTCGAAACAGAAGTTGCAACACAAATAATGCATTATAGAGGAGTTATGATAAGGAAAAGGTGAAATAACAAAAATAAATACCGAACTCTGAGAAAAATTCAAAACGGAAAGTCTTGTAGGCCAAATCAAACGCTCAAACACAGCGCCAGCGTGGTACAGGCATTTCTTAATGTAGGAAATGCTGGATTAACCCAGATTTTAAATCTAACTAAGCCACTTGTATGATAATCGCATATAATTCCATTATATGGAAACAATTTGCAAGCAAATCAACCATACATAATAGGTTAATTTTGGTTGGGGTTCAGCAGTCAACACTGTAATATTGTCTAAATCACTATGAAACAAACAACTATGTAATCAATGAAAAACAAAATGATATAAGACACGCTATAGACAAAGGAGATAACCAAAATGATAGACAAGTTTACCAAAAATGGCCATTTCACAATAACACAATGGCGGAAAGTACAAAGTAGGATATTTCCAAACACGGACTTGACAGTAAAGGTTAAAAAGACGGATGAAAAGAACATTTTAACACGTTTTGAGATTATAAACAGCATTAGTATGTAGATTCTATACTCACGACCAAATGTGTTATTTGCGAAAATGAAAAAAATAAGAAAGAAATATAAGAATAATACTCTGGGGAAAATTCAAAACGGAAAGACTGTCATAAACAACGTCTTGGTATCTTCCAATGAACACTTTTTTTTTAGAAAAACACAGGACGATGTTTTATCTACCCCTGGGAGTTTTGTGTCATTTAATTTTCTGCTAAGACACTGTTGACGTTTTCTAGAGCCTGAGTAGCAGTTGCAAGCTCATGCAAACCAAATGAGTTGGGGAAACGTATATCTCATTTGCAGGTGAATAATGTCGATTGCTGCTAAGGTGGGGGAAAGGAGTAGGGGCAATAAGGCCCTTATTTGGCCCAAAAATTACTGCAAATTTAAAATTGATCATACTTATTCTTAAATAACCGAAAACTTGACTTAGGTATAAGGTACTAAGAAAATCAAAACAAATTTGACATCGAACAAGTTACCATGGTAACAAATCATGACCTAATTTGCATATTTTGTTAAAATTCGTGATTTTCCTTGATTTTTCATCCAATTTTAAGTATATTTTCGATTGAAAAAGTATGTGCGCACCCAAGAAACAACTTTATATTTGGTGAGATTATGCCAAAAGTTATAAAAAAGCTTCTGTTAAATTATTGTGTTGTTTCTCGGCTGCGCTGGATGTTTCCACAACGGAAATAAAGACTGAAAACTGCATAAATTCTGTATTTTTCAACGTTTTTGTGAAAACAGTACATATTATGACGTAATTGTGACGTCATCAGATAAAAATTATGTTTTTCATTTATGTTTCTTGACTCTATGCATTTCTAAACATTATGTGCCAATTTGAAATGGTTATCAAACATTATATTTTCTTGGGCCAAAACTAGGCCTTAATGCCCCTACTCTAAATTTAAAAATTGAAATCGTTTCGTTTGTCATATATGGGGGTACTGAGATTACCACTTATGTCAAATTGTAGGTATATGTCTAAAAATGAGGCAGAGGAAGCCGTATCTCTTAAAAATAAATGATCTGATTTCTTTGAACTCTAGTTTTCAAAAATCTTCACGACTTCAAAAAAATAAGAAGAGGTCTGCAAGAAGAGGCGCACAGTTTGTTCCCATAGGAATGTCGACAATTTGCAGTTTTTAATAAGATCTGCCAAACAGAGGCTATTTGTATAAATAGTTATATTTTCACAACTATTTCAAGGTGAAATTTGATATTTTTTGGTCTGATAATAAAATATTAAAATCTTAGGGTCAATGTTAACACATAGTGAACCTTATCCATTGTTGTCGTTAAAGCAGGCGTGACATAATAGAAATACAACCATGGAAAAAAGCAGTATAACTTGTCTCGGAGCTGAGGTATTATCAGTATTCACCTTGCGACCTATTCGTCATCAATTTACTTTATATCTATGTTTAATCACACTTGCTGTCGAGTTATAGTTTATTAGTAAACAATTGGAGATAAATTCATGGTAAGTAGTCCAGATTTGAATTTGATGTTTATGTTGAGTTTTGGAATATTTATCATCTAATTTAAAATAAAATATCCGTACTTGCTTTACTTCATTAGTATTTGGGTTGAGATGGGAGCAGTGAAGTAACGAGTTTACCATATCTTTAAGTTCGAGCCTCCAAATAGCTTTATATATACGTGTCGATTTTGTTGTTATAAATCACTTGTTTTGTAAGGGATGTAAGATAACGGATTGGTTTGTCAGTTTATTTTTGTTTTGTTCTTTACACTTTACATTTAAATTCATTGTATATATTTGCGTATGAAATGGATACAGTGAACTCGGAGACATTTAATTACAAAACAGCTAGTATTTCAAAACAGTTTAAAGATAACATCGTTCACATTTAGCCCCCCAAAAAAGTGTTATCCTTTGTATATATCAATGCCTCCTATATTACTGACTTGGTCTCTAGTTTATGATAAGCAAGGCAGGAATAATAATGAATACATTCATATAATATTTTTGCAGACGTAACTAGAAAAGTAATATGAGTCTTTTAGGAGGTATGTAGTACGTTTGAAGCGAAACATTTTAGTTCTTTTTTATGAAAATAGCGTAAAAGAGGGACGAAATATACCAGAGGGACAGTCAAACTCATAAACGATGAGAAAAAGTGAGAGCAAAGCATGGGCTGTTTAAAATAAAATTAGTTTCTGGTACTTATTGTACTTATTTATTGATAGAAAAGTAAAATAACAAAAATACCGAACTCTGAGGAAAACGTAAAGTCCATGTAAGCAAATGTCAAAATCAAAAGCTCACACACAGCAAACGAATGGAAAACAAATGTTATATTCCTGACTTGGTAACGACATTTTTCTATGTAGAAGTTGTAACAATTGTATAAAAATGTAACTGAGAAGCGAAAGGTATCTTGAAGGTCGAAAACAAACTGACAAATCACCAAAAAGACAAACTGTACACAAAACACACAAAACACAACATAGAAAGCTAAAGACTGAACAACACGAACCCTGCATAAAACTGGGATGTTACTGTTAATTTTCTTATGCGTTTTGGCCTTAGTTAAAAAAAAAATATGTTGATATTTATTGTAATGTTGTTTTTCAAGTTAATATGAATTTCAGAGTACACATTCGTAGATGATCTCAACGTGACAAACGATATGATTGCAGACTTTCAGCAGCATGGATTAGTTATTATTAGGTATGTTAGTCAAGTAATTTTTTTCACATATATGTGCATGGTTAATTATTTTAAAACCAAACAAAGTTAATAAGAAATAAAGAAACAGCAGTAACCTGTACAAAAACCTATCCACTTTTTGCCTGTTTTACTAGCAATATATCCAATGATTGTTTTTAAATTTTTAATAGAACTTAACTTGGGAGTAATAATTATCATGTTTTACCATATAGATATATAAAATGTGGTATGAGTGCCAATGAGACAACTATGCATCCAAGTCACAATTCATAAAAGTAAACCATAAAATGTCTAGGTACGGTCTTCAACACGTCATGTCGGGGCTTTTTATAGCTGACTATACTAAATGATTTTTTTCTCATCGTTGAAGGCCCTAAAATGACGTAATATGCTTTCATTCTCGACATTTAAACTCTGGTGGATATAGTTGATTTATTTACAGTTATATCACATCTTATTTTCCTATAACCGGAGTGAATAGTTTTTAAAATGTGAAGAAACCAGAAAATGCTAAATCATCACACATGATAGCGGCAGCCTGAAATATCGACAAACAAAGAAAAAAGGAATAGTATGATACAATCTATTTTTGACTTGCAACTTTATGTTCAAAAGTCTTTTTTAATTGGTATCTATAAGAGTAACGTTCAGCTGAAACATGTTTTGAATGTTACTGTGTTGTATTGCTTTATTTGTACAGATCTTTATTGGACCAAGAGGAAGTTAATATGATACTGAAGTGCATTACTGGAAATGACGATTTTACTAAAGAATTATTCACGGTAAGTATTACGTAAATCATTCATATTTTAAACTTGAGATTATTATTCTGTTTTAAGTTTTAAAACAAAATGAGAAAAGTAATAAAGCAAGACATAATATATGCTTGCCTTGATGACTGAAGGTGAGATCTATTCAGGTTAGGGTCAAAATTGAAGAAGTACACGTTTACTCTTGCTGCTTCATGAGCTTACATTATTCTTTAACTCCACGTTCCACTATTTAGTTGATGTCCTCTCACTAAATGATTAAAAGTTTGATGACTTAATTGAACATATATATCCCATAGGACTTTGAATAAAGGAAGCCACGGATACAGTTGAATCTGCCTCATATCTTGACTTCAATCAAGAAATTGACGATGAGAGTCGATTGGGATCAAAACTTTACGACAAAAGGGATGATTTCAACAAACAGAATAGTGATCTTTCTATTTCTATGTTAAATAGAGAATGGAAATGGGGAATGTGTCAAAGAGACAACAACCCGACCAAAGATTGAAAAATACACCGGAAGTCCACCAATGGGTCTTCAACATAGCGAGGAGCAAACAAATTATATACAATCGGAATCTAAAACAAACGAGATGATTTCGATTTTGAAATTATAATTTTTCCTCACCTTAGAAGCAATATACCAACTTCTTCTGCGTATGGAGAAAACATTTATCAACTCAAATGAAATGAAAGAGCTTGCGTTTCGTACGCATGCAATTTGTACAGTGTTTTTTTTTGGTTACAAGATATTAAACATTTTCATACTTTTTAATCGTGTATCTGTTGATTTTACACAACGTTTCATATCATTTGATTCTGACATTTTCTTATAAATGCTTTTCTCCTTTATGAACTAAAGATGATTTATATTACTTTATTTATAAGCATCATTATATTTTTGCGATAGTTAACATTATTTTTTTCAATAAATCCTTTTGTCAAATGCTGACATAATGTGTTGGATGACAATTTGAGTTTCAAAGATTTTTTTCTTCGATTGTTAAAAGTACCACACAAGAAACTAATTCCAAATTACCATACGTAAAGAGATTAATAACATAATTACAGATCAGTATTAACTAAATATTGTGAAGAAAGAGACGTGAAGTATACCCGAATAAGACAATGAGACCAGACAAATATCTAAAGGAAATATACTACAATGGATTACATCAGATTTCAAGCTAAAACATTTAACAGAAACAACAAAAGATATGTCATCAAATCCGAATTCTTTAAAAGACAAAGTTTAAAACAAAGACAACCATCACTTGTTGTGGCTTTGAATGGTCAGACACATTGATGACATGCTGCGGATTATCAAATTCTTTCCTTATGATGTATTTTATAAATATGAATAAATGACATGCGGGATACAAATTAATGGCATAGCAACATAACAGAAACAATACGATAGAAAATTAAAAGTCAAAGTCCGGTATGCATTAAGATATGTAGAGAAATCATCAGATTTGAAAATAGATTTACCCAAAAACACAAACATTCTATTTCATATATTAGTTAGAGAAAGGAGAGATGAAAACCTTCCGCACTATATGGAACCAGCCAGGCACTGATGTCACTGGTATGGTTGCTAGGTCAGATAAGGTTGTTAATACTTGTGAAGCGGTAAGTTCTGCTTTTATAACAAAGTAACAAAACAAATTGACTATCATTTTATGCTGTAATGATGTGAAGAACGTTTAAAAATCATTTGGTAACTATGTGTAATCATTGATCATATTTTAGATTTTATAAGACATTACCGTCACAATTTTGAACCAGTCGGAATCAAATATCCTACAATTTCAAAAAATACAATCTCCCATTTATGTGGAATCTTTCATTAATACAGGAACATTTCATAGTTGTTGCAATGAATAGCCATCATATTAAGAATATCGAGTATTGCCAAAGATGGTGTAGCTTATTTCCTTGCGAGCTAGTAGTTGATGAGGCTTAACCTAGAGTTATGTTTAGTTTAATAATATTTATTCATTGATAGCGACAGATCTAGAGATAGACGTTCCTGCTCCATTGTAACTTCGAATATTTCAAATGTTTTTGTTTCCGAATTTGAACTGAAGTTTTTAATATTCAAATTGTATGAAACTCATACGAAATGATAAGAACAAGAACAAAATAAACTCATCATAGATACCAGGACTAAATTTAGTATACGCCAGACGCGCGTTTCGTCTACAAAAGACTCATCAGTGACGCTCGAATCCAAAAAAGTTAAAAAGGCCAAATAAAGTACGAAAACAGAGTACGCAATTTGAAATATGATACATGTATCGTTTAACATTTATATCCTTCTAAACTTGGAATATTACAAATGGAGGCAATCGTGTCCTCAGACACATTCTTCATTTATTTATTTCTAATTCAGCTTTTAGGTGGTGATGTTTACCATTACCATTCTAAGTTTATGCTGAAAGATGCTAAAGTTGCTGCTCCACACTACTGGCATCAAGACTATGGGTAAGTCTTTTGTTACAAAGAAAAATATCATATCTTAATTCAGAAATTCGACTAATGTTCGGGATTTACAATGGCAAAACAGTTGAACCTTTCAAATTATTCAATTTATTTTATCCAAAATTTTATAGGTTCACACTGATGAAATCAAACTATTTACCCATCAGACGTTTGCTCGCAATCTTTCAATGTTTTAATTCAATGGATGTTTTTTTAGTTTGGATCCTGTGTGTTAGAATTGTTTATTCAAAATTGATGCGCTCTTATTTTCCAAATTAAAACAGTTGCCATGTTTGTTTAACTTTTTGCACCAAAATTCACGGCTATCTGGAACTTTCATAAAAACGATTTTAGTATTGTTTAATCGACAGTACATTATGTGACAAGAAATGCAACTGAATTCACTTTAACATTGTTTTCCAGCAACCAAAAGTTGTACAATGATCTTTTTATGTTCATTAATTGATTACATTTGTAGGTTATTTTTTTTTTATCCCGAATCTATGAAATATATAAGTTTTGACTTAACTTAAGGTAGCACAATACAAAGATTTTTTTCACTCCCAATCAGACAATTTTAAACTGATGTAATTCAGTTTTGGAGGTCAAACTGTGTTGTGCAAGAATCTATAAAAAAAATTTGGATGCCCTGAAGAACAAAGAAGCTAAATTCATTCTCAAGTATGGACTTCACAGAATGGCAACTAATTACATAACAATTAATTATGTAATAATTATGTCATAATGAAGATATCACAATTTGAAAGATTAATCCTTCTTCTTTCTTTTGGTACCTCATTTATAAAATTTAAAGAAAGATGAGTGGAATTACATCAGTTTAAAGATGTCTGATTGGGGATGAAAAATCTTTGTATTGAGCTACCTTAAAAATACAAGAATATTCTAAATAGATATATGAGATTTGAACATTGCTAAACTGATGCTGCCTTATCATAAATAACACACTTATTTTAAAATAGATATTGGTATCATAACGGATGTCTTTATCCAGATATGATGACGGTGTTTGTTGCTTTAGACCCGTGTACGAAAGAAAACGGCTGTTTAGAGGTATATTTTGTATTTAACTGTATTGATTTTTGCGGGAGATTGATAACTTCATATAAAAAGGTCATTTCATGTTGGCTTGGCTTCATATTATGTAGAAAATATGTACGCATTTATCAATGTCTGTTACATTTCTCAATTCATGCATAACGAGGGTTACAATGAAACTACCCTTAGTTATAAAAAATAATAGAAATGAAACAGGATACAAAGGAATTATTTGACATTTAGAAATCCACACAATTTTTTCTGAGCAAAATTAAACACGGAAAGCATGATTTTAACAACATGGTCGTCATGTGGTTACAAGCTTTTCTGGCTATTCCTCCTTCAGGAACGCTGTAAGCCAAATATTCCAATGCAAAGGATATATCGGAACCGAAATAGCTGAAATGTAAGATAAACAAAAAGTACATAAAAAAGCCAATAAGTTAAATGAAATTTGTTTATAATGATAGTAAATAATTTCAAACTTAATGATTGTCTGAACTCTCTTTTTTTGCAGTTATGTGAGTTGAATAATAAAACAATACAGTACGTTTTGTAATGTTTACTTGGTACAATAAGTAAAGATTGCTTGTATCAATCTTTTATACGATTTTGATTATAAAAACTGTACATTATATGACATTGTTTATCATTATGATTGTCAACCATATTTGGAAATAAATCCTGTATTCATGAAAATAACATTGCTCATAAAGCAGTCAATTTAGAAACATGTCATTAAAAGGTTTTTTTAATGTAAATATACGATGCATTTAAAGTCATTACTATAATTTATTATGGAAACTAACATCAATAAGATTGGAAATGTTTTTAAGATTCTTCCTGGTTCTCACAAATGCGGAAGAATAGAGCACAATCCAATTGATGGTCAATTTGGGGCAGATAAAACACGTGTTGACGCTATTAAGGAAAAATGTCCATTAATTTATGCTGAGCTTAAACCGGGTTAGTAGTAATGTTTCAATAGTAAACCCTTCGTTTACAATTTCCTATCTGACACTCAATATATATAATCAAGAAAGGATAAAAAAGAATTTTATTGGACGATCGCATCCAGCGAGTTATTAACAATGTATCATTATACTTTCGTATAACAAAGTATAAGAAGAATTGAAATTATTTGGCACATCTGAATTAGTTTTCAGATATTTATTTTGGAAAAAGCATTATTCAATGTAAAGAAATGAACTAATGATAGTTCAGGATATAAATTCGGGATATGCGTCAAACAAAAGTGAGACAACTGGTATTTCATTGTTAACTTCGCAGACGAAAGACAACGATAATCATTGTTTTACACTATCGAAACCCGCAGCACGTTTTTTTTTTATATTAACAAAGATGTTAATCTTTTTCTGTGTTTTTCTTATAATTTTTTCACATTTTACTTATCTGAACACAGTATACCTTCAGTTTGATTTTCTTCTTTTTCAAATTTTATAAGTTTTCTTTTCTATCGAATCCGTGCAATTACAATTGTACAATTAGCCACAATCAGTTTCGTCTTAGAATTATAAAATACTCATTTAATCAAGTATGATGATAGTGATATTTCCAATCATATCAATATGCTTCGTCCTGTGTTTTTATTAAAGGAGACGCCATATTTTTTCACTCGAATGTCCTGCACCACAGTAGTGCCAATCGAAGTAACAAGAGACGATGGGCATATCTAATGGCGTATAACAAAGTATCAAATAATCCAGTCATTGAACATCATCATCCAAGATACACTCCTCTACAGAAGGTACTAGTATATATACTTTTTGACAATCAATTTATAATTTCAAATAAATGATGCGACGAGGTGATAGCAAGTACAAAATACAAAAGTATACCCATGTTCAAAGGTACAATTTTGATTATTTTTAAAAATGCCGTTAGTTTTCTCGTTTGAATCGTTTCGCATTTTAATAGCCGGTATGATTGTTTCTTATTGTTGAAACCCGTACGTTGGCTTATATACCCTATTTATAAAACTCTACTGGACTGTTTAAGCATCGGCAATCATATCACGTCTCCTTGTTTTTAAAAGAGTGTTGTTGTTTTTCATATTCACTGCTTAAGGTTTATTGTTATCAAAAAAACTTTGACAGCCAAGTTCATTCACGTTGAATTCACTCAAACTCTCAGAACAAATTTATTACCTACTTTAACATCTGTCAAAATTTCGTGCGTCCATTTCAAACGAAAGACAATAGAATTGACTGCTATTTAGTATGTGTTTATTACAGGTGCCGAATTCAGCCATTAAAGAATGTACTAATTTCACAGATATGTCCGGTAAAGACTTTATCAACCCATGTAAAAATGAGAGTCTTGTGGATGGATACAAGGAAAAATAGAAAATTTAATTAAACTCGACTTTCGGAGTTATATGTAAAGTATGTTATGTACAATTATATTAACTGGACAATTTCCATTACCAAATTTGATTAAAATTGGTATTCATGATACATTGTATTATTTCAAAATAGATGTATGTAAATTATGTGTCTTTACTTTAGTTTTGTAGTTGTTTCCAACCGTCAATTATCAAATGATAAGATTTATAGCCTTGACTGGATAATTTATCTTTCATATCAAAACCGGATGTATAAAACTGCATAAATTCACTGTTATGTAAAACGTTAATCTTAAGTAGCTTTGCAAGTATTCCTATGAAACAGTCTTCCATTCTGATAATTTTTGTAAAAGGTATGGCATAAGCAAGCCTTTTCACTACTTTCATATTCGTTAGTGTGGTTCCTCCATGTATATATGGCGGCCAAAAATCAAAAGGATATTCTTCTAAGGTCGTAAAATATTTCGAAGATTTTGTTCGATGCGGTTGTTTAAATCTTAATCTGTGGCCAACGATTTTATTTTCTGTAACACCAAGACTATCAACAGCAAATTGATGTAAACGTCTGGTATTAACTAAACGATCATCATCTAAAAAATGTACATACTTTGTATTTATATTACGTTTCACTAACCAATCAATAGAAATAATCGTTTTATACACTAGATTATCGTATGTGTCAGCGAAACCAAACTGGAGAATATCGCCATATTCTTCATTTTCAAAATCAAGGAGCGGATGTAACCTATCTACATATCCTAAAACGAACATCGTTTTTATACGCAGATGTATCTGTGCTCCCCAAGTGTTTCGAATGGCGATCCTCTGGTCAAAATTTCCCACAAATGACTTTACAATAAAAACCATATCAAAACTATCACATACTCCCTTGCTACAAAACTTGATGGACGGATCTTTATTTATGACATAATGTAGTGTAATATTGTTCAAAGGCTTTTCTGTAGTCCGGCCAGTTGTCTCAATTTCGTGAACTACGTCGATTACATTGTTTAATGGGAACGAAAACTGGAAAACGTAAAATTTTTCTCCAGTCCAACATCTTCTCAACACCAAAATTGCAAGAAGTATGGCAAATATGCACAGCCATGCTTTAAATCTGAAAAAAAACTACATGGCATTTAATTATATTTATTTCTTGCATGTAAAACAAACTTCGTTGTAGATTGGGCAAAATACAGCACAAACAACATTTTCAAAAAAATTTAAAAGAGTGAAAAGGTATATTTTAACAAAACTCTTTTGACTAACAGGTCAGACAACTGATGATCTTAAACCTTAATGACTGCCATTAACGATTGCCAAATAAATTAAACACAAAGATGTAACAAAATGGATCTTTATATTAATTTAATACCAAACAGAAAACAATAAACTTGCGACAAAGATGGTAAACCACAAACATAAGGTGCTAAAATATTTTTACACCATATCCGGATTTTGACAATTAATGTCTCCTCAGTGATGTTGGGGATCGAAACGGTATTTGAAGGACATATTATTTACCTAAAATTAGGATAGATTCTTCAATTTTGAAGAGTCGAATAAGGATCACCGGATTATATAAACCGGGAGAAAATATAACACAAGCCCAAACGAAATAAATATAAACAAGTCTAAATAGAAAACAACATTCAAACCTATAATTGCGTTGGATAAAAATCGTTTTTTTTTTATACGTGTGCATGAAAAACAAATTTCTTTGTAAAGGGGTGTAAATACAGCACAAACAACATTTTCCAAAAGACCAAAAAAGTGAAAAAGTATATTTTAACAAAACGCATTTTACTAGCAGGATGAACAACTGATGTTCTTATGCCCTGCTGACTGCCATGATTCTATTTTTGAGGGCATATGCCTTAAATTTTTTCCAGATGCACAGGTTTGTCTGTATTCAGAGAAAATACTGTGGTCAAAATGCAGCCATTTTAGCCAAAGGGTCCATTTGAACCTTAATATTAATTTGTTACCAAACAGAAAACAATAAACTTGCGGCAAAAAAGGTTTACCACTAACATGAGGTGCAACAATGTGTACATCATATGCGGATTTCGACAATAAATGTCTCTTCAGTGATGTTTGGGATCGAAACGGTATTTGGAAGATCATATAATTTACCTCAATTTAGGAAAGACTCTTGAATTTTAAAGAGTCGAGATAGGATGAAGGGATTATATTATCCTGAGGGAAAATATAATACAAGCCAAAACGAAAAAATATATAAACAAGTCTAAATTGAAAACAACGTTCAAACATAGGATAAAAGCCACAATTTTTATACGTGGCATTTAAAACAAATTTCGTTATTAGAGGGGTCTAATTACGGCACAAACAACATTTTCCAAAAGACCTAAAAAAGTTAAAAACAAAATTTTAACAAAATGCATTTGACTAACAGGTCGAACAACTGATGTTCTTAAACCCTGCTGACTGCCATTGACGATTGCCAAATAAATTGATCACAAGATCTTACAAAATGGATTTTAATATTAATTTATTACCAAACAGAAAACAATAAACTTGCGGCAAAAAATATTACATTATACATGATTGCAATACTTTTTTTGTAAAAGTATTATACTCACCGCAGATTGTATTTCTTTATCAGTGCACATACATTTATTTTACACATAATCCTTCTTCAAAATGTTTATAGTGTGTGAACTACTTGTCCTTTTTATGTCAATATCCCATTCGCTAAAACAGTTTAGTTAAACACATTTTTTTTAAATTTTTTAAATTTTTTTATTAAACATTTTTTGACTATTGAACAGCGATATACAACTGTTGCCTTAATCTAATATATAAATCACTCTTGTTAAACACCATAAGATAAAAAAAATCTTTTAATGTAGTGCATAACACTTCAGTAAGATTACTGTGTAAAAAAGATCAATCAGCTGAACATTTTTCTCAGGTATTATTGTTAAGGATGTCTCAAGCTTCTAAATGATTAAAATAAGTATTTGACAAACAGCTATATACCCCATGATTTTTTCCACTTAAGTCTGTGGTACAATTTTTTTGATTTTTTTGTATTTTTGTTCAAAGTAAATATCTTGTCAAAGTTTTATGAAAATTCAATGGGCCAAATGCATTTTGGTCAAGATGCTTGGTACCACCGAAATGAACACACGAAAGACTCTCGTATTCGTTTGTAACAGATATACAATAAGCATTTAATAAAATAATGGTTTTTTTAAATAGATAAATAGATGCCATTGATATTAAAAGATTTTGACGAAAAGACCACCTTGAACCAACCTACTGTATGAATAATGCAAGTCACAAATGTGACATAAAGTCGAGTCATTCTAGCCAAAACTGCAAGACTAGACTTTTGTGCTGCTTGCATGAGGACATTTTGATCAAACATTGAACTGAGATGACTACATAGTTCAAAGTAAATATTTCGGACTAATCTTAATATAAGCTATTTGACGCATCAACAAAGAAAGCGCTGAAACAGAACCTGTGAAACAATAATGATGACATAACGATAATGGCCTTTTCCTTCCTCAGAAAGTAAAACTTATCAAGTGTGTGTTCATCCACCTTTGTACATGGGGTGAGGTGAAGATTGTTTAGCAGATTCTTGATTAGCTATTATGTCCAAGGAATATTCTGTGGCTTGTACATCAAGACTTAGTGAAATATCTACTTCAGATGATCGATTCATCCTAATATGCTAATATAATTATTTTATCGGTAATTTGTACACTTTTCCTTTGATGTGTACTCGCTGATAATGTCAGTATCAGTGGACTGGCCGTGATATGAAAATTATTGGGTTAGTACGCAAATGACATGCGCGAATGCAACGCGTAAGGATCTACTTTCCCCTTTCATTCATAAAATTGGGCGTGATTTTTTTCGCAGAAATGCACTAGATTTTTAGCGAATGAAACACTTGACAATGACATTGTTTGAAACTTTCACAAAGTTTGTTTAGCCTTTTTGAACGATTGTTGTTAAAATGTGAACAGAATATGCATGAAAAAGTAGATATATATATATATATATATACTTTTTAAAAAAAATGCGTTATCTATAATTGATATATGAAGTACAACTAACATATCGTCCATGATGTTCCAATCCGAGTTTTTATTCATACAATACCAATATATAGCATTGTAGCCTGGTGGCAGTTCCAAGTAGTTTTCTTTTTCTGTTTCCTGAGAAGTATTTGTTTTACCTGTTCAGTCACTGTAAAGTGTTACAATTCATATTTAAACGCAACACATAAATAATGACCAAAAAAGGTACCGCCATTGCATGAGAGAAGCTAGAAAAACATGAAATTTACGCATTTTCGACATTTGTGTGGGACCATCATATACAATTTTAAAAGATGTGGTTTCATTGTCAATTTAAAGACAGATATTCATATAACAAAGAACAAAAAAGTTATAACTTATTCATATGCGGATCTAGGATAAATTTTAAAAAGAGGGGTAACCGAGGGGCACAAAACTACATGTATAAAGGTCTGCTCTGACCAGAATTGTAGCCTTTATAAGGGGTGACTGTGACGCGCGTCGCCTACCCCTAAATTCGCTTTTGAAATTAAAGGTAACCACAGGGCCTTTAAATTTTTACTGAAATAACTTAGTCGTGATTTTAGGATGTCGGGATTTACTTTATTTAAATTCGGGACCTCGCGATTTCTTGTTTGTAAACTCGGGATTTCGGGATTAAAACCCCTCCTATCCCCCCTCTATGTTGATGCTTTGTGAAAAATAAAGAAATTTGACTTACCGGTATCCTTCTTCTTCCGAATAGTACGGGAGTAGACTCTTAGGTAGGAATGTAAAACTTCCCAGAATGGTATGCTACCATTATATTTGCCATTGTTAGAGTCATGTTCAAAGCAGAATATTAATGAAACACTTGCAATAATTCCTTTTCAATACTTTTGGCAAGAGACCGCCATGTTTACTGCACTGTGACAAAATTTCAAATGACGTTCGTTTGTTATTTTCTCTATTATTGTAGTGATTTTAATTTTTTTTTTAATTACCGACAAACAAAATAAAGGACTTTTTGTTTTTGATACTGACTTTATCACAGAAAATATCAGGCTCGCCCTTCGGGCTCACCTGCTATTTTACTGTGATAAAGTCAGTATCAAAAACAAAAAGTCCTTTATTCTATATTTACTTGTGGTCCTCGTATTGCCACATGGTATATCAAGTGTTAGAAGCATTCTTTTATTTTTTTTTTTTCTTTCTCCCTGTAGCTGACAATTGTGTTGTGAATAATAAGATTAACACAGATGTCGATTTTTAGATCAAAAACGGACGAGAATATCAAAATATTGTGTAAAAAGTATGACCTTAAAGCACAAAAAAAAGAGAAAAACATCAACCAAATTAGCGCTTAAGGAGACAACACAGAGCCTGAAAGACTGGTTGTAAAATATAAGTATGAACGCTCGCAGTGTTCAATTAAAAACCTTAGAAACCTTCTTGATGAGTGACGAAATTATTGTTTTGAAAAATGCCGTATAATGTTACAAGATAATTGTCGTGAGAGCTGTGTCTATTAGGAGATGTGTTCTAACTGCATGTGCAATAGCTTGCCTATTCACTTGTCAATGAGTTACTGCATTCGGTGTATACACTGTTGTTCATTAAAAATATATCTTTCCATTAAGTAACCAATACCGCCTACAAAACTCATTTCGAAATTAAAACCGCCAATTCTCAATATAACTAATTTAAAAGTTAAAGGACTTTAAATGGTTTAACTTTTATATATAAATATGCATTTGCTTTCCAATAGAGGGGTTGATCAAATTTCAACACAGGTGAACACTATTGAGCTTTTGCATGCTTGTTTATGAGTTAAGAGTGGAATTTATACATGCGAGATCACTAGAATACATGTTTTTCTTTTGCAAAAACAACAGATGACTTTCCTTGGAAATCATTGATTATCACGTTGTATCGACCATATTCGGCTCATAAACTATGATTTTGAACTCTGACTGCAACGACTGTGTTGATTGTATCTTATGATAATTGACTTTCCTTCTGGTATCTTTTGCCCCTCTTTTACAATAACCTATGTTTGTCTTCGCTAGTTCTGGGACTTCCTCTAGTGTCGGAGACATCCTTTGGACAGCTTTCTCAAGTCTTAATCCTAGAGTTAGAGCTATAATCATGCCCATACTATGATATGCTCCATGACTATCCAAAGCAGATTATGGTCTATGTTATCAGCTTTATAATGAAATTGTCATCCCCAATACGTTTGTCCGTTCTGTCATGAGCAGCAGCATGTAGTTGAAATATTTGAACCACTGTGTAAGAAGAAACAATTCTACCTCTAAGCGAATCAGTGTTCAAAGTGTTCAACAAAAACCTTGGTCCCAAGTGATGATGCATTTATACACTGAGAGCAAATTGTGGCCATGCAATAAGTGTTCTTGGTCCAGTTGCCTAAATATAAGCTTGACAACAGATGCAACAGTGTCGTTTAAATTAAAAAAAGATGCTCTTAGGTAAAATTTCATTTTAATGTCCTTTGTGAAGTTTTATGTTTGCATCAATTTCTCAGAAACATAAGGAAATAATTCAAAGATAATTTAGATATTTTAAATTTTTTAAACATATCTATACATAGTTAACTGGGAAACAAATTATTAAAACTTATATTAATCCCTTTCCACCTTGCTGGTGCGAGTGCTGCCTAGTAAATGAAGCGGCGTTAGCCTGCTCTTTTTCATTAACTACAAGGGTGTTTTTCACGTGCTAGAGATATTGCTCTCTCTTAACACGGGTCAGTCATTTATCGTATCCTTCCGACCGACTATCATCGTTTTTCAAGAACAAACTCGCAAAAGGTGTCAATGGACAGACGAAAATCCAGTCAATAAAACCTAACCACTACACAATGGCTTTCCATAATGTTTTAGATACTTCTCCAAAATTATTTATAATGATTTTAAAGTCACAATGACCTGCATATTATGGTTGTAGATGTTTTTCTATTCACTTGTGTATATATTTCAATTTCCCAGACATATATGGAAATAGAAGAATTTACCTGATCACTTTTATTAATTCAAAAATTCGTGTGCCTTATTTGCATCAGATCTTGTAAGACAAATGGTAGTGAAGTGAAACCATTTGTTTTAGTCTTCGCAAGCAATAGTGTCTAGTCTGGTTGCTTTCAAGCAGATGCATCATACATACTTCTCGGTAGTACAGTTTTATCATCCAATTTATTATATGTTATATAAACATCATATTTGGCTTCATCGTGTGTTATAAAAGTTACAATGTTTGCATGATCTTGTTGATTGTTTATATTTGGTTGGTGTTTTTTTTATAATTGAGTTTTTAACTATTAATTTCAAAGTTTCAAGGTTGTTATGATGCTTTTGTATCTCTTATTCAATTTTTGGAAATATGCAATTATTAAAGGGATCCAGTTTTGTTCCATTCCCTAGCATTGAGGTGCGTGTATATGAAACTAAGGCAACAGTAGAATACCGCTGTTCAATAGTCATAAATCGATTAACCGAAAACAAAATGTAAGAAAAGCTAAGAAAATCAATATACACGATGTATAACAACATATACTTAAATGAGTTTACAATATAAATACAGTTTATTCAAACTATACAATAATTTCATTTTTTTACTGGATAAAGCATTTCTTTACAACACTGTCTGAACTTTGGATTAAAAATGCTATAAATGATAGCGTTTGATGCGTTATTGATGCAGTAACTCTTGGCTGCCACCTCTATCATTTGATGTAATAGTATACTCTCGCTTTCCTCTTTAAGTTGGTTGGATTTAAGTAAGATTTGTAACGTTAGGTAAGGTACGTAGCTCAAGATAAACGTAACGGTAACTGTTACACATATAAGAGTTGTTTTCACCATTCGAGTGTTCTTATGATTTCTTGAAACTATCTTCATATTGACGGTTTGAATCCGATTTATAGAAGTATTAAAGTTTTCTAAAAAACTGAAACGTAAGTAAGATCTAGCGGTTTTTTCACATTGTCTATTGTTATCATTATTTAACTGTAAATTTATATGATACTCTACTTTCCGACTGTATAATGCCGACAAAGTGTATGAGCTTAAACTTGAACTAGACGAATTGCGATTAAGTCCAATTTCTGGTCTTGCATATTTCATCTTCAAAATATCCCGTTCTTTTTTCCACTTCAGAATTGAATAGAATATTTGCCCATACAGTATTAAAATTAAACTGAAACATACAATAAAAATAAGAAGAAGATTGCAGAAAAACAAGGTAGGATATATTGTAGTTTTAAGGTTATCGTCTACCATACAGGATTTACCATGAATGTCAGGAAAAGTTGTCTCTGTGGAATGTTCACCAAACACAAATACTGCCGGCCATCCAAATATCAGTCCTAGACCGACGATTATACTGAGATGAGTAGTTGATTTTGACATGTAGCTTACTTTTAATGGTCTGCAAACTTTGTAATACCTGTCGAAAGCGATGAATACAAGCATGAATCCTTCTGCAATATAAACAGCCATTCCAACTCCTCGAAACAATTTGCAGGCTACTGTATTGAAATTTACATAATGGAAGCGCAACGTAAATATCTCGAAAGGAATGCTTAAAACACAACATGTTAGATCTATTACTCCTAGGGAACATATGAAAAAGTTAGCTGATGATTTCTTGAACTTCATTCCGTAGGCATATACAACAAGTGTGTTACCTATAATACCGACCAGCATTAGAAATCCAGACAAAATCATAGCTGGAAGACGCCTTTGAAGATGAGTTTCGTTGTAAATCCAAAGAATGATATCTTTGTTAAAAAATGTTGTGTTCAATGCGTTCATAGCATCATTGTTCGTGTAACTTTTATTATTGCTCATTCTGTACCAGGCTGAAAACAAAATTAGAAAAACATGGTTATTAGGTAAACTTAATGTGTAATATTGATAGATTTTTGCATTGGTATTTTTATAATACCATCAAAGGTTTCACGACCGTCTTCACGAGTTGATTGACCGACCGTTATAGAATACCGGCGTCACAGATGACAATGGATATGTTTCAATTGCTATTACCACAATCCCGTCCTCTATTCCTCAATTGTGACAGCACGGAGTGGAACTTAACATCCAAATTCGAACTTACCAGGAGCAAAAAGTGGGGCCGGATTTGCCTACATTTTCGTGTATTACCATGGCATTATAAGTTTCTCTTCGATTCGTAAGTTTTAAAGGTCTCCCTTGGTATTTAACATTTATATTTAAGAGTGTCTAAAATATGCTAGCATCTTATTTTTTCATTACCATAAGACTTTGAAGTCTTGTGTATCATATATAAAACGAAGTAAATCAAGTAAATAAGAATCTTTACTCATACAAATGATAATGAACTTAAATAAGTATATTCGACATTAATTTTAACTAATCCTACATATAATATCTTACCTCATGAAGATAGTAAATTTAGATAAGTACGAGTATATGCGATATTCAACCAATTCATTCTACACATACTACATTACCTCATGAAGATAGCGAATTAAAATAAGTATAAAAGTATCCGAAATTTAACAAATTCTACACATACTACCTTACCTTATGATTTGAGAGATCTAATAAGATAAATATTTCCGACATTTAACCAATTCAACACTTACTACCGGTCCTCATGATAAACACCACAGTTTTAACTCGAGCATATCATTTGAAAGCATCATTAACAGATCCAGGTTATGGCTGATAAACTAATTCTTAAAGAAAATCATTCTAAATGTCGTCATTGCTTCCTATTACTCCAGATAAATGCTAATAAGAATAGAGCAGAGTGGCTCATTGAACATTCATAACAGATAGTATGAATGAACGGAAAGCTATTTTAACACAATTACGCACAGGAAATTTGTTCTCCGGTTAAACTTTTATTCCAATAGTTTTATCTAAAGATGGTTAATACATTTACATGTTGTGCATTCGATAAAACGTCTGATTAAAATTTTGATTTTAGTTCTCACGTCTAATCGAAACGTTATAATTGATACGATTGATATTGATTCAATGTTCGGCTGTCGATTCAATTAACTTTTCCTTTAAATGGAAGGCACGATTATTACTATCAACACCACCAAAAGAAAACTTAACATCAACTGCCGTTGCAATTAACTCTTCCAAATACATCAAAATACAGAAACAGAAAAAAACCACTCAATTAGTTCGTTCTATTTCATTTCAAAGAAGAAGGTTATAAACTCGATTGAGTCTATCAACTGTGGCACACTCGTATCGATTGAATACGATCGTGCACCAAGTAAATTGCAGTTATAGAATCGAATGAGTTGACAGAATCGTATCGATTGAATTCGATTGATGCCCCTAGTTAATTACAGTAATATAATCGATACAATCGATCAACTGAGACACGACTGTATCGGTTGCATACAATTATTACTATCTTGTCTCTAGTTTATTGAAATAATAGAATACAGGGAGTTGACTAACTGTGACACGATGATCTTTTGTAATATAGATTCAACGTATTGACGTTGTTTTTCTTCTTAATAACTTGTTATATAGTATTCTTTTATTTGTCTTTGTATACTATTACTTTTACTGTTTATTCTGTTTTGGTGATATCCATTTGACTTGGCTCATTTCTTGTACATCCTGTAATTGTGCTATAGTAAATTACTTTTGTCTTTTGGTTTTGCTTAGGTGCTTTGTCTATATATGCCTTGTCTGTTCATAGTTTACTTGTTTTATAGTGATTAAGATTAATGTATTCCTATTTATGACACTTTTACCTCTAATATCTGTCTGTTTGTTTTGTTCACACATCATTTTCAATATAACAGATTTCATGAGACTGTCAAACAAGTGATAGGTCTATAACTAAACATCAGATTTAATCATCTTCTATTTAAGAAAATACCTGTAGTTAATTGAAGAAGTGATAGAATGTTTTGAGTTTACACGATTTAACTATCTGCAAGAATTCGATTAGGTAGATACATAGCGTTTAATGAAAGCAAGTACCCAAACAATTGCTTGATCCTACAACGTTGTTGTTGTTGTTGTAGTTGTTGTTGTTGATGTTGTTGTTGTTGTTGTTGTTGTTGTTGTTTTGTTGTTGTTGCTGTTGTTGTTGTTGTTCTTCTTCTTCTTTTTCTTCTTCTTCTTCTTCTTCATCCAAGTACTGCCCACATTCAATATGATTTATATTCTGGCAAGCTACACATGATTAACAACAGATTAAAACAGGATAAAACAAATTGTTCTAATGATTTAGTTTTTGATTTTGGTAACTTGAGACTTGAATATCTCAAGAGACTTTGTTGTGGTGGCATCTGGTGGCAGTTTGTTCCAATCCTTAACAGTGTTTAACAAGGACCATTTCTTACATTCTTTGGCGACTGGCTGTAATAAGCAAGTATGTTGTCCTCTGCGGTTTGAACTTCTTGATGGTTTTTTATATATTTATTCTTGTCTATGGCTACAAGATCGTTTGTTATTTTGTAACACATGATATGATGAGTCGGCATTATTTTCGTCTTGTTTGTAAGCTTTTCCATCCTAATGCAGTTATCATGTTGCTGACATTTGATTTATTTCTCTGTCTGCTATTTACATATCGTGCAGCTCGTATTTGTAACTTTTCCATTTCATATATGTGGTTTAGCTAATATAAGTCCCATACTGGCATGACGTATTCAATTTGCGGTCTAACTAATATTGTATAGGCATTCCCTTTGATGGACTTGAGTTCTGTTCGTGAGAAATTCCTTTATCCGTTTGTTTGTTTATCCAATCGTTTCTATGACAATTCGCACAATCGAAAAAATATGTTACAGCACTATCAATCCTCATCTTGCAACGCCTTTCCGTACACAAAAAGAGGACTTCGGGATTAGACAATTGGGAACTGCGACACCATATGGTTGCAATAACAAAATTGATGGTATAGGTATTCTATCTAGTTCTTCGTGTAGCTCGGTGAATGTGATGAATATTTTCAACTCTAATCCTCGACGTACACGAAGTCATGGTCATTGTCATTATAGATCACCTACTTTACATGATGTATCTATTAATGACTTGCTGCCATTTATACAAAAGCCGTTATGTGTTCATCATATTCGCACGAAACTTAATTCATTTACCCTTTCAAAACTTCGTTCTCTTTTCAATTTATGTTTTGAAACCACTGTTACAAACCCTCATGCAAACAAATACAAACTTACAGCTATTATTTCAGATATTGCAAGTCACAGACTTTTCAAACCCGTTCGCATTGGAAAAGATTAAAAAGGGGAAAGATATTTTTTTAATATTTCCTTTGCCAACAAAGGTCTCGATGCCATCAACTTAGGCAATATCCTTCATCATAAATAAGTTCAGTCGAAAATACCTCCTTATTTCAAAGGTTAGGCAGTACCAATCATTTCTCATACCTATAACAAACCTATTGCAGCGATTTTCAATTACAAACACGTTTTGCAGGATATCAATATTGACGACTTCAAGTCTAAACCTCCTGATTGCACTTGTGCTAGTTCCCAAATCACATATAATCCAGCTGGCCACGTTATTACCTGTGACCTCAACATTGTCAATAACACTTCCCTGCGAAATGTTTTATCGAAAGGTTCGAAATATCTAGAGCCTAAATCCATCCATTGGAAAAACAACTTCAAAATTTTGATAGACTCAGTCGAGGAATATGCCAGGCAATGAACTAAACGCGAGAAGGAAGACGTAGACACTCTTTCCGAATGGATTAAGGCTGTGAGGTCGTTGATACAAATCAGAATTAAGAAACTGAATGGGTCTATCAATGCCCATGCTACGTCAATCTTTGAAGACCCAAATGTTGCAAAACACTTACCCTACCTCCATGACAAATATGTTATTTTCCCCGCAGATAAAGACCCAAACAACATTGCTTTTGTGTGTTAAACTCATTACATTAACTGCTTGATAAACAAATTAGGTATTGGCAACTTGGAAAACTCAACATATACCCTCACGACACTTACCAAATAGGAAATCCTGGATAATCATAGGTCTGCTATATGTTCCTTTGGAATTTCAACCAAAGATGAAGAACTGGATCTTCCATCACTGTATTGGATACCTAAACTACGAATGTCCGTTAAAAAAATGTATATTGCTGGGTCTTCCAAGTGCTCCACGAAACCTCTTTTTAAATTATTAACATCTATTTTATCAACAATCAAAGCCTTGA
Source organism: Mytilus edulis (assembly GCF_963676685.1). Lineage (NCBI taxonomy): Eukaryota > Metazoa > Mollusca > Bivalvia > Mytilida > Mytilidae > Mytilus > Mytilus edulis. The sequence continues at coordinate 75,988,078 of NC_092345.1, read as the reverse complement.
TTCAAATTAAAGTTCTTGTGAAACTATTCTAGAGGTGGCTTGAATTAGATGTGGATACTAAAAACTTCCAAAGATCTTTTAGAGTACATACAATCTAACTCTCTTTCATCTTGCAATAGTATTAAAACATTTGACTTTTCTACACTTTACACAAGTATTCCACATTCCAAACTAAACTAAGAGACAAATCTAAAGAGTTTGTTGTTTCATAAAAAAAGAATGGCCAACGTAGATACAAGTGTCTTGTCTTAGGGAGGGGTAAATCCTACTTTGTAAAGGATCACTCTGATTCAAACGTTCGGAGGACGTGTTTTTCAACAGACTTTTGGGCATTTCAATGGGAACCAATTGTGTCCTTCTTGTCGACTTGTTCCTTTATTATTACAGAATGTATTATTAGGCTTACTTCATACAGGAACTTCTTAGGAAAAAAGATAAGAAGTTAGCTATATCCTTTAACTTTACTTTCCGCTATATAGATGATGTTCTCTCCCTAAATAATTGAAAAGTTGGTGACTATGTTGAACGCATCTATCCAATCGAACTAGAGAAAAGGGATAAAAACAGATACAGTTAAGTCGACCTCATATCTTGACTTACACCTAGAAATTGACAATGAGGGTCGGTTGAAAACAAAACTTTACGACAAAAGAGATGATTTCAGCTTTCTAATTGTGAAATTTTCATTTCTAAGAAGCAATATTCCAGCAGCACCTGCATATGGGATATTTATCTCCCAATTGATACGATATTCTCGTGCTTGTATTTCCTATCATGATTTTCTTGATATAGAATTGCTGCTCACAAGGAAGTTATTTAACCAAGAGTTGCAAATGGTGAAGTTGAAATCATCCCTTCATAAATTTTACGGCCGCCATAACGAGTTGGTTGACCGTTATGGAATAACCGTTTCACAGATGATATCTGATATGTTCCTTACGTTGTAACTACAATCCCCTTTTCTTTTATGAATGTGACCTACCGAATAAGACTATATACCGGATTTGTTAGAACATGAGCAACACGACGGGTGCCACATGTGGAGCAGGATCTGCTTACCCTTCCGGAGCACCTGAGATCACCCCAAGTTTTTGTTGGGGTTCGCGTTGCTTATTCTTTAATTGTATATCAGGCCCGTAGCCAGGAATTTTCAGGGGTGGGGTGGGGGGTATTTGCACTCACGAACTCGACTTTAACAGTCACAATTCGAACAGAACATTGATTTTAACAGTGCTTATTTGTTTTCAAGGGGGGGGGGGGGTCGTCCGAACCTCCCGAACCCCCCTTGCTATGTACATATGTTATGTCATGTGAACTATATTGTTTGTCTGTTTGTCTTTTTCATGTTTAGCCATGACGTTGTCAGTTTATTTTCGATTTGTGAGTGTGACTGTTCTTCTGGTATCTTTCGTCCCGCTTTTATCAAAAGCTTTTGAAAAGTCAAGTATAAGCAGATCTGATTGCTTTCCGGTTTCCAGGTCTTTCAGTTGTGATGTGTTTCTATGGCAAGCCGTTCTCGTCAAAACTATGTTTAAACCATTTTTCGAAAAATTTACACACTGAGATTTACAACAAAGCACACACTGAGAATTGAAAATTACACACTGAGAATTAAAAATTACACACTGAGATTTCATAAAGACGCACTGAGTTTACAAAAATGAAAAACGCACACTGAGAATTGAAAATTACACACTGAGATTTCAAAAAGACACACTGAGAATAAATAAACTGAAAACACACACTGAGAATTTGAAATTACACACTGAGAATTTAAAATTACACACTGAGAATTTAAAATTGCACACTGAGATTTGTGCGCACTTTTTATGCGCACATATCTAATTAGCATACTTAATCTGAATCTATTACAAGCTTAAAACAACAAGGGGACAAAACTCGTTAGTCCTTCGATTTGGTTCCAAATAATCAATAAAAAAAACTTTAGAAATACAAGAACAAGAAAAATACCCACTTACTCTTATTACAAAATATAACCAAATGGTGAAAAACTTAAAATTATAAGAAAACATTGGAACAATCTGCAAAAGAATGCAGTGAAATTTTTACTCAAGTGTCTATTATAGCATATAAACGTAACAAAAATATAAAAGATTAACTAGCGAAATCAGGGAAACAGTTGGAAGACTTTGAAAAGGGACACATGTTTAATTACTGGTAGTAATGATCTGAATTATAGGCAACAAACTTATGAATATGAGCGATGTTAAGTCTTGAAATTTACTACGAATGTTGGTTGAAGGAATCGCGTTTCATTATAATGATAAGAGTTCTTGAGATCAAGATATAAATCTGTTGAATTATTCATCTCATGAATATTCATTAGTAATTTGCATATTAATCTCAGTGCGTAATTTTGAAATCTCAGTGTGTAATTAACAATTCTCAGTGTGTGTTTTTCAATTTATTTCATCTCAGTGTGTCTTTTTAAAATCTCAGTGTGTAATTTTGAATTCTCAGTGTGTGTTTTTTTATTTTTTTAAATCTCAGTGTGTAATTTCGATTTCTCAGTGTGTTATTTTAGGTTTTTAATTCTCTGTGTGTATTTTTTTCGAAAAAAGGGTTTAAACATAGTTTTGACGAGAACGGCTTGCCATATGTTTCGCATGATCGCAGAAGCGCTTCGTCCTAAAAATGTGCGCACGGTCTACGCTTTTACAACTCTATGAAGTAACAAACAGAAGCATTCAATACTTATCATTGGAATGCCGACAATCTGTTGAAAAACACGTCCTCCGAACGTAACAAATATGTTGTCAATCAAAGAAATCAAGCATCTTGATAATATCAGTTTCAGACTCGGAATTTTTTGTATCAGTTTCAGACTCGGAATTTTTTGTTTGAATCAGAGTGATCCTTTACAAAGGATGATTTGTTCCTCCCTAAGACAAGATACTTGTATCTACGTTGGCCATTCTTTTTGATGAAACAAAGCAATACAAACTCTTTCAATTTGTCTCTTAGTTTAGTTTGGAATGTGGAATACTTGTGTAAAGTGTAGAAAAGTCCAATGTTTTAATACTATTGCAAGATGAAAGAGAGTTAGATTGTATGTACTTTAAAAGATCTTTAAAAGAAGCTTCTTCTTCTTCTTTCTTCTTCTTCTTCTTCTTCTTCTTCTTCTTCTTCTTCTTCTTCTTCTTCTTCTTCTTCTTCTTCTTCTTCTTCTTCTTCTTCTTCTTCTTCTTCTTCTTCTTCTTCTTCTTCTCTTCTTCTTCTTCTTCTTCTTCTTCTTCTTCTTCTTCTTCTTCTTCTTCTTCTTCTTCTTCTTCTTCTTCTTCTTCTTCTTCTTCTTCTTCTTCTTCTTCTTCTTCTTCTTCTTCTTCTTCTTCTTCTTCTTCTTCTTCTTCTTCTTCTTCTTCTTCTTCTTCTTCTTCTTCTTCTTCTTCTTCTTCTTCTTCTTCTTTCTTCTTCTTCTTCTTCTTCTTCTTCTTCTTCTTCTTCTTCTTCTTCTTCTTCTTCTTCTTCTTCTTCTTCTTCTTCGGAAGTCCACCCTATTTGCAGGGTCAACGCATTAAAAATATCCTAGTTTTAGGTAAAAAAAATTAAAATGCGTAGTTATTTATAAAATATAAAAATTGTTAGGTTTAAATATGTAACTTAGTCAAGTTTTAGTAAAACAAAATAAAAAGGATAAAAGGTAAAAACTTGTATTTACACTGTACAGAGCATACTGTCACAAGATTAAAACACTGTTTAGATTTAAAATTTAAAAATGGATAAAACCTAATGTTAATAAGTTTATAGAGTCCACTTGTTAAAAGATAAAAATATGTTTAAGGTTCATCTATGGCAGTGATGATAAAGAGTTAAGATCAATCGAGGTTCCTCATTAGATCTAAAAAAAAAACCAACAAACTATTAATTCATGTTGTAAATTTATTTTAACATGTATTATAATTTTGTTACACTTATAACATTGAGGCTCATTTTAGATTTTAAATCATGAAAACACGATTTCCATCAGGTTTTTATCTAATTTACCAGTGCACTTTATTGTAGGATCTCGTGTCTTCGTGAATGATAATGTCTATATTTTAGAAGGACGCAAGATTGCTGTTAGCCAATCAAAATAACCTAATATAATGAAACATACATGAAATGTAATTATTACCTATCAGCTCTATCAAAGTAGTGAACTGTGAATTAACTGTAAATAGTTGTAAAAACATCATCTTTCTAATTGTTCTCATAATACACAGTGAATGAATTAATGTCAAATTATCTTTAAAGATATAAAGGCGAATTCCTAAAGATTAAAGACCAAAATCTTGTCTTTTTTCATTTTGTAAATTATCTAAAAAGTGAATTATCTAAGAAGTGAATATGTGACCTTATCTGTAAATATTATATTAAATATTGATCAGTAAACCAAAAATAAAAAAAATATATGAAAAATAACTGCTAAAAGTAAATTGAAAATCCTAATTTTTCCTTTAATTGTATGTTAAAAGTCTTAAACTGTAAACTTCCCATGTAATAGTCAAAATAAAACCTGTAAACCTCCTTTATAAAAACACATAAAGACTTAAAAATGAATATAGTGTATATAATGTTGTTGTGTTACGATTGTTAATTTATTTTTCAATTATTATTTTGGTGGTGGAACTGTTCGACATACAAAGTATGGTTACCCTATAAAGGGTGTAAAGATCCAGAAAAGAAGAAGGTTCTCCAAGATAGCGGAGGAATAATGCAACAGAACAGAAAACACTATATTTGACTTCATTTCTTTCCCCACATTATTTCATCCCCGATTGAAACGTCAGAGAAAAAAAGAGTAATTTGTATTATCTGATATTATAAGTCCTTGGAAAATCTTAGTTTAATTTTATACTTATAAATGAATTCATACAAAAGTAATAACTTCCAGCTGAGGCACACTGTTTGTAGGTTTTGTATTTTCAAATAGTTGGCCCCGTCTTCGACTACTACATGTGTTATCTAGACAATGATAACATATGTCATGTACATGATGTATGTTATAGTTACAGCAATAGTAGTATCAGTGCATCACTGAAGAAACATGTATTGTCAAATCTGTGTTAGGGTGACACTGAAGTGACAGTTAAATTAGTAAACAGGAGGGTCAATGTGCCCTTCTATCATGACTATATCAGTCCTATTCAGTAAGTAAGTAAGTAAGTAAAACTTTATTTGGATTCGGCATATTGACAAACAGTACAAACATAAGCTCTAATGAGCTTTTCACCGAATATAAAAACATATGCAATAACAAATAAAACAAGGCATGCAGCATGCAATAAATAATAAGAAGCAGCACCAAAAATTAACTCTAAGCAAATAGATAATACATGTATCTTGCAAAATACCAAAACATATATATGAAGCACTAAAAAATTTCTGTTTAAAAATTTTTTTTTAAAATAATTTATGAATTATAAAGTAAAAAATTTCAAATCTTTCAAATTTTAAAAGGTAAAAAACAAAATTTCAGTTGCAACGCAGGCTGTTAATGCAACATAAAAAGCATAAATATTGTAACACAAAGTTATCTACAGGCAGAGCAAAAACATTCTGTTCCACTCCAGGACTGTACAAGACTCTTAAAATGTGAGAAGCTGTTAACAGTCCTGAAGTGGTCAGGTAAGCTATTCCATAAAGTAGCAGCAGCAAAACTAAAAGATTTTTTTCCATATGAGGTAGTTCTTACCTGTGGTACATCCAAAATATTGCTGTATCTAAAAGAATATTTAGTGTGTTTAATTTTTATTAAATTTTGTAAACATACAGGAGCCAAATTATTTAAAATTTTATAAGTCTCAAGTGCCATTGTCCTGATGCGTCTTACTTGTAGGGTTGGAACCTTTGCGTTCTCAAGAAGAGTTTCAGAGGATGATAAATAGTCGTCGTATACAAATCGTAATGCTCTCTCTTGTATTTTTTCAAGTTTTTTAGAATTTTTCTCAGTACAAAAATGCCAAGCCAAAGGGCAAAAATTAAAATTACTCAAAATAAAAGTATGAAAAATTGTAAGTTTATTTAATCTGTTTAAAAATGATCCAATTCTCTTGAGAACATTCAGCTGTTGTGATGCCTTTCTACACAAGTTACTTATATGTGCATCAAATTTTAGTTGGTAATCAATATCAATTCCAAGTAACTTTACTGTTTCTTCACATGATAAAATATTTTGCTGAATTTGTATAGATGGATTTTTGGCAAAGGTTCTTTTCCCTACAGCAATAACTTGGAATTTATCAGGATTTGCCTGCATCTTATTTTCTTTAAACCAATCAATAAGCACTTGAGACTCAGATTCTAATGTTGATATGAGATGGTCATAATCCGGACTACTAAAAGACAGAGTATTGTCGTCCGCATAATTATATAATGTACCATGTTTAACAAAATAAAAAATATCATTTATGAAGATATTAAATAAAAGGGGCCCCAATATAGAACCTTGGGGTGTCCCTTTTTGGATGTCAGCCCAGCTACTCAGAACACCGTTTACTTTAATTTGCTGTTTTCTATCAGAAAGATATGATTTTAATAAAGATACTGAATGTGGAGAAACACCATATGCTAGTAATTTATCTAGTAAAATTTCATGAGGTAAGCAGTCAAAAGCTTTTGATAAATCCATAAGAACTGCAGCTATATATAAGTTTTTGTCTAAAGCTTTACGCCAGTCTTCCAGTAATCTGAGCAACGTAGTCTGACATCCATGTCCCCTACGGAAAGCACATAAATAAGGGTTAAAAATGGAATCAAAGAAATCGTATAACTGTATTTCAAATATTTTTTCGTAAAATTTTGAAAAAATAGGTAACACACTGACTGGTCTGTAATTTGATTTAAGTAGTGGGTCACTCTTTTTATGTAAGGGTGTAACTTGGGCTTCTTTAAGTTTGTCTGGAAATATGCCCGTGTCCAGAGTCAAATTTATAAGACTGGTTAGCTGAGGTGCAACGACAGATTTACTAGCTTTTACTATTTTTGCTGGTATCCCATCTGCTCCAGTTGCTTTTTTGACATTAACTTTATTTATGATTTTTTCCACTTTTTCTGATGTCACCTTTTGAAATTTAAAATTTGCATCTGTTTTCAAGTGATTTTGCTCATGTATGGCATTTAAGCTATGATTGTTTAATGGATCATATATAACATCATTTCCTATCTTCTCAGCAACAGTAGCAAAAAAATTTTTAAAAATATCTGATACATCTTTTGAATTATTTATAATTTTGTTTTCTTCAAATAAAATAGTCTTTTGCCCTTGGGATTTGCATTTTTTTGAAAAGAAAGGTTTGACAGTATTCCAAAAATCAGCACTTTTTGATCCTCCAGAACAGCGTTCTAAAAAATATATTTTCATAGATTTCTTTTTTAACTTATTTACCAAATTTCTTTGCTGTCTGAATTTTTCCCAAGTATGATTATTTCTTTTTTTGGTGTACTGAGAAAATAGCATGTGTTTTCTGTATATGGCTTTTCTTAATTCTCCATTCATACATGGAAGAGGACTTTTTCTGGGATACCTTGACTTCAAAGGTGCATGTTTGTCTAGTGTTTTAATAAAGTTATTTTCATATGTTTGGTAGATCTCATTTACCTGTTCTGCAGTTGTTACTCCATCTACAATTTCAATTTTAATTTTAGCAATATCATTTTTAAAGTTATCAATATCGAAATTTTTATAGCTCCTGTATATAATTTAGGAATAATATAGATGTATGATGATAGTATTGCCATTAACTGTCAGGCGTCAAACAGTAATTACGGCTACTTTCAGCATAAAATTGGTTAAAATATTACTGTGATTTGCTAAAGTATCCTTATCGTGATTGGACAGATTTCTCAAATAATTATCATTGCCTTTATTTTTGGAAAAAAATTGAAAAACATGATTTGTCAAACCCAGTTGACTTTTTTATCGTCTAAAAGAAAGTGTACATTTTATCGTCATGCACCAAAAATTACTTTTAATGTCATTTAGCTAGAATTTTCACTGTATTTCATCATGAACATGATGAAGGTACCCCCATTATGACCCTCATTTTACATATGATATATGTATAATGTAATAATTACAAAATGCAGACCTGCCAACTATCCCGATTTTTCGCGATATCATCCCGATTTTTTTATCCCTCAACCCGAATCCCGATATCGGGATCGTAAAACTAGTCAAAATCCTGATTTCACCAAATATACCCGAAAAAATTATTGTTTACCGATTTTGAAGTTTTTCTGGTCAATTTTAAAAAATCTATAATTTTACCCGGGGACATACAATGTACATGTATGACAAGTTAACGACCCTACCCTAATCAACAGTCACAACAGGTGTCATAATTAGTGGTTGTATGTAATCAGATTACCTAATAGGTCGTATACAGTCATCAAAATTAATTTGTATACACAAGTTTGGTCAAACAGCTTTTCAATTTTAATCAATTTATCATGCAAGCATAATTTGCAACATTTCCTGTAGTTCCACAACAAAATCATAATTAATAAAAGATGAGAACTGTAATGAACTCTCAAGAAAACATCGTTTATCTTGAAATCCGTTTAATTTTTGAAACCAGACGTCGTGTGTCTGTTGATTTAAAATCGACGCCATTTTGTATTTACTCATACTGTGTTACTGTATAAGCCTCCCCCGGTAAGAGCACCTCTGAATACAAAGAAAGATAACTCAAATTTTATCCATTTTCTCATTGATACTGATAAGACCATAAGTAAGACTAAATCAAAATCTCCAGGGATCTCCATGGATGAAAATTGAACCATGGAGGAACTTTCACCATTACAAACCGTGTCTACGCTGTACAATGTAGCGCGATCGGAAGTGTTTTATCCCTCCATACAAGGAATGGTGAACATGCTAATTCATTGCTTATTTAAATTATATTTATTTGAATTTTCATTATAGAATTAGAAGTATCAATATTTTCATTTATTGCCGTTTTTAACCATTCAAATGCCAAGTCTTCATGATCCCCACTTAGTCGAGAATGACCAAAAGCTGTCATGAAGGTCCCCATGTAGATTTCTTGTATTTTTGGTAATTGTTATGGGGGTTAAAAATCATATGATGTGGAGCTTATTTTTCATGGACACTGTCAAATTCAGAACCCATTACCGGTATGGCTGATTTGCAGCAACAAAAAAACGATTCGTACGGGTTATGTAAAAGGTTAAAGAGATTTGTAAAGCAAACGTTGACAAATGAAAAGGTTTTTAATTACTTTATCTGGCAAATTGATGCTGTGCAACATGCATCTTTCGAGTCTGAATAGAAACCGGAAACGCGGATGTATCAATTTGATTGTAATATACGAAATGAATTCGGAATTACGATACGATATTTCTTGACTGGAAATATTTAAGTTTTTACTTTTAAACTTTCAAAGTAATTCTAAATTATCGTTACAGCAGTACTCGAGTTATTTACGATGAATGATATTTACTGTTTTGCGTCTTATTTTGTACTGCTTAAAAAAGGGGGATGCTGATTGCGTAAGTCAAAATAAAGCACGTGTTCGACTTGTTAAACTGTTTTCTTTGTAACTGGATAATTGATTTATTTATTTAATCTAAATTATCATAATCATTTGCTGAAACTTAATTAATTAATTCGACAAATGGATCGTCTATCCTCATATAGTATTCTCCTGTCTGGTTTGTTGATCTACCTGTACAAGCTCAGGTACAAGTGATTAGCGATCTTAATCCGGATATCCCGCAGGCGTTAGAACTGTATTGGATTATAACATAAAAAGCCTAAGGGTTATGCAATTACATGCATTTGATTATAATTGATAAAAAAATGGCGTCGGGCTACAAAAAACGATGAAGTTTTGAACGATGGCGGAAGACAATTTAACGATGGCGCAAAACAATTTAACGATGGCGCGAGTCATTTGACGATGGCGCAAGACATTTGAACGATGGCGGGGCTCCATCGTTAAACAGGCCATGGAGATCCCTGATCTCTCTTCATCCTTCTAACTTTAGGACATGTAGTTTTAGGTTTTTTGAGTTTTGAGTCAAGGTTCATAGATAAGAAGGTCTTTGGAGGGGGGAAAAGGCTTTGAATCCTTTATTTTAATGCCATTTTTCTCTATTCTTCAGTTATTTTGTCAATTTTATAATTAAATAGTACAAGAATCATGCAAATAAAAGAAATCAAGGCCTACAAGCTTATCATTAATATACCAAAAGAAAAAAGAAGAGAACTTATACTATTTTAGGAGTAAAAAATAATGCACACAGAAAAGTCGCTAAAATTGTAACCCTTAAAAATCTGGTCGCGCGCTAAATCCCCTATGGAGATTTTCAAAAGTTGGCAGGTCTGAAAATGTACCTCTCTCCATAAATATTTGGCAGGTATACATGTACAAGTACTGTCAGTTAAAAGCTCATTAGAGCTTATGTTATACCCTTGTTTTTATACTATGCCAACTTTATTTTGTGTTATATAATAAATTTCCACCATCATAACAATAAAGATAAAAGTATGTGGTAATGTATGATTGCCAATGAGACAACTCTCCAAAAGAGACCAAATGATTTAGATATTAACAATTATAGGTCACCTTACAGCCTTCGGCAATGAGCAAAAACCATACCTCACAGTCAGCTATAAAAGGCCCTGAAATGACATATGAAAAACAATTTAAATGAAAAACACAAAAGATTTAGCTAACAAAGTCCTTATATTTCAATAAGGTAACTTTATTTGTTAGTGGAAAATTGTTTTAATGTTAATTAGGCTTAAATTAAAAATTGTTTGCTTTCCCCTGTCTGTGATTAAAGTAAGCTAACTCTGGTCAATTTTCCTAACATTCAATCATTATGGAAAGATGATATAGTTCTGTTTTCATTTATAGTCTTTTTCAGAAAAATTCTAATTGTTTTATGGAGGTCTCAATTAAAATTTTACACTCTTGCATTCGGCATCAGTTAGAAGCTTCTGGAATAAAGTGGTGGCTATGGTGTACTGTTTTATGTTTGTGCGTATGTGTGTTTGTGTTAGGCGTTATTACACTTCTTACATGTATTTGTCTTAAGGGGTCGAGTAAAGCAGATAAGTTACATCAGCTTTCTGTTTCATTTGAGTTCAGACATAATGGTATACACCATATCGATCTTAGAAACAAATGCCTTTAAGAGTAGGACGAATGCTGTTGGGCATTTTTTTTATGCATACCCCAACTTGAAACAGTGTATTCTTGACAGCACAATAAATGTTTTTCACCAGCATATTGTACCTCAAATTAAAAGTAGGAAAAATGTTTTTTTTTAATAATTTCCAGGATATGGCTTTAACAGAGAGCAATTTCATGAATACAATACTTGGAAGTTGCTTTTTCTGTGACATAGTCACTTGTTTCAAAATATTTCCCCCTGTTTACCTTAATGGTATACATGTATTAAGGTATAATAAAGGAAATTTTTTATTGTGAAACGAGTGCATGTGATCTGTGATTTAGAGCAGTTTGTCTCTTCGCTCTAAGAAAGTTAGTTGTGATGAAGGTAGATTTGACCTTGCTTATTTTTGACATATAAACACAGTAAGAATGCTTTCAGATAACAAAAAAACATATTAATAAGATAACAAAATAATTCTTTATATTGGTATATATTAATTTTAAACATTTCAAAACAAATAAAAGAAATTCTAGATATGAATAAATGTCTTTGATAAACTAATGAAAAATGCGAGTATCTAGTACATTACAGATTTTGTAACGATTTTAAATTCAATAAAAAAAAACTACATGTATAAGATAAAATTATAACCCTGTTCAAGGTAGACAATCAACATATTGACTTCATTAAATTAAACATAGACTTATAGTCCAAGGGAATATAACTCTTGTATACAAATGACACATCAATCGAATTATTTAGCTGCGAATTTGTCTGCCACCTTCAAGGAAGATTCTAAATTATCAATATATCAATATAACCACAAGTTGTTAATCTATAGATACTGACGACTAATGAATGCTAACCACAGTAAAGAATATTTGTTTGAAATTTTTAACACTTACTCAGAAAAATGCTCGAACTACTTGACTTTCAAAGCTCATAATTAACGTGTTTACACACTGATATAATATGGCTGTTAAACATTACAAACCTGTAATCGCATAAGACACTATACACCTCGTGTGCTTGCATTATCTTATCCAAAAATATATTTATTTCAAGGCTTTCAAGCCTAAATATTTCGACATGTTGTTTACGTTTTATAAATTTTAGAATTCTAATTGTGTCACAAATTCCGGTTAAGATTTGACTAAATACCAATATCCTGATATCGTCAGGTAAATCTGCTACAACAAACAACAATCACTTAATTATAGGCTCCTGACTTAAGACAGGAACATACAGAATGGGGCAGGGTTGAACTACATTTGTACATGTAAATTGAAGATGACAACCCTCCTGTAACATGAGACAGTGGTGTATTAGCATGAACAGTACAACAATTAACATAAGTTCATTGAAACTATAAAAATCAGATAAAGAGCTCAACAGTCATCATATCAATATGAAGTATAAATACATCTTACATGTACAAAAACACAGACTGTAAGTGGAAGAATACTTATACATACCTTTACATCCTGGTGAAGTATCAAAACATTAAATTCATAGATCCTGGATCATCCATGTATTTTACATATTTTATGTTTACTGATTGACTGCTTAATTTAAGGTTATGAATTAGGAAGAAATCAAAGTAATTTAGTCTTTGCCATTTAGGCATTACGTTCCTTGGAGTTTTGCCATCATGATCATGATGATATGTCTGATTATGTCTTATGTCAGATTTAATATTAAAAATTCAAATAAACAATCCCTAACTTTGAAGCACACCTATTTTCCAACAACATTTGGAAAACAATTAATAAACCTCAGACACTGTATATCTTTATTAATACATTTATTAATTCTATCACAGGTATATTAATGAAAGGAAAATGAAGACAATATCAATGGTATCAAGTGAAGTCTGGAAGGAAGTATTTATAGATGTTAACAAGGCTGTTGTATTTATAGACAATGCATGTGCAGAAGTCCTTCATTGGAATGGTGGGTTGTCTGCCCTTACTGAAGCAGGAGCTGTTGATGTTAAAGAATTTTCATCTTTTGAGGTAAACATGATTGAATATTTGATTATAATCATCAATAATTATACATTCATCAGTCATAAAAAAAAAGGGTGATTGAATATATGATTATAATCATTAATGATTATACATTAATCAGTCATAAAACAAGGGTGATTGAATATATGATTATAATCATTTTCAAAATGATTATAAAATTGAGAAAGGAAATGGTGAATATGTCAAAGCGACAACCACCCGACCATAGAGCAAACAACAGCCGAAGGCAACCAATGGGTCTTCAATGTAGCGAGGATTCCCGCACCCGTAGGTGTCCTTCAGCTGGCCCCTAAAATATGCATAATAGTACAGTGATAATGGACGTCATACTAAACTCCGAATTATACACAAGAAACTAAAATTTAAAATCATACAAGACTAACAAAGGCCAGAGGCTCCTGACTTGGGACAGGCGCAAAATTGCGGCGGGGTTAAACATGTTTATGAGATCTCAACCCTCCCCCTATACCTCTAGCCAATGTAGAAAAGTAAAAGAATAACAATACGCACATTAAAATTCAGTTCAAGAGAAGTCCGAGTCTGATGTCAAAAGATGTAACAAAAGAAAATAAATAAAATGATTAATCAGTCATAAAACAAGGGCTAACATAAGTCAACCCTCCTAAAAGGGGCACCTCTATTAAGCAAAAATGATGTCTTGTTAAGTCATCTTATTCTACTGTAGTTATTCCTATTTTTAATCTCAATTACAAGGTTTTACTAAGGTCATCTTCATGTTAAGATTATATAATAATATAATCTAAAAATACAATGTTATGTATCTAATAAAACATACATTGTATATTCAGGATGTTAAACTATGTTTAACTTATTTCACAGAGTGCCCAGAGTCATCAAAAGAAAGCTGTATTTATTACAAGTAGCTGCTTAGAAGAAGTGATAACAAGGGAAATAATCCAAGATATAATTCAGGCTAGTCATTTTCAGTATGTCATCATAATAACAGCAGTGACTCCAAGAATGCATCTCTTCAAAAAATCAGGAAGCTATGATGGTGACACACATTCCATTTTTGATGCATTTGAAGAAGATCTCTTAGAATGGATGGAAAATATGGTAAACAATTAATATAGATATTATTTCAAAAGCTGATAACTATGTTTGATAGTTGAGAGAGTTGTAGAGTTAACTTACCCATTTGAAATGATAAACCTCCACCTATTGTCTTTGAAGGCCAAAAGTCAATTGATTTCTTCTATACCAAAAAATAGAGACAGTCATTTGCAAAGTTTTTGTCTCAATATTAATAAAAAAAATCTCTTATTCAAGTCATAGAGATAAAAATCATGCAGCAGTGATGGTAGTATAAAATTTATATGTATAAAGCTTTATATTTCAGAGCATGAAAGACCTGGAATTTCATTTTCCTGTCTATCATATTTCCTTTGTCCTAGACCTCATTTACATCTGTTTATGTTTTTTTGTCATGTGAAGTTCTAACTCAGTGTATTAGGATAGCTGTATCAATTTTTAAATTTAGTTTATAGGTTCCTTGCAAGGTTTACATTTTATTTGACCTCAACCTCATTTCATGGATCAGTAAACAAGGTTAAAGTTAAATGATTAGGTCCATTTCTCAGATACTGTACATCAGCTATATTTGGTGAATGGAATTATTATAAGGTGTATATGTCTTTCTGATAGGTTTCATCTGACTGACCTTGACTCTATTTTGATGGCTTATTGATGATGTAAGTTTATGTGATCCTTGTAAAACTTTATTGTGAGGACTATCAAGCAGGAGAAATATGTTTTTTCATATATCTCAAATCTTAAATAACTTAGATGAGTAGTACATGTCTAATTAATTTAATGGTATTCTGTTATTTTCAGCTAGGACTTGTTGTTATTACATCAAATGTCATAAGTATGTTCCATTGTTATCAAACGTGCAAATATAGTTATTTTTATGCCCCACCTACGATAGTAGAGGGGCATTATGTTTTCTGGTCTGTGCGTCCGTTCGTCCGTTCGTCCGTTCGTCCGTCTGTCTGTCTGTCTGTCTGTCTGTCTGTTCGTCCGTCTGTCCCGCTCCAGGTTAAAGTTTTTGGTCAAGGTAGTTTTTGATGAAGTTGAAGTCCAATCGACTTCAAACTTAGTACACATGTTCCCTATGATATGATCTTTCTAATTTTAATGCCAAATTAGTGTTTTTACCCCAATTTCACGGTCCACTGAACATGGAAAATGATAGTGCGAGTGGGGCATTCGTGTACTGAGGACACATTCTTGTTTACATTAAAATGTGCTTATTTTTTCAGAATTACACAGCTGAGATAAAACATATTCCTATTCTGATGTCTTGCATAAGCAATAATGTATTTATAACACCAGCATTTACAGAGTTATTCCCCTTGATAGAAACAGATGTCAAACAGCTCAGAATACAACATGCTAGTAAAAAGGTATGCTCATGATTAGCTTTCAACTAATTACTGTGTATTCATTTATTTTCGTGGGTACCAATTTTCGTGGATTGATGAAGACTTGCATATTTGTGGATACTTGATTTCATGGTTATTCTAAAGGCTGCATATAATTATACAGCAGATTTGCAATTAATTGAACATTTTTAAAATTCAAGGCTTCCATACCCATGAAATCCACGAAAATTGGTATCCAACGAATAAATAATAATGAATCCACAGTATTGATAATGTTAAGAAGCATTTTACGTTGGCGTTGTCAGTTTGTCAGTTTGTTTTAGATTTATGAGTTTGACTGTCTCTTTGGTATCTTTTGTCCCTCTTTTACACTAGACTGCATTTATGCATGCATTGATAACTTTTATTCCTTATTTTTAGTAGTTGTCAGAAATTAACATGTTTGAAACAGGTACAGTTATTTATTGAACCAGGGTTTAACAAATGCATACATACCGTAGTGCAGAAATTAATCATGTCTGATTAGTTAAAATATATAACAAGTGCTTAATATACAGTGTTCTGCTTCTTTGTTGAAGACCAATTAGTAACCTTTAATGAAGGGCACTTCAGCAATTAGTGTTCTCAGTTTTAACCTTTTATGAAGGTGACTTTTCTGCAGGAAATCTTTTCAGTATTAACCTTTTATGAAGGGCATTACTGCAATGAATGTTCACAGTATAACCTTTTATAAAGGACGCTTCTTAAGACTAAAATAAATGTTTTTAGTAACTCCTCATAAATTTAAAGAAAATTTGTTTTACATTGTGCATATTAGGAAATTTTACTTATGAAGACCCTAACTCATTACTTAACTCTGACATATTTTCAATTTCAAGTTTTACTTGTAATATTCAAAATCATGTGTTTTTATGTTAAAATTGCATTGGTTAAGCTTATGTGTTTTTTCTTTCTTGTACGAATGAAGTATTTTGAAATCTTATGGAAGATTTCCTAGATCTTTGATATATGTGAAAACCCATTTGGTGTTTAATAGCTCATCAAAATAGTGTTTGGTATGTTTATAATGTTATTTTGTATTATTGTTTCAATTTTAAAGGCAGAGAAGAAACAATTTGAATGTTTAAATGACCTTGACATGACCTGTCTACCAGCTAATCTACAGATTTGGTTCAAAGTAAGTTATTTACAGCTGTGGATATCATTTCGATGATTATAAAGTTCATCTTTTAGTTTATGTTTTTATGTAACATGGTCTAGTTTGTGATTTATTATACCCCACGCAACGAAGTTGCGGAGGGTATAATGTTTTTGACCCATCCGTCTGTCCGTCTGTCAGTCCGTCAGTCCTGTTTCTTGTCATCGAAACTCCTCTCAAACCACACAACAGAATTTCACGAAACCTTTTTAGATAATAAGGACATACTATGTAGTTGTGCATATCGACAGGAAATTGCGATTCAATTTTTTTTCTAGGAGTTACGCCCCTTTGAACTTATTTACTTTAATGTACTACTGCAACAGTTTGTCATCGCAACTCCTCTCAAACCACACAACAGAATTTCACGAAACCTTTTCAGATAATAAGGACATACTATGTAGATGTGCTTATCGACGGGAAATTGCGATACAATTTTTTTTCTAGGAGTTACGCCCCTTTGAACTTATTTACTTTAATGTATTACTGCAACAGTTTGTCATCGCAACTTCTCTCAAACCACACAACAGAATTTCACGAAACCTTTTCAGATAATAAGGACATACTATGTAGTTGTGCATATCAACGGGAAATTGCGATTCAATTTTTTTTCTAGGAGTTATGCCCCTTTGAACTTATTTACTTTAATGTACTACTGCAACAGTTTGTCATCGCAACTCCTCTCAAACCACACAACAGAATTTCATGAAACTTTGTAGATAATAAGGACATACTATGTAGATGTGCATATCAACAGGAAATTACGGTTCAATTTTTTTCTAGGAGTTATGCCCCTTTGAACTTATTTGCTTCAATGTACTTCTGCAACAGTTTGTCATCTCAACTCCTCTGAAAACACACAACAGAATTTCATGAAATTTTGTAGATAATAAGGACATACTATGTATATTGACAGGAAATTATTATTCAATATTTTTTCTTATACTTATTTAATTTCTCCAATGACAATGTGGGGACGTGGGGTATGTGAGCGTGCTCACTAAGGTTCTTTAATGATACATGTATGTAACAGCCATAAGGAATTAGTTATTGAAGTAGGTCATTTATGAACACCAACAGCGTGGAGATTGAAAAAAAGGGCTAAAAGGGGCTAGAAATCATAATTTGGCATGTCTTCCGCTTGAAAAAGTTTTCAATCTCCAAGCTATAAGCATGATAAGGTGTTAAAGGGACTGAAAACTTTTCTTTGGTTTTGGATATTTTTCTATAGCTTCTTGTTGATATAGATTTCAGTCTCCAAGCTAAAAGGGACTCAAAGGGACTGATATTTATAGTTTCTCATGGTTCTTTTCTTAGAATCAAATTATTTGGTCTAGCATTTTAGTGTGTTAACTGTCAACCATCATGCTGTATCAACAGACCCTTTAAATATACATTTCCATTCTCAATTTTATTCTTAAAGGTTTCACATGATTATCTGATGGATAAAATGTAAATAAATTCAATTTAGTTTGCCAATTACAACGGATTCCGTAACAATGACTTCACGGTTCAGCTAACAAGCAAGCTAACTAAAGATATTACCTTTGGCTACACACTCAATGGAATCTGCTGTAACTGATGTGAATTTTTTTTATTGCCATTGATTTGTTTGTTTTGATTTTCAGACATTTGTTTCTAGTATTGACAGTTTATTGTCAGAATTAGCTGTCAGTGAAGACTGCTACTCTATAGGACCAACTAGTAGGATCTTGGCTACTGAATTGGCTAATTATGCTCCAGCTAAGACAAGACGAAAGGTTTGCCTCATTACAATTACAATAACAATGTTTCAGTCTGATGATTTAACTTGTCTTACTTTTTCCATAGCATTTAACCATTGTAAGGTCAGCTAAATAAAGTATTATCTTTATTACTGGATTAGCTTGGTTTATAAGGTCTTTTGCATTTTTCTTACACTTAGAATAGAGAGTTATATATAGAAAATGTAAGCATGCTAGCGTTTTTAACAGATGCACAACTGAAAATTTCCTCTGATGATTTGAAAACTGCTGCCCAGTGTAAGAAGTATGTCCAGTGCATGATGTTTTGTCGATATTGTCAACATCGCAATGTCAACTTTATAGTGTCGTTATTGTGTTAACATTGTATCCTATCTTTATGTTCTGTACCTTTGTCACATCGTATATTCGTTATGTTAACAATTCCTGTCAACATCGTGTTTATGTTGTATATTGACTCTATAACTTTCTGTTTACATCGTTGACATCGTATACATCGTGATGTTGACAATATCGTTTTTACATTGTCAACATTGTATAAATGTTGTGACCCAAGTCTTAATCTTTGTGTTTACATCGTTCACATCGTATACATCGTGATGTAAACAATATCGTGTCAACATCGTGTTTATGTTGAATATAGAGTCCATACCTTTCTGTTTACATCATTCACATTGTATACATCATGATGTTGACAATATAGTTTTTACATCGTCAACATCATATAGATGTTGTGAACCAAGTCCATACCTTTCTGTTTACATAGTTCACATCGTATACATCGTGATGTTGACAATATCGTTTTTACATCGTCAACATCGTATTGTTGTTGTGAACCAAGTCTTTACCTTTGTGTTTACACCATTCACATCGTATACATCACAATGTTGACAATATCGTGTCAACATCGTGTTTATGTTGTATATCGACTCTATAACTTTCTGTTTACATCGTTAACATCGTTTATATCTTGATGTTTGAATATTGTTTATACATCATTTACATCGTTCACATCGTATACATTGTGATGTTGACAATATCAATAAAAAAAAGTTTTTTTATCCATTCATATAATAATTATTCAATGAAGTTTGTCGACTACATATATACAGTTTGCATTTTTATGTTTTTTTTAACAACAAATATTTTAATTAAATGTGATGTTATAGCTTTAATTTAACACAAAATAGTGTCAACATAGTTTATATGGCGATGTAAACACAAAATCTTTTTAGCATTGTATACAAAACGATGTTTACGATGTCAACGATGTAAACAATATATAAGAGTTAAGACAATGTAAACGATGTACACACAATATCGTGTAAACATTGTATACATCGCGATGATAACGATGTCAACAATGTAAACAATATATAAGAGTTCAAACAATGTATACGATGTTGACACAACATCGTGTTAACATTGTATACATCGCGATGTAAACAATGTAAACACAATATATTTTTTCTAGATTGTATACATCATGATGTTAACAATGTCAACGATGTAAACAATACATAAGGGTTCAAATAATTTATACGATGTTGTGTGTTAACATAGTATACATCGCAATGTTAACGATGTCAACGATGTAAACAATATATAAGGGTTGAAACAATGTATACGATGTTGACACAACATGGTGTTAACATTGTATACATCGCGATGTAAACAATGTAAACACAATATATTTTTTCTAGATTGTATACATCGCGATGTTAACTATGTCAACGATGTAAACAATACATAAGGGTTCAAACAATGCAAACAATGTTGACACAATATCGTGTTAACATTGTAGATATTGCGATGTCTACAATATTGATTAATCATCATGCACTGGACATGAATGCAGTGTAACTTGAAATACAAACTATCATGGACAAAGAATTTTGCAAAACTATATACATTCAATCTGCTGCATTACTTTATGGATATTTTTCACATCTACTTTCATTTATTGATTAGCAGAATTCAAGACATTGGGATGCTATATTGCAAAGAGTCCATTAACCTATTCTATAAAGTTTCACATTTCAGAAAGTTGAACATAATCCATATCTTGTAAACAGATGCTTTTGTGCTGGGATTTTTGTTTAGGCATATGATTTGAAAGTGTTAATATGACCTTTATCTCTTTATCATAGTTCATTGGTTAATGTGACGTTTTTCTGACTAGGTTTGTTTCTCAATCATAATAAGTTTTAAATGTAAGTGTGAAAGTTTTATTTGACCTAAACCTTATTCATTGAATGATTCTTTTTAACAATGTGGTGGTTTTTTGCAGTCAACACAAAATAAGGCCTCCATTGTATTTGTTGATAGAACCTTAGACATAGGATCATCATGTACACACCAGACAGAAACTTTGTTTGATAGAATTGCTAGTGTATTCCCAAGATTACCAGGCCATACCAATGATGTCCTTATTGACATGTCATCACTATGTCATGTACACAAGTAAGTAACATGTCAACTCTATGTCATGTAAAAAAGTTGTTAAACTGATATGCCAACTTAATGTCACAAATGCTTGGAAGTAATGTGATAGATCATCACTATGTCATGTACACAAGTTAATAAAATGATAGGTCATCACTATGTCATGTAAACAAGTAAGTAATGTGATAGATCATCACTGTGTCATGTACAAAAGTAAGTAATGTGATAGATCATCAGTGTGTCATGTACACAAGTTAGTAATGTGATAGATCATCACTGTCATGTACACATCACTGTGTCATGTACACAAGTTAGTAATGTGATGGGTCATCACTGTGTCATGTACACATGTTAGTAATGTGATGGGTCATCACTGTGTCATGTACACAAGTTAGTAATGTGATAGGTCATCACTGTGTCATGTACACAAGTTCGTAATGTGAAAGATCATCACTGTGTCATGTACACAAGTTAGTAATGTGATAGGTCATCACTGTGTCATGTACACAAGTAAGTAATGTGATAGGTCATCACTGTGTCATATACACAAGTAAGTAATGTGATAGGTCATCACTGTGTCATGTACACAAGTTAGTAATGTGATAGGTCATCACTGTGTCATGTACGCAAGTTCGTTATGTGATAGATCATCACTGTGTCATGTACACAGGTAATAAATGTGATAGGTCATCACTGTGACATGTACACAAGTAAGTAATGTGATAGGTCATCACTGTGTCATGTACACAAGTTTGTAATATGATGGATCATCACTGTGTCATGTACACAAGTTAGTAATGTGATAGGTCATCTCTGTGTTATGTACACAAGTAAGTAATGTGATAGATCATCAATGTGTCATGTACACAAGTAATAAATGTGAAAGATCATCACTGTGTCTTGTACACAAGTTAGTAATGTGATAGATCATCACTGTGTCATGTACACAAGTTAGTAATGTGATAGGTCATCACTGTGTCATTTACACAAGTAAGTAATGTGATAGGTCATCACTGTGTCATGTACACAAGTAAGTAATGTGATAGATCATCACTGTGTCATGTACACAAGTAAGTAATGTGATAGGTCATCACTGTGTCATGTACACAAGTAAGTAATATGATAGGTCATCACTACGTCATGTACACAAGTAAGTAATGTGATAGGTCATCACTGTGTTATGTACACAATTAAGTTATGTAATAGGTCATCACTGTGTCATGTACACAAGTAAGTAATGTGATAGGTCATCACTGTGTCATGTACACAAGTTAGTAATGTGATAGGTCATCCCTGTGTCATGTACACAAGTTCAAATGTGATAGATCATCACTGTGTCATGTACACAAGTAATAAATGTGATGGGTCATCACTGTGTCATGTACACAAGTTAGTAATGTGATAGATCATCACTGTGTCATGTACACAAGTTAGTAATGTGATAGATCATCACTGTGTCATGTACACAAGTTAGTAATGTGATAGATCATCACTGTGTCATGTACACAAGTAAGTAATGTGATAGGTCATCACTGTGTCATGTACACAAGTAAGTAATGTGATAGATCATCACTATGTCATGTTAACAAGTAAGTAATGTGATAGATCATCACTGTGTCATGTACACAAGTAAGTAATGTGATAGATCATCACTGTGGCATGTACACAAGTTAGTAATGTGATAAATCAACACTTACACATATAAGAAGTATGTTAACTATATGCCATGTAAACAAGTGGATAAAGTAATATTTCAACTTAAACTCATGAATATAATTTAGTTTAGTGATATTTCATCACTAAGTCATTTACATAAATTCCTTAACTGATGGATCATAACTATTTCATATGCATACATAAGTTAAATGGTAGATCATCACTTTGTCATTGACATGTACACAGGTCAATGAAATGATGGGTCATTACTGTTTTATCTCTCCATGTAAAATGAAGTTTTCTTTGTTTTGCTTAGAAATAAATGAATATCTCATGCTACTATTGAAGGGGCACGATTGTTTTAAGGTCTAAGTAGTTACTACTGTAATCACTAGCCAGTGAACACTGAGATTTTGTGTCGAACCCTAATTGTGTGGGTGTACTCGACTCCAATCTTAATTGACTAGGATTTCAGTTTTCATCTTGAATGCCGGTGGTTTTCTCTGGGCACTCTGTCTTCCTCCACCAATAAAAACTGGCTGCAAAGAAATAGCACAAAAGCAGTACTTAAAAGTGGCATTAAAAACACAAAAAATCAAATTATACTACATTCTATTTTGGTAACCACTTATATAGAACAGTTCAAATTATTAAATATTTTAGTATTGTTGTATAGTGACCCTTTGTGTCTTTGATCCATACTTTTATCTGATTATTTTTTATGTTCCTAACTTAAGAGATAGACTATCATACTTTATTTATTTACTTTTTATTGTTTTATTATTTAAGCCACCATTGGATGCTTCTCCTCTCTTTCATGTTGAAACAAAGAGTTCACTTGGAAACTATATGCCTTGATTGTAAATCAAGTCTTTTAAGACCTTTAATTATACCCCCTCCGCAACGAACCCACTCAACGAAGTTGCGCAGGGTATAATGTTTTTGACCCGTCCGTCCGTCAGTCCGTCCGTCAGTCCGTCGATCCTTCCGTCAGTCCGTCAGTCCTGTTTCTTGTCATCGCAACTCCTCTCAAACCACACAACAGAATTTCACGAAACCTTTTCAGATAATAAGGACATACTATGTAGTTGTGCATATCGACGGGAAATTGCGATTCAATTTTTTTTCTAGGAGTTACGCGCCTTTGAACTTATTTACTTTAATGTACTACTGCAACAGTTTGTCATCGCAACTCCTCTCAAACCACACAACAGAATTTCACGAAACCTTTTCAGATAATAAGGACATACTATGTAGTTGTGCATATCGACGGGAAATTGCAATTCAATTTTTTTTCTAGGAGTTACGCGCCTTTGAACTCATTTACTTTAATGTACTACTGCAACAGTTTGTCATCGCAACTCCTCTCAAACCACACAACAGAATTTCACGAAACCTTTTCAGATAATAAGGACATACTATGTAGTTGTGCATATCGATGGGAAATTGCGATTCAATTTTATTTCTAGGAGTTACGCCCCTTTGAACTTATTTACTTAATGTACTACTGCAACAGTTTGTCATCGCAACTCCTCTCAAACCACACAACAGAATTTCACGAAATCTTTTTATATGAAAAGGACATATTATGTAGTTGTGCATATCAACGGGAAATTAGGATTCAATTTTATTTCTAGGAGTTATGCCCCTTTGAACTTATTTGCTTCAATGTACTTCTGCAAGTTTGTCATCTCAACTCCTCTGAAAACACACAACAGAATTTCATGAAATTTTGTAGATAATAAGGACATACATGTACTATGTAGATGTGTATATTGACAGGAAATTATTATTCAATATTTTTTCTTATACTTATTTAATTTCTCAAATGACAATGTGGGGACGTGGGGTATGTGAGCGTGCTCACTAAGGTTCTTTAATTAAATCTGGGATCTATCTTTTTCTAAGTTATTATTCGCTTTCTTTAGTTGATAATAGAATATGTAAATATTTCAGAGATGCTTCCTCAACTGTCTTACCTGGGTGTCTAGCTTCTTTTAATGGACACAACCAACAACATTTACAGCCACTTCTAACAAATAAAGTAAAGGTAAGTTTCTTCAATGTACAGATCTGTTTATAGTCTGTCTGGTTAGTGAAGCAGATTTATAAAATAATGAGAAAAGTAACAGCTAGCATCATGAGCATACATACTTTTTCCTTCTATGAAAACATCACTGACTAATATTGATTGTTTCCCCTATGTGTAGAAACATATACAATGTAGCTATTGTATGAGAACATAGTCTAAATTGCTTTGTGATTTCTTTTTAGAAAAAAATCTTTGGTTGTGAAATATAAGACATAAAACTAAAAGTAGGATTTTAACATTTTACTTTGGGGCTTGTGATATTTGTAGTAAATTAAATGTAAACAGGTTGTCAATAGATTACTCTCAGTAGAAAATTCTCAAAACTGTTGGAGTCAGTTGTATTCTATGAAATTTACTATTTGATATTATGCAATAAATGTTGATTTTAAAGATTGGTGAAAACTTTTTAAAATGACCTCAGGATTTAACTGTTAGTTCTATAATGTTGATTTTGTATTTTCTGCAAATTGTGGATGTCGTTATTGGCACTAATAAAAAAAAACTCTTTGACTTTATATGCACTATTATATTCTTTGACCAGTGTATCCAAAAATGATAATAAAAGTACAAAAATGTACATCATTTTTTATAAAGGAAGGTTTGATGGAAGTAAACAGACAGTTGGTAGACATAGCTTCAAAAGAAAATTTACCATTAAAGCTTACAGGCAAGCCTGGACGAGTTACTGCAGATCAGTTGGAAAATACTCTTTCTCTTTTCAAGTGAGTTTATAGCCAAGTTTTTTAATAAGGTTGAAAAGTATAATGATTTAGCTTTTGAATGTTTTTAGTTCATATCATTTTATCTACGACTTAAACTGTTTCTCATATTTTAGTTGGCTAATATATGTTGCTAAAAAATCCCTTCTGTTAACCATTACCCTAGGATACTTCACATGCATTTTCATAAGTTCCATGGTTGTTTTCAATGAAAGATAGAATTCTGTAGATTATCCATGATGATTGTAACTGAATATGTAATTCATTAACACTTTTATTCTATTATGACTTTCATTGGCATTCATCATAGTACATGTAAAATTGAGAAAGGAAATGGGGAATGTGTCAAAGCGACAACAACCCAACTATAGAGTAAAAAACAGCCTAAGGCCACCAATGGGTCTTCAATATAGCGAGAAACTCCTGCACCCATAGGCGACCTTCAGCTGGCCCCTTAAAAAATATGTATACTAGTACAGTGATAATAGACATCAAACTAAACTTCGAATTTTACACAAGAAACTAAAATTAAAAATCATACAAAACTAACAAAGGCCAGAGGCTCCTGACTTGGGACAGGCGCAAAATTGCGGCGGGGTTAAACATGTTTATGAGATCTCAACCCTCCCCCTATACCTCTAGCCAATGTAGAAAAGTAAACACATAACAATACGCACATTAAAATTTATCATTTATCTATCACTTCAATGAACAGGACTAGGTATAGTTACCTAGTTATGCAATATGCAAAGTACCCACATTGACTTCACATTGTCTATGGTGTAACACTCACAATCTTCAGCTCCAAATTTGATTTATTCTATTTTCTCCGTCTCTTGATTAAAAATGTATGACTGCCTGCAGGATTCTACCAAAGGATGTATATTCTACAGATGGTAAAAAATATTGCACATTTCCAAATTTTTTGGAATGTTTGGAAAACAAACATTGCTTTCACGTTACACTTTTTTGTCAGAAAATCCCTATAAATTGCCAGATACAAACAACATTCAGAGATAAATTTGTTATCTATGTTCATATCTGTAGATTTGGGTATTTTAACACCCCTTAGTAACCTGTACACCCATTGGTTTTGCCTCTGTGAAATAAACAACACAATAAAATAATCAATATAAATAAAAATTGATACAGATTTAAAACAGTTTTATATTAAAATTTGTAAATTTCAGCAACAATGGTTCTACTGGACAGAATTGAAATTGCTAACTAATCTAAGGGCTGATTCAATTTATATTTTTAGGGGGAAATATGACATGATTCTTAAACACATCAATACGTTACAAGTTTCTATGGCAGTCTTCCATCTGTTAAAAAGTCAGAGACAACAACAATTAGACAGTCTATCTGGGATTGAGAAACTGTTGATACAGGGTTACAGTGATGAGACAGATCCTTTAGAAGAGATATACAGACTTATTATCACAGAGACAGAGAAGACAACAACTGAACGGTAAAATAACAAACCCAAATGTCTACTTTTGATATACAAACAGATTTAGTCACATGCTTGTTAAATAAGAATGTTGGTAACCATTGCTTACAATGATGTTGAAATAAAACTTTGATCAAGTCAGCTACAATTGTTCTCTTGATTGAAATACAAATCCTGTGCCCAAGCTTGAATCTAACAATTGTCTGTTTTACTTTCTGTTCTGATAAGTATGTCAACCAATGAAATGTCTGCCTGCAAATTTTTGAAGGTGTTAAATATCACAAAAAAACTAGGAGATCTTGTTAAGGTCTTAAAACCAGAAAATAAAACAGATTGGTGACAGCTGATTCTTATGATTGAATTGTTGGCAAAGGATGTTGGGCCCTTTTCACAAACAATCTTACCATGAGAATTGATTGTAATGTATGACTGAAATGTTTCAAGATTATTTATGAAATTTGGACAGAAGCTTATCTTCCAAATAAAAAAATAGCAACTTAAATGAAAGTTTGAGAATTTAATCCTGTATTTTACTGATAAATAGACTCACTTTTTACTGTGAATATTTCTCTTTTACACTGACAGTAGCAATCACATGGTAGACACATAGTTCAATGGAACCCTTGATTTTCCTTTATTATTTAAACATTTTGTTGAATTAAATGTATACAGGACAAGTAGAGACTAGTCAAGTAATGTTGGTATTTGCTTTACAAGAAAAAAATCTGAATTTTGTTAATTTTCACCAAAAAGTGACTAAATATACCTGGTCTACTGTGGATTCATTTATTTTTGTGGATAAAGGAAATCTTATGTATTCCTGGATATTTATTTTCATGGATAAAGGAAATCTTATGTATTCCTGGATATTTATTTTCATGGATAAAGGAAATCTTATGTATTCCTGGTTATTTATTTTCGCGGATAAAGGAAATCTTATGTATTCCTGGATATTTATTTTCATGGATAAAGGAAATCTTATGTATTCCTGGATATTTATTTTCATGGATAAAGGAAATCTTATGTATTCCTGGTTATTTATTTTCGCGGATAAAGGAAATCTTATGTATTCCTGGATATTTATTTTCATGGATAAAGGAAATCTTATGTATTCCTGGATATTTATTTTCATGGATAAAGGAAATCTTATGTATTCCTGGTTATTTATTTTCGCGGATAAAGGAAATCTTATGTATTCCTGGATATTTATTTTTATTCCTGGATATTTATTTTCGTGGATAAAGAAAATCTTATGTATTCCTGGATATTTATTTTCATGGATAAAGGAAATCTTATGTATTCCTGGTTATTTATTTTTGTGGATAAAGAAAATCTTATGTATTCCTGGATATTTATTTTCATGGATAAAGGAAATCTTATGTATTCCTGGATAATTATTTTCATGGATAAAGGAAATCTTATGTATTCCTGGATATTTATGTTCGTGGATAAATGAAATCTTATGTATTCCTGGTTATTTAATTTCGTGGATAAAGGAAATCTTATGTATTCCTGGATATTTATTTTCGCGGATAAAGGAACTCTTATGTATTCCTGGATATTTATTTTCATGGATAAAGGAAATCTTATGTATTCCTGGATATTTATTTTCATGGATAAAGGAAATCTTCTGTATTCCTGGTTATTTAATTTCGTGGATAAAGGAAATCTTATGTATTCCTGGATATTTATTTTCGTGGATAATTGAAATCTTATGTATTCCTGGATGTTTAATTTTGTGGTTTTGCCAAGGTCTACATACAAGCCTATACAAAAATTTGTCATTCATTGAAAATTTCAAGCTTTACCTGTACCCATGCACGAAATCCACGAAAATTGGTATCCAAGGTATAATAATGAATCCACAGTACATGTATATAGAGACTATTGGAATTACAAAATATACAAAAATATTTTAATATTATTTGAATGGTTTATTTACAGATCCTGCACATTAGATGATATATTCTGTCTAATAATGTTTGTTTATTCTGTGTATGGGACCAGAATTAAGAGTGATAAAGAAGAACAAGTTAAGGTGAGAACATATTAAAACTTAATGATACACAATGTAGACTTTTTCCAGAATTTTATTACTACTTAAAGCTATGGTAAAGTCTACAAAATAATATAAACATTATTCCTGAGAAATCTTGTAAAAGGTCAATTTGTGCTCTTATAAGAGTTATGATATATGAATACAAATGTAATCCCAGAATGGATGATAACTTGAAAAGTATTGAAACATTGTCAGTATGTATGTTATAAACATAGAAATTTGACAAATATTCAAAAGAGGGTGGTTTCTGACTAATCGTATGAAGACTTTTGTTACTAAATACTATATATATATATATATAGAGAGAGAGAGATAGCTAGTTTGTGTCATCTTTAAAATATTAATAAAATTTTGCATGATTATCTATCACTAGTTGAAGATAAGAACAGATTTTGAAGTATAATTTTTCTCCAGTTTTCCAAGGGTGGCACTTAAAGATATTTTTGTCGTTTTATTCTCTTATTCTCTTCTTGAATATCCTTATAACTACCCTCCTGAAAAAAAGAGACAAAGCTAACACTACATACTTATATTGGGTTTCAGTAATAAAGATAAAATAATGCTTTAGTTTAGGAAATTAACAGGTACCTTATTCAATTGTTGGTTCTAAATGCTCATCAACTTTGTAATTAAGAATAGATGTATTCCTGTTTTAGGCTGTTTTGGTGAAGTATGTTTTGAGAGAGAAGAATACATTGCCACCATTGACCCAGCAGATAGGTTTGTTAATGTTTTATGTTTATATTTAAGGAATGATTGTGATATTTTTTCTGTCTATGAAGAAATGACATAAAAAATGTGGTGCATACTGAATAACCTGTGTGAGCAACATTTTTTTTTACGTTATTTTGAATAGACAGATAAAATATTACAGTTATTTCTTATAATTGAATTCCAAATTCCATTTTAAACAGGAGTAAACCATGAAAAAATGTTGATGACGTAATGGTCACATGAATAAATTATGTCTATGATCTGATAAACACAATGATGTAAGCCTATCAGAAGAGGCATTACATCCAAAATTAAATTATTTAATGTAAATGGGGTTTAGAGGTTTGAGAAATTATTATACTATAACTGTCTGTGCACTCTATTGCAATCACCTGTCTGTTCTTTCATCCAATACATGTTTTTTTTCACACATGTCTTGGAAACAACTCACCTTACACATATTTTATCACTTGTGTCTTGAAAGAGACTTACTCATATTTTGTCAGCATTAACATTATCTGTTTTAACTTTTGATTTCGTGTTTTACAGTTGGTGATACAATAAATGAAGAAGTAGTAACAGCCATTCTGGATGATGCTTGGCAGAAGTTTAAAGCAATATCATCTGCAAGGAACAACCTTAAACAATTCAGGTAAATGATTTTTTTTCGTATAACAACGAATAATAAAACCACTTTGCTCTTTATTATACTATTCATCAGCAAGACTTAAAAAATTCTCTATTATCTTCCAAAGGATGAATAATGGACACGTAACAGATACAAAACGGAAACGATACGGACACCTAACGGACGTTCAACGAACATTTTATCCTTTGGACGTCTGTTAAAAGTTTTGAACATGCTCAAAATTTTTCAACGGACAGATAAAACGTACGCTTAACGAACATACAACAGATATAGACGGACGTCTAAGGGATAAGTCCCGATGTTTAACAGACATGAACGGATTGAAAAAAAGTTATTCGTGAGGCGTCCATTCAAGCTATCCGGTAAGGTGTGCTTTAATGAGCTACATGACTGTATAATGATGTTTGGCTTACTTCAATTGTTAAGCAATATCTATATTACTGTAAATAGCTGTGCATAATCTCATTATCATTGTAGTTCTGTGTGTGAGGAAAGTGCTTTAGGACCTTCACAGCTGATGCCAATACTAAAACAGCTGATCAATGTAATGTTTGATCCCAGCAAACCAGAACTTCCTGATGTGGAGCTGAAATCATCAGGATTTGGGGATCTTTTGAAGTCTGGCTTTGGGTGAGGTTTACATTACATTATACACTATTATTCTAAACATCCAAGTACTTCATTAAAATGACAAAATGAAGTGAAAATAATCAGTTTTTATTGCAACACAAATATCAAAAGTGATTATGTTTTAAGGATTCTTTTAGATTTTGTACTTTTTCTTGTTTTATAGATACTTTTTACATCCTCATGTTTTCTTAATGTTGCTTGTGTTTGTTTGTATGTCTGTTTTTGGTCAATTGTGTAAAGCCATTAATGGTAAACTGATTTTAATATTGTTTTTATTTCTTATGATAGGTTATTTAGGACAGTGAGTAAACCACGCCCTAGTGACCATCCATTACTGATTATATTTGTTGTTGGAGGTGTAACTTCTACAGAACTCAAACAAATAAAGGACTTATGTGCATCACTTAAACTTTCATCACAGGTAATACTTTGAATGCATCATCACTAGTAGAGTAGGAACTGCTTATTATTTCGGGAATATCGATCTGACATGTCTGAGTTAGACCTTTTTGGTGGGGTTCTTTGTTTGGTATATCTAAAGTTTAGTATGTAGCAGTGTGTTATTGTTGTTTGTTTATTTTTTGAAATCTTAATGCCCATAGTGGACTTATAATTTTCAATTGCCCACTTTCTCTTCTTTTTATGGCCCCACAACGAAGTTGTCAGTGCCATATAGTTATACCCTTGTCCGAAATTCTGAAATTCCGTCATTCAGAAATTCCATCATTCCGTCATTCAGCAACAAACCATTATAAAGAGTTTTTTTGTAAAGGCCTTCAGATATTGGGCTGATTTTTGGTTTGTGAGTTAACCATGATGAGTTACAGATCAAGTTTAACTTTCGTTCAGCTCCGCTAATTTTTGCCAAAATTACGGGCTTTGGACTATGTTAAATTGTTGAAAATCGGTTATAAATTTTTTTTTCTAAACGCTTTCAGATATTGGGATGATTTTTGGTATGTGAGTTAACCAAGATATGTTACAGATCAAGTGAAACTTTTGTTACGCTTGGCTAATTTTTGCCGAAATTACGGGGTATGGACCTGTTAAATTGTTGAAAATCACAGTTATACAGACTTTTTTTCTAAATGCTTTCAGATATTGGGGTGATTTTTGGTATGTGAGCTACTCATGATGAGTTATAGATCAAGTGGAAGTTTCATTTCACTCCACTAATTTTTGCCGAAATTACGGGCTTTGGACTATGTTAAATTTTTGAAAATCACAGTTATACAGACTTTTTTTCTATACGCCATCAGATATTGAGCTGATTTTTGATATGTGAGACCACCATCATGTTTGTGTCCAAATGTGTTATTGAAATTGCAGATTTTTCAACTTTTTGAGACAGGGCCATTCGTGTCGTCTCTTCTAGTCTTTTTATGCCTCTGCAGTAACTGATGGCCCTTGTATGTCAGTACGTCCCAAAACAAGTTTCTTTTCTCTACCTTTAGATTGCCTCAACTTTATGTTATAAACTTATACACAAAACACAGATTAAGTTCAAATTTGTTTTGCTTTACTTTTGCTGTTCTTGAGTTGTGTCCCTTTATAACATTATATGCAAGTGGCAGCATTGTCTGTGTCCCATGGACACATTCTTCTTTTATTCAGTAGTGTGTCTTGTAAATATTTTCTATGATTTAAAATCAAGTAAGGATGTTGAAGTATTGTGCTAAATAATATATATACAAACTCCTTTTTATTTTCAGGTAATTGTTGGAAGTACAAGACTAATTAAACCAGAAGACATTGTGACCTCAATATTATGTCAAGATAGAATCAACAGGGTCTGATTATTGTGCAATAAATGGATAATTTAACTCTATAAATGTTTTGTATGAATTAACCTATAATGAATAATGGATGAATGAGTATTTGGCATCCATAATCAAATACATGTACTACCAATATTATATGCACATCAGGACGAGAACAAATTGATGTGTTGTGAATCCTGCTTTGTACTAGACTGACATGCTTATAAATTAGCCATACTAGTTCACATGGTGGTGCTATTTTACCCTATCCTGACATATTCTGAATATGAATCAAACCAATCTTTGTTTTTATTCTTAAATTCTGAGTGGTTAGCAGACCAATGCAGAGAAGCAGCAAGTCTAATTTTTCAAGTCCCTGATGAGGCTACTTTTGAAAGTAGGATATTTGCATTCACAAAATTCCCAAGGTATATTCAATAAATATCCACAAATATCGGCTGCGTAAAGGAAAATCTTTTATTTTGATATCAAAGAGAACAATCATTCTGTGAGTATTTAATGGCAATATATAATCCCCTAACACAGAAAAAATACATTGTATTGGAAAAAATTCTAACTTGATCTCTAACTTTTCATGGTGAAAACTGTATCACAAATATGAAGTCAGCATCTTCAAGCATGACCAAAAAAAAATGGACAACTGATTATTTAAGTGAACTTTTTAAGTGCAAGGACCATATTTCTGTACAAAGTCATCTGACAAGAACAAAATTCAAACTTGAACTGTAACTTGTCATGATAAAACTATATACCAATTATCTAATCAATATCTTGAAGAATGATAAAAAAAAAAGAATGGAACAATGATTATTTTACTGAACTTTCTAAGTCAAAGGACCATAACTCTGCACAAAATCATCAGAATGGAACAAAATTTGAAATTAATTTGTAACTTGTCATAATAAGACAATAAACAAAATATCAAATTAACAAACATCTTCAAGCATGAAGACAAAAGTGTGGAAAACTGATTTGCCGGACTGATAGATGGACAGACGAATGGAGTGCAAACCTAAAGTCCCCTTCGAATTTGGTAGAGGACTAAAAACTGTCAATAATTCAGAGTTGGTACAGACACACTTCAAAAGTAAGTGGTAGATTGAACCATGTTTTACAGAGCACCAAATCACATTATCAATTTACTTTGGGTTGAATTACTACTTATAAATAAAAAATCCTTGTAACATGCCAGAAGAGAAGATGTTTTTTTACACACACTCACAAAGCTTGGTAATCTGCTAATATATACCTTGGAGACATGAAGTAAACTTCTCTAGCTGAAACTCATGAATTAAATTTTACACAATTATCTATATTTTATTTCATAAGATACAACAATAATTTGAAACCATTAAAAAAACTGTATATTGTTCAACAATAATTATTTTTCTGTTTGTATGTTAATTTAAAAGACCTTGTCTGTTCTTCAGACTTAATAAAT
Organism: Mytilus edulis; assembly: GCF_963676685.1. NCBI lineage: Eukaryota > Metazoa > Mollusca > Bivalvia > Mytilida > Mytilidae > Mytilus > Mytilus edulis. The sequence continues at coordinate 75,953,916 of NC_092345.1, read as the reverse complement.
ACTCAATATTTTATCAATTACACACACCTTTGTCTTTCATGGTAACACAGTATTGGTAATCTTGATAAAATGACTGTATATCTAGCAGCTCAATGTCAGATTTATATAGAGGTATATAACCATGATTCTTTACATCTTTTATGAAATTATGACTGATAGTACAAAAATAGTTCTGTCTTTCAGTTATCAGTGTACTTAGACAGTCTAAAGGAATCTCGTAATGAATCTCTCTTTCTTAAATGCTTTGCTGCTCTAGTAGCCACAAAGTCTTTCCTCACAGGACTAAGTCTTAATTCAAGAATGTTATTAATTTTTGACACAATTTCATTACCCACTTCTGAATCTGACTCGAAATCACTGTGTTTATAATCATGGCTTGTGAGGTAAGTTATCCTGAACACAGATTTACCTGAAAGAATATTATATATGATGTTAGCAAATAAAGACAACGGTAGTATATGGCTGTTCAATAGTCATAAAGTGAAAACAAATCCAGGTAACAAACTAAAACCCAGGGAAACAAATCCAGGTAACAAACTAAAACCAAGGGAAACAAATCCAGGTAACAAACTAAAACCAAGGGAAGCAAATTCAGGTAACAAACTAAAACCAAGGGAAACAAATGCAGGTAACAAACTAAAACCAAGGGAAACAAATCAACTATAAGAGGAAAACAAAATAACAACAGAAACACGGAATTTCAACAAAAAAAAATTACAACATACACAGATATTGACTATTTGATAAGAACTGCCATATTCCTGACTTGGTACAGGACATTATAGAAAAAATTTGTAAGGGTTCCGCGGAACCCAGTGTCTCGCCTACTATTGCTGTAAATCGCAGGCTCATAAAAATGAGGAAAAAAATCAATAAAATCATTCCTCTTGATACTATTTTTTTATTGTAAGAAGCTTCTGTCCAAGTTTGGTAAACATCCAGGATAGTTTATGAATCTTATAAATGTTAAAACAAATTTAACTGCAGACTGGATGTAATGTTAACTGGAAGAAAAACTAAGTCCATTTATAAGTAAAATACAGATACATGTACATTTTAACAAAATTCCCTTCTACATGTGTTATGCATGTATCTAAAAACACACATGTCACAGGTGTTTTACATGCATTATACACATGTTTCTTGCCACGCATGTGAATCATGCATAGTATACATGCTATATATAGATACTAGCTTTTGATCATAAACTTGCTTCAGTCCAAGTTTCGTACAAATCCAAAATGGTATAAAAAAGTTATTAAAATTTTAAAAACTTTAACCATAGAGTGAATGTAATGTTCAACTAAGTCCATTTATAAGTAAAATACGGAAAAATGGAATTTTATTTTTGCAAAATTTACTTTTGAATATTATCTTATGATCATAAACAAGCTTCTATCCAAGCTTAATAGAAATCTAGTATATTTAAAGAAAGTTATCCAAATTTCAAAAACTTTAACCACAGGGTGAATATTTGTGGCCACTGCCACCACCGAAGACGACGTCGACACGGACGGAATGTAGGATCCCTATGTGTCGCTTTTTCGACTAAAGTGGAAGGCTTGACAAAAATGGTAGATTGAACCTGGTTTCACTTTTGACTACAGAACAATATATATTTTATACATTTTCAAAAATTAAGTTTATCAATCTAGTTTTCAAAGGTTAAAATGTATAGTCTATAGTTTAATCAAAACTTTGAGTGTGCTTTTACTAAGAGATTGTTGTTATTTTCAAATGAGACATAAACTTGGGTGTGTTTGAAAAGTAAACATTAATGTTATTCCCGTTTCTAAAATGATCGAACTTTTCATTAGAATTTTACAATGTTTTTTGGCAGTTATTCTGTACTTTTTATGCTTTATTTTCTGTATTAGATGTGGATTTCACAGTTAAGTTATATATAATATATTTCCACAATATTGACAGACTACCTGTTGATTTCTCTTCCAAGATTTCACAAGATGCAATATTATCAGCATCATAAGTCATGGCCCTTTGTTTGAAAAATTTAGTCCCTTTTGAACCAACTGGGTCTACCTCTACCTTCTCTCCACTAACACCTGAAAAATGTCATGATATACATTAAAATTCAGAAATTATTGCATACAAGTTGTCCAGATATTATAATAATTAATCTCGCTTTTTTGTCCATTCATCCAAAATCCTATAGTAATAAATGCACATAATAATTTGTGAATGAACAGTATCGTGTTTCTACTTGACATAATGAATATAAATATTGTAAAAATAATATAAGTTATAGTCGTGTGATATTATCTATTTGAATTGAGAAACTGGGTCAAACAAGGTTTTTGTGTCTTTAACAATTCTTTTAGTTGACAACTTCCTAGAAAAACAACAGAAAGCATAAACAACAAGAATGTGTCCATAGTACACGGATGTCCCACTCTCACTACCATTTTACATGTTCAGTGGACCGTGAAATTGAGGTCAATACTTTAATTTGGCATTACAATTAAAAAGAATATATCATAGGGAATATGCGTACTAAATTTCAAGTTGATTGGACTTCAACTTCATTGAAAAGTACCTTGACCAAAAGCTTTAACCTGAGCTTGCACTATCTTTTTCTTTGTTCTGTGGACTTTAAAACTGGGGTCAAAACTTAAATTTGACATTAAAATAAGAAAGATCATATCATGGTGAACATGTGTACTAGGTTTCAAATTGATTGGACTTCAACTTCATCAAAAACTTCCCTGACCAAAAACTTTAACCTGAAGCAGAACAAACAGACTCACAGACAAACGGAGGCACAGACCAGAAAACATAATGCCTCTCTACTATCGTAGGTGGGGCATAAAAAGTCAAATGAAATGGTGGAGGGGTGTAAATATAGTAAACAAATAGTTATTGTTAAAATTTCCAAACAAGTTTTTCATTTTTTTTTTTTAAACAAGGAAAATCAAGAAATTTTGGTTTGTTGCCATGATAAGTTGTTCAATGTGTAATTTGTTTTTATTTTCTTGACTTGTACCTCAGACTACTTAGGACAACTTTAAAAATATGAATGATAATTTTTGAATTTGATGTTATATTATGGGCAATGAAGGCCCTTAATAGTGCCCCAATCTAATTAAAAACCAATCTCTCATCGCTCCCGTTTTCTGATATGTCGCGTGGGAGATCTTATGAAACACGCTTTGAGGTCACATGTGAGTGACCTTGTAGGTGTGTCTTTTTCGACCAATGAAAATGAGTCTTTGATGATCTTGAAAGTTAATCGTGAGGTAAAGGGATGTAACTCATTTTATTTACGAAGAAATCGTCAGTCCAAATAATTCATAAACTTTTTTGATTGGCTAATTAATAGGTCCTCGTCAAATCATTTGCATAACATTATAAATTCATAACTTCTAGTTAACTTACACGTGACCTCAAATCGGGTTTCGTTAGATCTCCCACGTGACATATCAGAAAACGAGAGCAACGAGAGATCGGTTTTTAATTACCGGTAGGTTGATATTGCCCCTACTCCTTTTTGAAACCATCCGTTTTTTAAGGATTTCAATGAGGATTATTCCAAAATAATTCGGTGGGTCAAAAATTGTTGATTGCACATTAAAAAAAAAGCCACCAAAATACATAGTGCTTAGATTTTAAGAAAACAAGATATTTATCAAGAACACATCCTGAATAGATTCCTAATAATTTACCCAGCTGAACATCTGTATTAGCTCTAAGGCGATGGACCATGCTGACAATATAACTTTTGTACTGATGACTTGTAAGAGAATCTGCCATTGTAGATACCTCATCCTCTGACCCTTCATTATGATGTCTTCTAGTACCTATAATAGAAACAAAAGAAGTTAGTACAGCAGTATATTTTTCCTGCATATCTAAAGAAAATCTTTTGTGTATAAAATAACTGGTCAATAATTATAGATTATAGTTGATCCTCATAACGAGATTGATTTTCTCACTTGAGCCGGGACGGCAAAAACGAGAAAGGCAATCGAGTTGAGATGACCAATGATAATCTGTTTATCGCTATTTTACCTATGACGACGTTGTCAATTTCATGTCAATTTCGTTAGCAATGCCACGTGTCTGCTTAGTTTCTAGCGATAACGTTTCCATCTCAAGTCATGTAGCATGATATGAAAATTATCACAAAAAAAGATCAAACGAAAAGTGCACAAAATAGCGATAATATAAATTACATAAGAGCATCAAACTCACAAAGACCTATACAGATTGTTGTAAAGAAAAATTTAGCCTGACACCATGCAAATTCAGTTTTGGCTAATTTAACATTTTAATAAAATTATAAATTTTCATCCAAGCCTGCTACTCTGAAATTGTCCCATGGATGGTAATCACTTCAAATCAATAGGACCTATAGTTTTCCCGAAGGCTTGATCTAATGGGCACTAGAACAGAAAGAGAAAATATAAATTGATAGTTTGTCTAAAAGAGAGCAAATTTTTGAAATTTTTTAGTTCTTACAGTTGATGCTTATCATAAACATTATTTTCTAATTCAGAAATTATTTGAAAAGTGTTTTTGATATATTATAATAATATAAAACGACTTACTATTTTCCCTGACTAGACTGAACTCCATTGTATCCATACTGGCTAAGGTAGCATCTAAATCAATTGACACCCCAGGTTCTTCCTGTTTTTCTAAATTGTAATTTAAGCCTGAAATGATAATAAATATTTTCTGTTATTGTCTTTTAGGTTTATGAATCATGAATTTTTTTTTATATAATTTCAATATTGATATTTTGTGTTGCATTGTGATAGTATGATTACCAGGAGGGTATCAGCTGGTGGATTGGATCCCTACCAAGGTTAAACTATAGACTTCAAACAAAAAATTGCTGCTTCTCCTCTAAGCATGAATAAGAGACTTGTGTGATAAGTTTCAGAGTCATGAGCTTGTGTATGGTGACTCGACATCATGCAGACTGTTACTTTGTGAACAAGCATTTCAAAATTTTGGCTCTGAGTATAGGTCTAGTACAAAGCATCATATCAAACTAACATGTTATTGTCCTGAATATGCAAGTAAAACTTACTATCCAACCATCAAAATTAAAAAATTTAATTCAGTTAAACTGTAAAATTTAAATTGTTTTGGAATCTGTACATTTTAACTTGTGGTGAGCTTAAAAGATTTTTAATTAATTGATTGTTGGTTGTTTAAAATCCAGTGGTAAAAGATTTCTACTCACCCATTAGACAATATTATAGATTTTTCTATTCCAGAAGCATTATTTTACTGGTTTCAATATATATGCTTTACCATTTTTATCATCGTTGTTTATTTATAAATACATTTTTACCTGGTCTTGGCCTAATCTTTCTTCTCTTTAAAATTCTCTGTAGTATATCTCGCATTGGGATATTCATACTTTCCATCTGAAATTTGTTAAATCCTCTGTTTGGTACATATCTGGAAAAGAATTGTATACCATGGAAATATCTTTGATAGATCATGCAATTATAAACCAATAAGATACAACAAATATTAGTACTTTTAATCTTTCCGTATTAGTATGGTTTCCGTGTACCTCACATCTCAAATAAAGTTTCAATCTACTTAATGGGGGAAATTTACCAATATCTCTGTATTGGTGATTATTCCATATATCATTTAACCTTGTTAATATATATATTTTAAGTATTAAGTAAATCAATTTATTTTCTTGACTATGTTGCATTCAAATTCAAAATAATCTTAATGAAACATATTTATGTTATTATGTGAAATCTTCAATTTTGTTTGTAGTCCACATTTACTATAGACATTGCAAGGACCTGTGAAGGATTATGTAAGGTACACAAGGATAAGACAACACAAGAACACAATTTTTTAGCATAGACATTTTTTTTCTCAACTTACATTGTGACCACAAAGGAAGATTTTGGTGATTTTGCAGTTGGTAAGTCTTTTTCAACAAGAGCTAGTTTAGAGAATCCAAATTTAGAGACTGGTTCTTTAGGATCCAGACTGGGAAAATCCATGTCAACTTCACCATCATCCTCTGCTATATGTAGACAGTATCTTTCTATATTGTCACTAGAAATATAATATAAATAGTTTTATTTTCTCAGTTACTGCATAGCTTTAAAATTCTTTTGTAAAATATGAAAGCTTGAATATTTTTTCTTCAAAATCAATCAATGCTTTTCAATGTCAGTATAATAAATTAGTTTTTTATTCTGTCAGATAATCTCATTCAAGTATAGAGCTTTGTATTAATGAAGTACAAGCACTTTACTAATGGGTTTGTTTATTGTATGCTGGTCAGAATGGATTTGGTTAGTTGCAGCAATACACTTGATTCCAAATATTATCTTTCCTTCAAAGTATTTTGTTTTAGACAACAATATAATAACATTATATCATTTGTTTGTTTCTTGTATATAAAATCACTGTCAGTATGTTGAGCAATTAACTTGACAAATGATATAAATCAGAAGATTTTTTTCTGGTAAAGGAAATGAAGTGAACCAAAAATATTGGCCAATGAATTTTGGTACATGCTTTTTTTTTTTGTGTATGTCAAAGTTCAATTTTATTTCAGCTCTATGTTTTCTTTTGAATGTTTTGTTTCTGTAGAAAATAAAAAAAATTTCAAGTCAATGTTCTAATCATCTGCTTAGGATGTTACATACATTTATGTATTCTTTGACCTGGATAGAACTTACTGAAGCATGGGTTCTCTCCCTTCATTAGTATACTGCCAGCACACTAGTCCAATCAATTCCTGAATTTTTGCTGTTGCTATAACAACAACTGATATTGGATAACTTCTGTCGGCAGGCAAAGCCATTGTTAAGAATATATCCATCTTTTTAGTTGCCCCAACACTTGCCTGAAAAAAATTGTTGAACAAAATGTACTGAAAAATACATTAAATACAGATAGGTCCAATAAATTATAAATAATATTAAATACAAAAAATCTTAATACTGTCTTTGCTGTCCTTCAGTAATTAAAATAACTTGTTAGTTTCAGTCTTTATGTTTTACATATTTTTGTTTTTTTTATTGACTGCAGTGCATTTATAATTTGTGAGAAAAAAAATTGCTAATCAATATAGAAAAAAAAATTATCCGTATTCTGAAGGGGCATTTAAAAGAAATAAACTTCAAATTCTACTTCTAGATTTTGTCATCTAAATACCTTTCCATCAAATTTGGCATATTCCAGGAAAGGATTTGATCCTGTAATAGCAGCATTTTCTAACAACCATGATAAGGAAGACATTTTTGGTTTCTTTTTCTCTTCATTTTCTTGTGGTAATTGCTTCTTATCAAATAAATGTCCTTTCTCTTCCACTAAAAATGAAATGAACAAAGTTATCAGACATTTTTTACAAGGTTACGCATATGCTAGGTAGTGTCTGTTGTACAATAATATAAATGAATTCAAGCCAGTACTGACACATTAAGTATCAAGGTCTTACTACAGATATCACATTAACTTTAACATTATCAATGACCCTTGAAATTAAGGTCAAGGTCAGATGAACCCTGTCCATCATGAACTGCAAGATCAACATGCATATAAACCTTAAAATCATTCCATACACCAAATAAAGTTGACCTATATTGATAACATTTTCTGAGAAACAGACCTAACACCTGTAACTTAACACTAATCAATGAACAATGAAGTGAAATTCAGATGACCTCTGCCAAACGGACATGTACACTAAACAATCATTTTATACAGCAATATAGTGGTATTTCTACTTATAGTGTCTGAAACAGAGACCTAACCAACAAAATTATACATTGACCAATTAATCATCAAATGTAGTCAAAGTAAGATTAACAGTATCTGATAAATGCACTTTACCACAAAAACTAAACATTTATCCCTGATCCATGAAGGGGTTCTTTCAGGTGAACCATGTCTGACGGACATGTAAACCTTGCAATGATTCTATAAAAATATTATATTCTTACTCATAATGAATCACACTAAAAGAAGTGGCTGTACTATGAAAATATGATCAAGATCAACAGAGATATGCCAGACAGAAACTTAAGAAACTAATCCCAACTATATACAAGTAAGAAACTAATCTCAACTATATACAAGTAAGAAACTAATCTCAACTATATACAAGTAAGAAACTAATCTCAACTATATACAAGTAAGAAACTAATCTCAACTATATACAAGTTAGAATTATCAAGGTCTTCTTACATCTGAAGTATGAAGCTTTATTCAGTTTATGCTCCCACCTAATAAGCGTCCTTAGGCCTTAACAATGTTTGTTATAGGGGGAGGGTTGAGATCTAAACAAAAAATATGTTTATACCTGCCACATTTTTACGCCTGTCCCAAGTCAGGAGCCTCTGGCCTTTGTTAGTCTTGTATTATTTTTAATTTTAGTTTCTCGTGTACAATTTGCAGTTTAGTATGGCGTTCATTATCACTGAACTAGTATGTATATTTGTTTAGGTGTCAACCGAAGGACACTTCCGGGTGCAGAAATTTCTTGCTGCATTGAAGACCTGTTGGTGACCTTCTACTGTTGTCTGTTCTATGGTCGGGTTGTTGTCTCTTTGACACATTCCCCATTTCCATTCTCAATTCTATTGTTTGTCAAAGCTGGAATGACCAAGAGTACCCACTGAAAGTAACTTGTGAATAGAACAACAAAATCTTTCTCATATAGTTATTACAATAAAGTTTCTTCATGTACTGCGAAAGTACTTTAATTCGTGGGTATCAATTTTCGTGGTTTAAGCAATATTTACATGTTCATGGGTTTTTAAATTCGTGGATTTTAGTTTTCTAAAAAACAAATTGAAAAATTAAAGCCTTTAGAAACGAGGTTACAAATAGTCTGGATTGAAGAAAATTGCAAAGTAAACATTGACCCATGCAAACCATAGCAAATTAACCCAAGATAAAGTGATCAACAGATTAAGGACCATCAAAGGTGCTAATTAGGCCAAAAACATGTCACCTAAAGAAATCAGTAATATAAACAAATGATATAAACGTATCTTGAATTGTCAAATAATTCTTATCAAGATCAAGCCAAGCAAGTAATTATCATTTCTCATATGTACGAGAACTATGAGGATATACAATGAACACTTTATCATACTAGCATATCAATACCTGAAATCTGACTTTCATCGAAAAACATTATTTTTATAAGAATTAAAAGATCAAAAGTTGTACAGTTTAGGGTATTAAAGATTGAATAGGTATAATCCTGCATGCAGTTGTAGTTCTGTGACTGCTATTAAAGTATTCTCAGATTCGAGGTTTTTTTTTAAATATAAAATATATTCATGGGGATCTTTCCATGTCATGATTGGAACAATGGTTGTTTTATTTCATTGGACACTTAAATTCGTGGATAAAGTCATCCACGAAACCACGAAAATTGATACCCCATGAATAAAAGTACTTTCACAGTAAATGATGAAAATAAAAGTAGCCCTTTAATGGGGCTGCACCCCTCTGATACTAAAAACAAAATATTCTATCCTAAACTCTGAACCATTATTCTTAGTGTACCATTGTATTCACTAGATGAATCTCTCCATGGAACATTTTTTATTTTACGCTGACTTCTTCTTTCTTTCTTCATTCTCTCTAACTTCTGTGCTGTATTTGATCTTCTCCTATGACCTGAAAAATGAACAAAATGCATGTTTGTCTATTTAATACAACTACAGTCAAACCTCATTGTGTCTGACTTGGTTATGTCGAAAACTTGGTAGAGTCACAGTTATTTCTCAGTCCCGCTAAAATTCCTGTTTGATCAATGTATATTTACCTTTGATAAGTCGAATTCATTTCCAAATGAGTTAAGTATGTTTATCTTCTTTAGTCTGACATAAAAACAAAAACGCTTATACATCACCTAATCTGAGATTTAATGAATAGTTAGAATTCAAATTCAGTATTTACAATGAATAAAAGGACAAAGACAACTAGAATTGCTATTGCAAGCAATAGCGGATGTCACCCTTCCCCCCATTGCCACTAAGCGGCAGCCATTTCAAAAACTTTTAACAGTGAATGCACATATTTGCATGGCTATACCTTTTTCTGTAAATTTTCAGTACATATAGATCATTTTTAAAAACATGACATTTCTGCTGTTTCCATGGCAATGGCAGCCATTTTGAAATTTTCAAAGTCAAAAGTCTCATCTATACATGCCAGTTTACAATAATATTAAGTTTCATTAAGTTTGGAGCATTTCGAAAATATTTGACATTTTCCCAGTTTCCATGGCAACGGTAGCCATTTTTGAAATTCCAACTTCAAAAGTCTCATGCAGACTTGACAGTCAACAGTCCTATTAAGTTTCATCAATTTTGGAGCATTTTGAAACTTTTGAAACTTTTGACATTTTGATTTGTTCCTATGGCAACAGAGACCATTCCCAAAAGTTAATGGCATATACCACATTGGTACATGGGAGGGACCATACCATCAAAGTTTCGATCAATTTGATCTACCATTTTAAGAAAGTAAATGGCACTTTAAGGTTTTTGAACCATTTTGACTTGTTTTGCATTGTTTCCATGGTAACGGCAGACATTTTTGAAATTCTAACGCCAAATTCCACATCTACCAATGTTGCTCATCGTTACTGTAAAGTTTCGTTAAATTTGGAGCATTCTGATATTTTTGAAATTTTTTATGTAGTTTCCATGGCAACATAGTAGTTCCAATGATTGCCAAAATCCTCCAAAACCAGTATATAGTGGGCACCTACATTGTATCAAAGTATAATGATTCTGAGTTTAAGCATATCCAAATAATTCATTAAAACCAAAAACTGGATTTTTTCACAATTGTTCTGTTTCCATGGTAACGGCAGCCATTTTTTAGTTCCAAAGTTGCACTGCAACTCGAAAGTCGGGGTTCCTTGTTATAGTGAACTATCATTTAGATTGGTTCCTTTGGTTCCGAGAAAGCGGTCGGACAAAATTAGGTGGAAGAAAAACAAGAGGCTCTCAATGATTATTTTGGCTTTTCAATTTATTTAAATGTTTTTTGGATCGTCCTATTTTCTTCAAAAGCCAAAAAAAATAATCATTTTCTCCTATGTTCTATTTTAGCCATAGGAGCTATGTTTCTTGACATACAAGGAAATAAAATATAAAATTTATACTAGATACTCTGAAACTCATTTAGCCTAAGTTTGGCTGAAATTGATACAGCAGTTTCAAAGGAGAAGATTTTTTAAAGTAAGTCAACATGATGAACAAATTGTGAAAAAAGTCTTTAAAGGGCTATAACTCCTTAAGGGGTCAATTGACAATTTTGGTCAAATTGACTTAATTGAAGATCTTACTTTGCTGAACATTATTGCTGTTTACAGTTTATTTCTATCTATAATTATATTCAAGATAATAAACAAAAACAGCAAAATTTCCTTAAAATTATCAATTCAGGGGCAGCAACCCAACAACAGGTTGTCTGATTCATCTGAAAATTTCAGGGCAGATAGATCTTGACCTGATAAACAATATTACCCAACGTCAGATTTGCTCTAAATGCTTTGGTTTTTGAGTTATAAGCCAAAAACTGCATTTGACCCCTATGTTCTATTTTTAGCAATGGCGACCATGTTTGTTGATAGATCATAACTTCGGATAAAATTTACAAACTAGATACCATAAGGAACATTCAATTAAAGTTTGGAAGTATTTGGCCCAGTAGTTTCAGAGGAGAAGATTTTTGTAAAAGATTACTAATATTTACGAAAAATGGTTAAAAATTGACTATAAAGGGCAATAACTCCTAAAGGGGTCAACTGACCATTTCCGTCATGTTGACTTATTTGTAAATCTTACTTTGCTGAACATTATTCCTGTTTACAGTTTATCTCTATCTATAATAATATTCAAGATAATAACCAAAAACAGCAAAATTTCCTTAAAATTACCAATTCAGGGGCAGCAACCCAACAACGGGTTGTCTGATTCATCTGAAAATTTCAGGGCAGATAGATCTTGACCTGATAAACAATATTACCTCACGTCAGATTTGCTCTCAATGCTTTGGTTTTTGAGTTATAAGCCAAAAACTGCATTTGACCCCTATGTTCTATTTTTAGCAATGGCGACCATGTTTGTTGATAGATCAAAACTTCGGATACAATTTATAAATTAGATACCCTAAGGAACATTCAGTTAAAGTTTGAAAGTATTTGGCCCAGTTGTTTCAGAGGAGAAGATTCTTGAAATAGTTTACGACGACGACAGATAGACGACGACGGACGCCAAGTGATGTCATAAGCTCACTTGTCCCTTCGGGACAGGTGAGCTAATAATAATACGGAAAAAGAAACAGAGGAAAAGCAATATGTCACCCGACATTGTCGATCGGGTGACATAATTATATGTCAAATTTATAATTGAATGCAATGCAGACAAACCTGATCACATATCTAAGAACTGATTTGTTTTGCAAGTGATTTCATAATACATGTAATAAGAGAGACTAACCTTTGAAAAAATTTGTTTGTGTAATGATGTTATTTGTGAATGTTATGTATCTGTACTTGTGTTAAATGATTATGAGGAACCATAAAGTATGGAGATTGAATACACAATCATAATGTGTCGTATAGAAACGAAATAAAGGGACATTGTTCAATATATCTAGTTTACACTTATCACAAACTGTATTTCCTGAATTCAAAATTTATTACGCCCTACTTGAGCTCGAATCAAACCACAGATAAGTCAAATACTTTTGTCCTGTCCCCTAGACTTCGACATAACAAGGTTCAGCTGAATAAACAATTTCTACCATAAAACTGCTTAAAAATGCTGTGGCATATTCTGATTCATATTATCATACTTTATCTACATTTAGATTTTAAACTTTATTTTCAAATGGATGCCAAGTTACAAGAGACTTTGCAGCCTTGAGAGTTTAAAAGTATGCAGACTCATATGCTAATTTCAGACTAGAACCTTCCTGGCAAAACATGGTCGCAATCAGAACACATCGGGCCATTCAGCTTATTTGCTTTGTCAATGAAAGAGGTGTCAGGTTGACCCAGGGTCATTGCATAAATCAGCTCCCATAATGCATTGCACTTTGCTTTATCTCATTGGTCATGTGACAATCTTTCAAAGTGAATGTAAAATGCAAAAATCGATAGGTCACTGTGAAAATTGTCCAGAAAATAAAGGGTGGCAGGTTCATTTGTAGATGAAACTTACATAAATGAAGAGATAAATGAAAAAGGAAAAAATTGAAGCCCGATTAATATGGATCCATGGGTTAGGTTGATGACAGGACAGGACAAAGGTGTGTCATTATAAATATGGATTCATTTACAAGTTTCTGTCAGAGTCCATTCCACTGACATTAATACTAACCATATCCCATATCAGGGAGGATATCATAGGAACTTGACAGGTTGGTGTCAGAGTCCATTCCACTGTCACTAATACTTGAAGAATCATGTCTGGAAAAAAATATATCATTTCATTAATCATTCTCTCCTTCTTAGATTTAAGAAAATGTGGTATGAGTGCCAATGAGAAAACTTTCCATCCGAGTCACAATTAATAAAAGTAAACCATTATTGGTCATAGTTCGGTCTTCAACACAGAGTCATGGCTTACACTGAATAGCAAGCTAAAATGACTAGTGTAAAACCATGCAAACGTGAACACCAATGCTTTAATCTACACAAATAAAATGATTCAAGGAGCTCAGCCTGATACCACCACAGAGGTCAAACCCTGAAAAGTTGGGGCAAGTTTGACCAATATTTAAGCTTGATACTGTCTGAATTTGGATTGTGAGTTAAGTTTTGACATAATATGTTTCTAACACAATGTTAATGTGGTCAAAGATCTAAATCAAAGTTCTTGTAAGTACTGAAGGGTAAAGATTGCTTTATTTTATCACATGGAAGTAAAATTAAATATTGCATTTCCAATAAAGCATTTTTTGTAGTTATTTCAACTATAGTTCTGGACAATGGGAGATAACTCCAAATTTAAAGGTGATTTTAACAATGACATCATTTATATTTTTAGAACAGATATAAGATTCCTGCACCTTGCAAAAGTTATAACATGGTTTTGTGATTTGATACCTAAGCGTATATTTAAATTAATAAATTTCTGTAAGTGTTAAGGGATAGGATGTATAGAATGTTATGATCAATGCACTATATTTTGTGTATCAAAAATGTAGAGATTTTAGATATCAAGTCAGTAACATATGATTTTGATTGCATTTCATGCAATCTTTACCCAAAAAAATCTATTGTGCATTACTGTGCTATTGCACAATACTGTTCAATTGAAGAATTCTTCTTGAAACTTTTCAAAAATTTTGAAGACACACACTTTATTGTACAGAAACTTCTACACAAATCCTTTTTTTGGTCCCTTATTCCTAATCTGTTAGTACCACAACCCCAAAAATCAATCCCAACCTTTCTTTTGTGGTATTGAACCTTCTTGTATTTCATAGTTTTATTCACTTAAATTTAAGTCTGGAAACAACACTTATGGACCCCACAACAAACAACAACTACTGAACATCAGATTCCTGACTTAGGACAGGTGCAAACAATTGCAGCCAGTTTAAACGTTTTACCAACCGTCACCCTTATCTGAAACAATAGTGTTACATCACAACATAGAAAGACACACTATAAAATATCAATTGAAATGACTTAATGAACTCAATTATAAACATAAAATCACAAGTGAACTGACAACATACACCAAACGATATTCATATTTTGATAATTTTACAGCCTACCTCTTATTGACTCTTTTGCTTCAAATAAACAAGTTTTATGATATAAGTTTTTAGCTGTTGTAAACCCTATGATTTAGGACTGCTGAAATATTATACGATCAGTGATGCAATCCTTTTAAATGTTATTTCAGGGTATAGAGTGTGGTCAAAGTTAGACTGATGGTTCAGCAAAGAGTTTTGAAAATTTTTCTATCATGTATTTGTCATCATGGTCATACATGGTCTGCATCTATCATGTCTATAATCATTCTCTTTACTTTGTATGCTGAAATGAGTAATACTAATAGGAAAAGGGATTGTAAACATTGTAAACTAGACCTAGGACATCTTCATTGTAGTCATTGGTTTTACAAGCATGAGTCAGGACTAAGGATTCATATGTGATTTTAGCATGTACATGTACAGGATTGTATATACAATACTATAAATAATAAATGGGGAATGTGTCCATGGGACCCCGATGATGCCCCAGCTTGCATATACATTGTAATATAAAGTTATATAGGGACATAACATATGCACTGTTTATAACATTTTTCAAAAGACAGGTTTATGGCAAATAACACAAAGTATGTGTTTAAATGTTTCTCTAAAATGATTGTCTATACATC
The DNA here is from genome assembly GCF_963676685.1 of Mytilus edulis. Classification (NCBI taxonomy): domain Eukaryota; kingdom Metazoa; phylum Mollusca; class Bivalvia; order Mytilida; family Mytilidae; genus Mytilus; species Mytilus edulis. The sequence goes on along the minus strand of NC_092345.1, from coordinate 75,938,533 downwards.
TGTATAGAGTATTAGACTGTTTACCTGCTTTTAGAATCATATTCATCATAATCTTCACTCTCAATAATTAATTCACACATCCCTGTGTCATCACTGGTAATGAATGAGTTTCTCAAGTGAGAGATCAGAAATCTGGCATTATCTGTCATAGCCATGGTTACAGCCTATCTGTTTAAGTAAATCTGAAGAAAAAAAACACATGTAAAAAGTACAAACCTCATACTAATACCAATATTCTAATTCTGTATCTCATTTCTTATCTACAAAGTAAGTGTTGTGACAATGTTATGTATAACTATTTGTTGTTCATTTGCAGGATTGAAATTGTCTTATTGTCATGTTCTGTGAGACCAAGCTTGATTGAAAGTAATTAATTACCATAATAACGATTACCACACCACCTTCTGTATGTGCTTGTCTCAAGTCAGGAGCCTGAAGTTTAGTGGTTGCATTGGTTCATGCCTTAAATTTGGATGGACAGCTTTCTTATATTCTAATTTGAACTACAATGTAGTTATTAAAGCATGAAAGGGCGTTTAAGGAAACTACAATTCTAATAATAGCAGATAAACTCCATAACAGATATGTGAGGGTGAAGATGAAATGCAATTTGTAATGATGATATGTTAAACATTGTATAACCAGATGCTCTGCAGGGCGCAGCTTTATATGACCGCAGAGGTTGAACCCTGAACGGTTGGGGCAAGTATGAACACAACATTCAAGCTGGATTCACCTCTAAATTTGGATTGTGATTAAATAGTTGATACAGCATAGGTTTCTGATACAGAATGAATGCAGTCTAATGAACTTAAAAAATTTTTGCCTTTGAGGAATTCACTATGCTGTTGAATATTAATCCTCTCAAAAAAATGTTTGAAGAAATTTTCTTTTTATTTATGAAATCTGTCAAAATGTCAAAATGTCGAAATCGATGTGTGACTGTAAAAACTGTCTAATAATGAGAAAATAAAGGTTGGCAGGTAAGTGAAACTTACATAAATGAAGAGATAAATGAAAAATGAACAGATTGATGCCCGATTTATATAATTCCAAGGCCGTCAGTCGGCACCAGAAGCGACGAAGCAGCGCATCTATTTTGGGTGGGCAAATATCCACTTTTTGATATGGGACGGGCTCTGACCTCCCACGGTCCCAGCTTGTCTGGCAAAACAGCCGTTGGACGTCAGAGTAATCTCGTACTAGTGTCAGTTGTTTGTTTAACTTATGGTGATTAAAAAGGTGTCAACAATACACGTAGCATAATGTCATAATCAATTATAAAGACCTAATTAAGAATTGAAAATTAATTTCCAATAACAACAACCAACCAACATCATACTTGTATTCTTCTAGTAGTCCGAGTTTGGTATAGTCCGAGTTAGGTATAGTCCGATTTTGGGAGGCCAATTATGTTATAGACCGAGTTTGTTATAGTCCGATTTTGTTATAGGCCGAGATATCATGGATTCAGCTAGTCCATCGATGTAAGGCGTCAAAGAAATCAAAGAGCTGAAAGCTCTGAAGAAAAATGACGCCACTGTCTCTAATATTGGGATAGTTTTTATGCAAGTCTTGATTTTCACATACCGTAATTAGTTTAACAATGCAACATGTCTCGTAAGCATATTATTGATATTCGTATATATATGTGTGTGTGTGAAGTGAAGGTGACAACTGGCTGTTTTTTAAGACAAATGAATAGGTCAAGACTACCTGAATTGTACAAATAAATACCGTAGAAAGGCTTGTATATTTCTCACTGGTACATAGTCTGAATCCGGTTCCGTTCGTGCCCACTCATGTTCGCCCCTTTCACTTTCATTCCCTACATGTTCGCACCCAATCTTAATTGGTTTTGTGTTTAATAACTCTGTAAGCAAGTGTTTTCTTATAAGTATAATTGTTGTCATTGTTTTTTTGTGTTGAATAAATCTTAATCATGTTTTAGATAGCGTATTGTTAAAAATTATAATAATCCTTTCTAAATAAAGTGGTATTTTGTCAACGTTTTATTTTGTGTTGAATAACTCTTAATCATGTTTTGGTTAGTGTATTGCTATAACTTTGTTTCATTGACTTCTTTCAAAATGAAGTGAGATTCTGACTATGTTTTTTTCTGTGTGTTGAATAGATTTTATCATGTTTTGGTTATAATAGTGGATTGCTATATTTTGGTTCCTATATTTTATTGTTTCGTTGTTTCAGATCAAAGGGACCAAGCTGTTAAAAACAATTATCTTTTGTGTTTTCCTTTAAAATCTTCAATGTTTTACTCATACCAAGCTATAAATACATTCAGTATTTACACCAAAGCAATTTAAAACAACAATCATGATTTTCCAATTATTCAACTTGAATTTGAATTAAAATTGGGCGCAAATGAGTAGAGTGCAAACGGACCTTCGGTGCGAACGTGCGAGGTGCGAACGTGTAGGGTGCGAAAGTGAATTGGACGCGAACAGACCTGGTACCACATAGTCTGAACCCCCTTCTCCCACAAAATATTAAGTAAATAATCTTTTTGTTACTGTTATCAAAGGTTTAATGAAACTCAGGTAATTTCAAACATTTGTCAAAGAATTCTAGTCAAACCGGCACCTGGTTAAATTGGCACCTGGACAAATCAGCACCTGGTTAAATCGACACCTGATATAGTCAATTTGTCACCCATATTAAATATAAATTTTAACAGTATTTTAAGCAAAAAGAGTAAAAATAAGTAAGGGGTTGCCAGGATTTTTTTCAGTATTTAAGCAAAAAGAGTTAAACATGTTAAATACTAACTTTCACATTTTTGGGTGTTCATGTACATTTTGTATATATTTATTTTTCTCAACTTAATGACTTTTTTGGTGTATTTTTAATGATATATATATGAGTAGTCAAAATAATTATTACGTCTGGCAAGGCTTTTTAAATTTTATTCTGGGACACCTTTCTATGACTGCAAGGCTATGTTTATTTTTTTCTGGGACGCCTTCCTACGAACTTCATAGGAAGACATCACAGAAAAAAAAATAGCCTTGCCAGACGTCATAATTATTTGGACTAATACATGAGATATTGGATATTTTTATGCATTATTTAAACCAGTTGAGCATTTTACAGGATTGTTTGTTTAATGCTTTTTAAACTTTACTGAAAAAAAACACCTTAAATTTGCTTATTATTTGGCATGAAAGTTTGATTTATTGAAAGGGACTCATAGTTTTCCATTTTATTTTAATAATTGTCTAATTGTTAAAACAACAGCTTGGGTAAGGGCTTCGTTGTTTACCTTTATACACAACAACATAGTTCACTTTGGTTTCGTTGTTTACCTAAATACACAACAACATATTCACTATGTACTTGGTAACAGTTATTAATTAATTGAATAGAAAATATTATAACAAATATTATTGGATGCCGAATTGACGTCAAATAGGTGCCGATTTGACTAGATGCCAATTTAACCAGGTGCCGACTTGACTTGTACGTTTCAATTCCTCTGCGATCGTTTGCGGTATTTTCTTGAGAAAAACCTATTTTCCATCATCAAAGAGAAGAAGAAACTGCTTGAAAATGATTCTGGAACGCTTCATGATTGTTAAAATAAGTTAAATTCACTCACTATGTTTTACAATTTTAAAACTTGCGATGTTTAAACAGGAAGTTTCAAAAGCATGTGTAAAAGAAGAAATTAACCGGTGAGAGTGGAAATCCGTACATAACAGATATCACTATAGTACGACTTTGAAAGCAAAACAGTTCCATCCTTTTGTAAAACAGTCTTTAATATACCTATCACATTAATGTTTGACGGGTCTTAAGCTTATTCAAACCATAAAAGTCGGTATGAAACACCAAAACGGAATGAACAATAACCGATTACGTTTTGTAGTTTACAAATTCTAAACTGGTTCCCGTCAAACTACAACACTTTGTTCGAGTGTAGTGGAATACAAGTAGAAACCAGTTAGTTTGTAAACTGGTTCCTGGCTGATTACTACACAATGACCTCTCATGCATAATGATAACACAAGCAAATTCCAGTTTGTATAGAAAATAGTAAATACGAAACCAAGCGCGGTAGGCAGAGAATGTAATGAAGTTCAGGTCGCCAGTAATGGAACAATGACTGCGTCATTTTCCAAAAAATTATAATAGCCTTTCAAGACGTCATAATTATTTGGACTAGGATTCAGCAGGATCATACACCAGTTTCACATTAATATTGATGAATCAAATATCAACCAACCCAGCTGTTTCACGTGACAATAATGTCTTACTTGTATTATACAATTGATGGAATGAACATCTTGAATACAAATTTGGTGTTATTAAGTTGTTTAACTTAATGTAAAAACCAAAACAAAGTGGCCGCAGGCTAAGACAAGGGAGGTAATTACGATAAAAATAAAACTCGGAACGTAACCGGAGAAGTTACGATAAAACGGAATTTGTTGATTGGTGGTGTTTCAGCCTCAGGTAATACTTCAGAAAAATAGTATTGTATTTCTAATCTACTATACTATGAAGCTTAGAATAATATATATATTTTTATCTTCTTTAAGTCGTTGGTTCTTCTTAATTTTAATTCTGTCTTGATTTACACTTCTATTCCTGAAGCTACACATGCTACATCATACATGTGCTATATATATATATATATATATAGCAGGTTAGTCCAAAAGGGTAATTCAGTATAAGTAAATTATTATGACGTCTTGGAAGGCTATTTTAATTTTTGCTTTGATGCCTTCCTGCGTTGATGTAAGGCATATTTGACAGAATTAAAGAGAAAAAATGTAATAGCCTTTCAAGACGTTATCATTATTTGGAGTACATTAGTACATTTAATCTATAATTCAGAGCTAACTGAATCTTCAAATTGCTCTGAACTCTTTAATTATTCTGCTTTTCTTTCAAATGTCTATTTCCTTTCTGTTGCTAGTAGCTATAGTGTCTGACAAACTATTTGGATGTTTTGAATCTCCAGCAGTCTTCATTATTCTCTTTTCTGGTGGTATCTTGTAAAATTAAAATGATTTATAAAATTGAGAATGGAATGGGGAATGTGTCAAAGAGACAACAACCCGACCATAGAGCAGACAACAGCAGAAGGTCACCAACAGGTCTTCAATGCAGCGAGAAATCCCTGCACCCGGAGGCGTCCTTCAGCTGGCCCCTAAACAAATATATATACTAGTTCAGTGATAATGAATGCCATACTAAACTCCAAATTGTAGACAAGAAACTAAAATTAAAAATAATACAAACTAACAAAGGCCAGAGGCTCCTGACTTGGGACAGGCGCAAAAATGTGGCGGGATAAAACATGTTTATGAGATTTCGACCCTCCCCTATACCTCTAGCCAATGCAAAAAAGTAAACGCATAACAATAGGCACATTAAAATTCAGTAGTCCGAAGTATAGGAAGTGTTCTGTGTCTTCCTCTTCACCACATTCCTATATGGTGTAAGGGATTGGCCTATCTGATGACAGTATTTATTATGTCTATTCACTCTATTGTATACTTTCACTTTGCCTGTTATAAATTTCGACATGATTCTCCCTATGGATTCTCATAATCAAGTGAATGGGTCTTACTCACAGTAGGAACTAGTTCATGTAGTTGTCTCCCAGTTTCACTTCTAGTCCATTTTTTTTTTGCCATGTCAGATGTATAAAATCTATACTTCAGTGAACTGCTCTTTAAGCATGTTAAGTCATGTAAGTGTGTAAATGTAGAGTTCAAAAACCAATAGGATAGCTACGAGTTACATGTAAGCTAAGAGTATTGTCACTATTTAGACTGCTAGCTACTGCATGGTTTAAGCTAGTTCCTTTATTCGGCTTTAACTCTAAATGAAGACTATTTCACATATTGTATATTTGTTTATCAAAAGTTTCTGTTGAGCATATCCGTTAATTATTAGTATAATTACATGCATCACAGTAAACCCATATTTGTTTTGCCTATCAAAAGTTCAACTGGAAACTTCATGGTGAACTTTGTTATAATTTAAACAATACTATATAATATACATATATTTCTATTCAGCTGTTTGAACAAATATCATGTCATCATTATTCCTGTAGGAAAAATACTGTAATATTTGTTCCAATGAAAATTATTTTACTGCTTAATATTTTTTTTTCCATTTGGAAATCTTGGAACTTATTTTATAAAGGAAATTCTATTTCATGATAGTACTTATGTATGAAACAAATAACCAACAGACACATACACATGTACAAGATAATCACCACAAAAAAGACTAGAGACCCACAAATATTAAAAAAACATACAAATACACAGGGGCGGATCCAGCCATTCCCTTACCAAAAAGTGCTAACATGTTGCACATAAGTTGCACATAAGATGCTCACGTTAGAAACTAACATGATTGCACACGAGTTTTTTAACATGCAAATTAGGTGAGCATTTTGTGAGCAAAAAAATTGCACATATGAAACTAACCTAATTTGCATGTTAAAAACCTCACGTGCAACTGCTCATATGAGCTTTTGTTTCACATGTGCATTTTATTAGATTGCTCATATGAGCAGTTGCTAACATGTTGCACACGTGAATATTATAGTTGACCAAAACAAAATGGCTGCTTTAAAAAATGAATATTTTTCAAATTTAAATGAAAATCTTAAATAATTCAGTTGAAAATAAAATAACTGATACATCATGTAAAAAGAGTTATTCTTTAATTATTGTCAGTTAATTATGATTTTCATATGATTTTTTTTTTTTATTTATTTAAACAATAATCATGATCATGACTAAAAACATAACATTACATTATAAAACTAATAGAGGGACTTGCAAGTTTAGTACACAATGAATATCTTTGATTAATAAGTACTGTATTTCAAAAAGTTTAAAAGGAAAAATCTTTATACATGTAGTACTTATTTTGAAGCAACCTGTATATATATTCCCATAAAGGACTTAAAATTGTAATATATTTCAAAATCTGACACAAAAATGAAAATAATGAAATAGAAATGATAACTTACAAAAATAATTAACCACAGCCACACTGGTTTTATCAGATTTCAACAATGCCTTTCTTCAAATAGCACAATATAGGACTTAACATTTTCCATATCCATCTACCTTCATTTATTGCATGCTTTTCATGAATTTGAATTTACAGGAAGTACATGACTGGGCATGTCATTTTGAAAAAGCTCATATGAGCAATGATGTAGGTTAGTTTTGAATGGTTAGAAGAATGGAAAAACTTTTCAAAGTACAAAACTAACATAAAACTAACATGGATGATAAAAGCTCACCTGAGGTTTGAATTGCACATGTGAGCATTATGTTAGATTTTTGTGGGCACATATGAACTACCAAACTGCACATATGATCAACCTGATTTGCATACAATTCTTATTTGCATCTCATGTGCTTCACATGTGAAACTTATGTGCTTTTGTTAGCAATTTCTGTACGGGTAATAAAAAGGGGGGTTTCCCATCCCAGAGTAAAGGGGGGTTCCAGCTATATGCTCCCATTCAAATGCATTGATCGGTAAAAAAAAAGGGGGGTTCCAACCCCCAGAACCCCCCCTCTGGATCCGCGCTTGAATACATCAGTTCTAAACAAAGTATAGATAACAGTATTTCTTTCCAAATATACACATAGTCATAAATACATGATTGATAACATGTATTAATAATTACCAAACATCATTTGTTTAACAGTAAAGATCTAGAATGACTTTTAATTGATAAGGAGGGTGAACAGACTCTGTAAGAAAATGATCCCTTGGTAACATGTGTCAAAGCTGTAAGCAAATATAGGCAACCATCATGACCATATGGCCTTAATAATTAATGAGAAAATCCTTACAAAATAGATGGCTACGAAATGCCCCTTCTTGAATAATATGTAATGTCGATTACAATTACAAAACTATTGACCTTATGTATAATAAACAATTATGAACAAAGATGACTGACATAAACCAACAACAACCACTGACCTACAGGCTCCTGACATGGGACAGTCTGACTGCATCATAAAGAAATACCGGTAAACGGGATTATGCATGTGAACGCTCAACTCTCCCCTTACCTGTTACAGTGGTGTAACAGCACAACATAAAAACAAACTATAAAAATGTGTGAAAATCAAGTAAATTTTGCAGGGCTGAAAAACTATCTAAAAGAAAATCTAATACTAGAAAAGATTATATTTTTTAAAACAATTTAAGCCTCTTTACATTGCCAACCTCTACTGGGACCCCTGGTTTCATTTTTTTGTTTTGTACACATCCCCTTCAGCCATGAATTGTACCATTTGATTATTTCAGTGAATCTTCAATCTTTCATATTGGTATTCATGCCATCAGTATTATAGTGACAGAAGAAAGGAAGATCCACTTTATCAATCCGATGAGATGAATCTTCTGCCTCAAAGCCACACAGAATTTCATTCTCCAGAGTACTGGGACAACTTCTTCAAAAAAAGAGGAACAAAAGCTTTTGAATGGTAAGTTAATTTATTACTGCTTCTTTTTCTTTTTTTAGAGAAGAAAAGTACTTAAACTGAAGATATGCATGAAAACATAATACTCATTTACCATGTTTACTTATACTCTTTGTAAAGTTGATAATTGAGATAAATAATGAGTTTTTGATATGAAAAGTATTACCATTGGCACATCTCATTTTGCAAGGAATTAATTTGTCCCCACTCACTCACTTATCATCTATTAAGATTTTACTTACAAAGAAGTAGATTCCCGTACTTTTTAGATCTAAACCTACACAAGTATAATGAATGCATACTACATGTACTAGGTCTTCATTTAAGTCAAACCACTATGCATTTGAATTTAAGAGGTTTTAGAGGAATCTGTGTTATTTAAAACATATGATTGATATTAACAGGTATGGAGAATATCCTGAATTGTGTGGAGTTCTACACAAATATATAAAGCCGAAAGATAAATTACTGGTTGTTGGCTGTGGAAATTCTGTCATCAGTGAAAATTTGTATGATGTTGGTTACCATAGCATTGTTAACATTGATATAAGTGATATAGTTATTCGTCAGATGATAGACAAAAACCAAAGTAAAAGACCTGATATGAAATTTCTTAAAAAAGATGTGAAACAGGTTTGTAATAAAATATGAACAAGGAGATACATTTGAATATGAACAAGAAGATAAAGTAAAGTTGAATATGAATATATCCCGAGGTAAATATGATTTTTCGAGGGAGGACAAATCTTCATATCTCCTGATGCAAAGGGAAATGAATGTTTTATTCCACTGCCTATGCTTTGTTTACTATCAATACATTTAATAGATGTTGCATACATTTTTTCTTCTTATCTGCTTGATTTTATAAGTGAAACTATAAAAAAAAATAATTATTAGTCTTTTATCGTCTGCAATACATTTGAACCTGATAATGATTTTTGCTATTGCTATTTTAAGGAGAATTAGAAGTTCAAAACGTTATGTAAATTAACCGCGTGTAACGTTGCACAATGTAATCCTGACATTTCAGAGGGGAATATGATCCTCAGAATGAAATATGAAGATTTGTTTAATGACACGTGGAATAGTCTCAACCAATCAAATATTGATTAAACAATCAATATGTATAAACAGTGGAATAATAACACGTAGATAATGTTGAATACTAACAAATAGATAACATTGAATATGAACAAGTAGATAAAGTAACGTGTAATTAGAACAAGAAGATAAAGTTTAATATTATACATTTATTTCCAGTGCCTGAGGGAGATATGAAGATTTTTTATCCTAAAAAATTCATATTTCACGAGGGCATCGCTTGTAAGGCACTTTTTTAAAGTCTCACCTTACCATACGGCCAAAGATATGACACCATACATACATTTATTGCTAAAATAACCCATTATACATGTATATGTAAATGTTTTCAAAGTTTCCAACTTTTAAAGGAACCATCGTGAGTAGGTCATGAAATATACAGAAGCTTATGATGAAAAACATGTATAAAAATGCCAACAAAATTGTGATGTTTTTATCTAGACATACCTGACATGTAACATGATCAAATTACTAATATAGCAGTCCAAAATAAATGAATAAATAGATGATCATGAACATTTACAAGATGTAAGCTCTCTAATACAAACAAGTAATGTTAATGATAATGGGTATGTATTAAATTTAAATAGCACATTTTTAATTAATTATGGTTACAACAAAGCAAGTTAATAAGAATAAATGAACAATGTCACATTGTCAAAGTGATTCTTTTATAAATATCAAAAAGAACTGTGACATTAAATGAAATGTGATATATGCACATCAAGAAATTAATATCAAAACTAAATTACTATGATTTTGGTCAAGGCTAGTGCAAAGCAGTAGTAACAAATTATCTGGGATCTTGTATCAGTTAATGTATAACTTACATAACTCAGGCCAATACTCATTTAAATGGTTATCTTCCTTGAAACAAATTTTAGATGATACAGGATTTTCTTTTATCTGGAATGCACAGGGTGATATAAAAAGTTCGGATATTAAAAAAGAAATAAAACAGAGATTGGTTGACTAATTCGGACAGAGCCTATCTGCTGATATGACAAACTCATCTAGAGGTGTTTTTTATGCTTCATACAAAACAATGTTTTGTTTAGAGCCATATTTACTCAATCTTAAAGTGGCAGATCGATACATCTACAGTAAATTTAGATGTTCAAACATCAAAATCCCTATAGAAGTTGGTCGGTGGAAAAATACACCTAGAGAAAATCGTATATGCTGTCACTGCGATTCAAATACCATTGGTGACGAATATCATTATTTTTTTGTATGTTCCAATAAACAAATAATGTCTTTAAGAGAAAGGTATATACCTACATATTACATAAAAAATCCTTCCCAATTGAAATTTATTGGTCTATTATCACACTGTAACGTGCCAGTGCTAACAAAAGTGTGCATGTTTCTAAGACATATTGAAAAAATATTTTCATAATTCATTTCATGTTACAATAATTTCTAACCACGTTGCAATTAAGAATTTTGCAAACAAATCAACCAAATATCTTTCAGTTTTATTGTATGATATCAATTATTAATCTATTGTGTGACTTTCTTGTAAATGTATAAGTATGTATGTAATTTTTAATGTATAATTGTTATCCTCTTGTAGCACCATACGTGTGCCTAAGTTGTAATAAATTGTCTTGTCTTGTCTTGTCTAAAAAGACCAATAAAAAAAATTAAAATGAGTTTTATGTAAATTCATTAACATGCATGGTATAACTGGAACAATATTTTTGCAGATGGATTTTGAAGATGGTGAATTTGGTGTCGTGTTTGATAAGGGTACTCTTGATGCCTTAATGGTTGATGAAACAGAATCCGTTGTTGCAGATATTGATGCCATGTTTAAAGAAATAGGACGAGTCCTTAAACAAGGTGGAAGATACATCATAATTACACTGCTACAAGATCAGATACTGAAAAAAGTTTTCTCTTATTTCCCTGAACTGTAAGTAATCCATCCGTTTTATACAAATAGACAAAAAACATGGAGTCATCTCTTTCATATTTTATTGATTTGTGAAATGACAAATGTAACTTGTGTGTGCAAAGAATACCTAAAAAACTGTGATATTATCACCCACATGATTTTATAATTAACCATTGTTCATCCCCCTCATCTATCCAGTAATACACATGATACAAATATTTTCTTACATAGAAAAGTCAGTAGATGTGTTCAGAATTTTGTGCTTTTTCTTCTAAGAGCTTGTTTAGGAAAAACTTAGGCAATAATGAAAGCAATTTTTCATTTAACCAAACAATATTTAAAATTGAATATTCATTGCTCTCCATTTTATATGGAAAATTCTTAAGAATTTGTCTTCACATTATTTTCTTTTCAAGCAAATAGGACAGTTAACATAGAGAAGTAACATCTTATATCGACCAACAAAGTTTGTGCCATGATTTATCTGAACTAACATTATACAAAAAAAATCATGTTTTCAGTGGTTGGCCAATTAGAATCCATCTTATCAGTACAGATAGTTCAGAAAACAAAGATTTTCACATGCCAGTGTTTGCAGTAGTGCTGACAAAGTTCAAAAAGTTACCAAACATGAAACAGGTTGGTTTATCTATTGAACATTGTTCAGTGTATGTATATTGCACCTGATTTTCCAGTTTGTTCTTATGTTGTGCTATTACACCACTTTCCCAGGTTAGGGGAGGGTTGAGCACTGGGAAATATATTTTTTTAAAACATCGCCACATTCTGCATGTGCTTGTGCAGAGTCAGAAGCCTGTAGTTTAGTAGTTGTCTGTGGTTAATGTCTGTCTTTTTTGTTGTGAATTAAACCGATAGTTTTCTACTTTTTGTTGTTTCACATTTTTAATATCTGGACCTTTATAGCTGACTATACAAGTATGAGGTTTTCTAATTGTTGAAGGATGTATGGTGTCATGCAAATTGATGCAATTACTTATTTCCTCTTCATTTTATCTTTGTGTCATTGGTAATCATACCACATCTAATTTGTGTACTGCCAATTTAGAAATTATGTGATGTTTTTATTATTGCGAAAATGCGACAGGGTTATAATCTCAATATCGCAAAAATTGAGAATGCATTTTAGTCTGAAATGACAAAATTGCAATAATAAATGCATGCAATAATTTCTGAATTTTCAGTATTCAAAGATTTGGCAGGTTAGTTTATCTATTGACTATTGTTCAGTAGTTGAATAGGTCGACTTGGAACAAGTAAAAATATATTTCCACATTTATAGTTAACAGTTCACCTGTATTATATTCATGAGTTCTTTATATCTTTAGTTGCAATATGAACACAAGGAGGGGATGTATGATTGCCAGCGAGACTATTATATATATATATAGTTTTGCAAAATTCTTACGCGCATCAATTTAAATACACAAGTCAAAAAGGCACAAAAAAAAAGATATTGACCTTGGAGGGGGGGGATTCATGGATCATAGACATATATTCTCCTGTATTTACACATATATTTCAGCAGTTAAGTCTCAAACAAATTTTTATTACAGTTAAACAGGACCAATTCAAATTCTTGAGATAATTTTCTATTTATAGATCCTTGAAGTATCAACTGTAGAAGATAAAGTAGAGAGATTTGATGATGTTGATAAAGTGAAGGGTGTACTCAAAGAGATGCAGTATTATGCATTAATTAGACAGCAGATTAGTAAAAGGTTTGAGTAGAGAAAACTACATTGTTTTAACTGTTGTTTAATGCAAGAAATAGGAAAAACTGTTGCCTTTATTTTGCATTTTATCCATAGAAAATGAACTGAAAATGTAAATAACCTGATGACTGAATGTTCATAGAATTATTGTCATGTGGCTAGTTCAAAGTGAAAAAATATCAGAAAAGTGAAATATAGAATAAAAAACTCATTTTAAGGATCAGAGTTTACACAAAAATATTTAATTGTGTCGAAGCATCTTTCTATTAACCCTTAAACTTTAAAATATGTTTATTTTTTAAGTTGAAATTGTTGAATTATTAATTGTTGGTATATTTATTTCAGAAATATGAGTAAAGAGCATGTGTCTCTGTGTCTGTACAGTGATATATCCACCTCACCTAGATACACTTTACATATAGTTGACAGTACACAGAATCTCAAACAGAAGTTTGCCATTTTCATTGTGCCACAAGGGAGGTAATTACACTTTACATATAGTTGACAGTACACAGAATTTCAAAACAGAAGTTTGCCATTTTTATTGTGCCACAAGGGAGGTAATTACACTTTACATATAGTTGACCGTACACAGAATCTTAAACAGAAGTTTGTCATTTTCATTGTGCCACAAGGGAGGTAAATATATAGCCTTGTTCCAAAATGATATATGCATATTTTTCTAATTCTCAGTCCTGGTGTTACAATTCATACATTCTCCACTCAATGTAACAGAATCTCTAAAAAAAAAAAAATGACAACTAATTTTTCAAACACATATTTTCATTCTCAACATGTAAAATTTCATCTGAAATCCTTTTAAAAAATAAAATGGATGTGCTATACAAGATGTGTTTTGGTTATGTTTGACATTGGAGCTGCTGTCTCACTGAAACATCCCTAACATCTAACTTTGATGTATGATGTATTTAAATGGGTTATTATGGTTGCAAACTCCATTGGAAATTTGAATTGAGATTATGATCATATCTTGAGGGAGAGAATTTATTTTTGGAAAAAGGGGAGGTGGGACAAGAATTGAAAGGGGGCATGGGTAAAAAAGAAATTGTGTTTATGGTGGGTTTTTTTAGAAGGAAAGGGGGGCAATTTGCAACAGCATAGTGTATTGCACAAAAGCAAAAAAAAATTGAATATAAATTCATATCATATACTTTTAATTCAGAAATTATTGCTTGCATTTATTATTGCGATTTTATTTTTTACGATTTTTAGAAAAATCCTGTTGAATTCATATACAATATTTCAAAATGCGAGTTTAAATTATTGCGTTTTCAACTCTGTCGCATTTTTCCTAATAATAAAAACCTGCAATAATTTCTGAATTTACAGTAACCAATTCTAAGTTCTATGAATACAGTGTTTCTGTCTCAGAAACCTGCTATGTGTCAAATATTTAATAACAATCCAAATTCAGACCTGTATCAAGTGTGAATAATGTGTCCATTTTTGCCCCAACTGTTCAGTGTTAGACCTCTGCAGTTGTATCCAACCTTTATGTTAAATTATTTGTGTTTTGTAGAGAAACTGATTGGTTGTTTGCAACAGAAGCTGGTAGGATGCAGCTCTCTGATTCTGCTGGGTTTGAAAGACTGATTGTTGTATGTTTACATCGGGATCATACATACACAGATTTGGATAGTATAAAAACTGAACTTTCTGACAAAGTTATGGAGTTGACACCCCCAAACTTCAAGAGAGGAGTACAGGTAGAATATTGAAATATATTTATTTTAAACCATATAATGCATTTTTAAATCAGTGGTGAGATGCTATAAACATAAGAGTTGTCTTTCTTTTACCAAAAAAAACCTGCATTTGTTGGATACTTTTTTGTGATATTCAGTATTTGTATAATACTAGTAGAAAGGTTATCTGAATTACTCTAAGTTTTTATTTTTATTTAATGAATGCAATATTCGGCAAAAAGGCCAATTGTTCTAGTGTAAGCAAGGATAAATTGACTATAATTCATTTTAAACTTTAGGTACCATTCTTGTCCCTTGGACAGGATATTGGTAAGAGACATATTAAGTGTAAAGGCCACAGTGATATGAGTGGAGAGTATGTTATTGAAGATGTGGAGGTGGATAGGGAAGTGTACAGAAGACTGGTGTTCTCCTCTAATCCCAACATTGTACAGTCAGAGGCCAAGCTTAAATCAGGTTTCTATTTGATATCCTAACATTGTACAGTCAGAGACCAAACTTAAGTCAGGTTTCTAATTTATATCCTAACATTGTACAGTCAGAGGCCAAACTTAAATCAGGTTTCTAATTAATATCCCAACATTGTACAGTTAGAGGCCAAGCTTAAATCAGGTTTCTATTTGATATCCTAACATTGTACAGTCAGAGGCCAAGCTTAAATCAGGTTTCTAATTAATATCCCAACATTGTACAGTTAGAGGCCAAGCTTAAATCAGGTTTCTATTTGATATCCTAACATTGTACAGTCAGAGGCCAAGCTTAAATTAGGTTTCTATTTGATATCCTAACTTTGTACAGTCAGAGGCCAAACTTAAATCAGGTTTCTATTTGATATCCTAACATTGTAGATAGATAGTTTATTCTCATAAAACCATGCAAGTACAAAGGTTACAGAGAAGTTAAAAAAAAATAATAGTATACATAAAAATAAAAAATGCATTAAAAATGCATAAAATTCAAAATTTCGGATGAGATAACATATAAAAGAATATATATATAGACTTGTATAGTCAAATGTAAAAGCTAAAATTGTATAAAGAAATACTTTCTATAAGTATGTTAAATAAATTATGGTTGTTAAGAAGGAGTGAGCTTACTATTAATACATCTTATAAAATTGCAGAGGTTTCTCAGTGTCTTTGGTTTTTTTGAATTAAACAGTTTGTTGAATGTAAAAATGTTATGTCTTGGTATTAATCCATTTGGAATAAATCTTCTTCTTTCATCTTGTAAAGCCGGGCAAACAAAAATATAGTGGTATTCGTCTCCGATATCTCTTTTTGTACATATTGAACATTTTCTATCACTTCTTTCAATGTTATACCATCTCCCCTTTTCTATTGGCAGTGAATGATTCGATGTTCGGAATTTACAAAGTGTATATATATCTCGGTCATTTATGATGTTGAAATAATTTTCAAATTCAAAATGTTCCTTAAAGGGACAATTCACGATTTTTCACTTTTCGTCTTATTATGTTCATAATACCATAAAAAACATATTCACCAAGTTTTATTTTAATATGAAATCTTATAAAGAAGAAAATAGGGAATTATTAATTTTATTTCTTGAAACTTCCTGACTTATGTGACGTAGTTTAAGTCTTTTTGCATGCCGGGAGTGTAATTAATCTCATTTAAGTCTTGTTCGTTAACCATCTAATAACGCGATTTAAAGCGCATCGACGACTTTTGGTGTAGCTATTAACCAACGAAAAATAAGTGATAGCCATACAACTTTTAAAATTAGATCGTGTGGATATTTTAAAACGAATTTTAATAATAAAAGTAAATCATACAATAGAACATTTTTATGATTTTTTTTCTACAATTACTTTAAACAAACATATGAAACTGACATGATCGATAGTGTATTAAAAATACATGTTTGTATTCTGACCTTTTTGCTTCATTCCAGCAAATATTTTCACTTGCTTGTACGGTGGAAATAAAATGTGTATTGTTTTGTGACACCTAAAGAATGTTGAATGCGTAGTTTATAAACTCAAGGTAATTAAAAGATTAGCATTATGCAATTCTAATCTTTTGATCCTCATTCAGTGAAATCTAGGCGTCACGGTTCACTGGCATTTCAGGTGTGAACAACATTTCGTATGAATGGTAAACGGGAGTCAGTCAAAGTTTCAGACACAGAAATATAAAAAAAATAATTAAAATTAATTAACAGGAATAATAAGGTCGCACAATAACTGGGTAGCTGTTGTATATTTTTATATTTTGCATAAGATCACTTTTTAATGAATTATGACTTTTGATTACTTTAGTAACGATAAAATACTGAATTATTTTAATTGAAGTATAAATTTATAAATAAAAATAGCCTTCTAAACACGAGTGTATGAACTAAAAATTGTACTATTCTAAATTAGGATCGGCAGCCTTAAATATTTCAAACAGATCATTAACAATTGCAATTATATAATTTAGTCCATCCAAAGTGATCTTTAATTACCTATTTAGGAATTAATGTTCTCATCAAAATATTTTAAATCTCACAACGCATGAATACTTCAGATATTTGAAAAAAAGATGTTTTAAAAAATTGACAGGAAATTAAAGGATCTTTTTGGAATGGAATCGAAAAATTACGCACAAATATGCTTTTCAAGTGTGAAAAACATCAACAAAATTTATACATAATCGGGAATGTCCTTATTAAAATAGTCTTCGTCTCACACCGTAACTATATATAATACTTTAGCTATTTCACCAACGATGTATAAAAAAAACCAGAACGAATTTAATGTCATATTTCCCTATTTTTTAATGTAATTATAAGTCTGTTTCAACTGGCAAGAATACCACTAAAGCGGACAAGCAGTTTATTCTTTAAATTGCTGTCATTGAATATCAAGAGAGAAAATAAATCCCGAAATTGATTTGAAACTTTGATACTCAATAGTTTTCCTGGAAAATATTCACATCCCTTAGGGATTATTAGTGTACGTCCAGTTGCGTATATATTACATGCATGTCGGGACAATTGTGATGATGACGATTTTTTCCCTTTATTCGAGAACTATCTAATTGATATATAAATGTCCATAACTTCGATGAGCCAAAGAAAGTTATATATCGACCTGTATTTAAATCTCCTCTTCTTCTTCTTTTGGTATACATACAATTAGTCTATCGACATTCGATGATTACATACTGTTGGCATAACCGGACTAGTCTATTTACAAAACTTTTACCCCAATTTACACAAAATGTATGTTTCTTTCTTATGTTCAATGTATACATGTATATATTTTAATTTGCGCTATAGTTCCCGTAACTTATTATCCAGGCGTATATTCGAATGGTCGACAAGTGCGTACATTTTTTTAAATCAATATTTCTGGTATGTTCCGATTTGTCCTTCACCATTGACAACGAGTATAAATTACATTTTACCAAATTTACCCTTGGAAAAAATATGTATATAGATTTTTATTTCATCAAATCTGTTTTTTTTTTTTTTTTGGTATTATTTTTATAAATAATTTTCTTTACACCAGAAATGTTATTCATAAACAAGCGTATGAGTTTAGTAATGACTAGTATATTATATCACTTTCGGACACGCAAGATAGGGAAGTATATTATACACCTAATAGTTCAAAATGGAAAGTTATAAGTTATCGGCCGTGTACACTGATCAATACCCTAAGAAGTGAAACGATGCATGAATTTGCAAGCTCGACAGGAAATCGCTTGAATACCTGGACGTGTCACCTCACAACCCTTACAATACCTTTGGAAGTAATACCTTTAGCCATGCGGGTGATCAGTGGAGCGAAGATCCTAATTTATTTGAATAAAGTTTATTACATAAAAGAATTATGAACTAATTAGATTTTCGAAAACAATTCAAGTTTCACGGAACACTTATTTATGATTTGAAATTTGACTTTTTAACTAATTCCAATATTATCAGTCTAAAAATAACAGATCATGGTTATTTAAAAAAAAATAAGAAAATTTTTCCGTATCAAGTCGGATAAAACAACCCTACAATTGACAAGATATCGACACCCAATTACGACTACATCGGGTAACTGTAGTTTTGGTCGTTAGACATATCGTGGTTTCAAATCGGAGAAGGTGACAAAATGGCCGAACGCAGAGACTTGGTACTCTAAATTTAAAATCGATGGTGATCTCTTATCTAGCAGAATAAAACTTTAATATCTATGAATTTGAGCATTTTTATACAGAATGGACATAATATCAACTTTTGATTTTTTTGCGAAGTTTCCCTTTAAAGAGCCTATATGTAATGCATTTTGATGTGTTCTGAATAGCTGAGTTCCAAATTTGTTTAAACTGGTCAATTAATCTAAGTTTGATACTTTTTGGTAACCATTTGGTGAGGTCTGTATTTTGCACATAAAATAAGTTTGAAAATCCGGCATTGTCCAATATATTTTTAATGTTCTTTATCCATAAAATATCATCATTGTTTGTGTGATATCGGGAATATACAAATTTGTATAATATTGATGATAACTTGTTTTCATCTATAAGCAGCCTGCACCAATATGTTATCATTCGGCATTTAATGCTTATTTCCAATGGGTAACGTCCAGTTTCACCGTACACAATCATGCTTGGGGTAGATCTCTTGAGGTGTAGTAAATGCTTTAAAAATTTGAGATGAACTTGTTCAATAATGTCATTTTTTCCAAATCCCCATACTTCACATCCGTATAGAAGAATTGGTTTCACCAGTTTGTCAAATAACTTTAATTGGCATTCAATTGATAAATTACACTGCCTCCCTTTTTTAATAACGTTGTACATAGCTTTTGTTGCTTTTTCTGATAGTCTTTTCTTTGCTTTATTGAAGGATCCGGATCTTGTTAACAATAGTCCAAGGTAGTTAAATTCTTTCACTATTTCAATTTCATTTTCTTCATCAATGAAATTAATATTATTAGGCTGTCTTCCTTTAGAGAAAATTAAAACTTTAGTCTTAGATGTATTTACTTTAAGTTTCCAAGTATCACAATATTCACTGAAGCAATTTAATTGCATTTGAAGGTCTTCCTTTGTTTCTGACATTAGAACAGAATCATCGGCATATAATAAAATGAACAGCTTTAAATAGATATTGAGGCTAGTTTCAAGGGAGTTCGATATTGATGACAAACCTTTCACATTATGTGATAGCAAAAAATCAGTGAGGTCATTGATATATAAAGAGAATAATAGAGGGGAAAGATTTTCCCCTTGTCTAACTCCCGTGTTACATGGGAAAAATCAGATTTTTGATTATTGTATATAACTCTTGATTTTATATTGTTGTACATACTATGTATTACTGTATGCATTTTTCCATCAATGTGATTCAATGCCATCTTAAACCATAGGCCGTTTCTCCAAACTGTGTCGAACGCTTTGGCAAAATCAATAAAAACACAAAATAACTTTTTCTTTTGCGATCTAGCTAGGTCGAAGAGACTTTGTAATATAAATATGTTATCTGTTGTTGAATATTTTTTCCTAAAGCCACTTTGATTGTTATGTATTATTGAAAAGTTCTCGAAATATTTCGTTAATCATTCATTTAGGATGGACGTAAAAAGTTTTCCAAAACAGCTAAGAATAGTGATAGGTCTATAATTTTGCGGATCTTGTTGATTTCCTTTATTTTTAAATAAAGGGTGTATATTTCCAGATAACCAACTGTCTGGTATGATTCCTGTATCAAATATAAGATTGAATAATTTTACAAAGATATTAATGATTTCTGTTGAAGCACACGTAGCTTTGAAGAATTCGTTTATAATCAGGTCATCACCGCTTGCCTTGTTATTTTTCAAGTTTTTTATATTTTTTATTATTTCATCGGGCGTAATCATTTCATTTAATAAATTATTTTCGATATTTCTTTCAATCTCTTCGTGGTTTAGCTCTTGTTCTTCTTCTATATTTCCTTGATTTAAATATTTGAAGAAATGATAAAGTTTTTCAATTGAAATATTTGGTTGTTTCTTCCTAGAGCCCCCATTTAGAATTTTCCAGTACTCTTTTGAGTTCGTGGTTTTCATATTTTTCCTATCATTCCGCACATTTTTCCTATACTTTTTTATATTTCTGTTCATGGTATTTTTGTATTGTCTTTCACTGCGTTTTTTATATTCCTGGTTTACAATGGATTTGTTTAATTTATATTTTCTTCTGTATTTTCTCGCATTTTTCCTAGCAATTCTACAATCTATGTTAAACCATGGTTTTTTATCTTGTACTCTGAGGGGTATTTTCGTTCTTTGACTTGTTTTTTAATGTTCCGAATGTTTTCTTTGCAGAAGTAACAAATATATTCGTAATATTTTCTACAGCTTTGTTAATAATGTTCGAATCAGCAGGAAAAGATTTGGTTTCTTCAAGATAGTTTTCTAATTCAGAAATCTTTTCTCTGTCTAAATTTAAAATAAAATCTTCTTTCTTGTTTATATCCCATTTCTTTATTTTCTCTCCGCTTATCGAATTAATCGGCACAGATCCATATTCACATGTACATTTATTTATGTCGACATCTATATCTATAGGGCTGTGGATATCGGAATATAAACAACTAAAATCTAAAACTTTCGAATTTGAGATAATGTTAATAAAATCTAGCGACCCTATGAAATAATCAACAACTGCAGCATTTTTGCTCGTCCGTTCCCCCGCCATATTTTCTCCTATGCGGCCGTTTATAATATACATATTTGTAAATTTGCATAAATCAAGTAATAGTTTCCCATAATTATTTTTTGTTTTATCTTTATTATTTCTTGCTATTGGTATGTTGTAGATTTCGAATTTATAGGTGTCGTTTTCTGCGATTTCCGGTAAATTCAGAATGTCAGAAATATCATTTCCATCAGTTGGGATAAAATCAGCATCAGTCGATGTTCTACTGTTGAAATCGCCATTTAAGCACATATATTTGCATTTAGTTGAAAATTTTAGAATATCAGTTTCGATTTCGCGAAAGGCGTCGGGTGAACTATATTTTGTGTTTTCCGGTGGTATATAAACAGACCCAATGACTATTTCAGCATCAAGTTTAGTATATGACGATGAGATTTCAAACCATATAACAAAATTACTATCACTCGATAGGAATTTTATATGATCGCATAATTTTTCTTTATAAAGAACCATAAGTCCACCAGATTTTCTAAATGTCATATCGTGTCTGTTTTTCATTTTACTGATATAGCCAGGTACGGAAATTTCATCACAATTGTCAGTTTTACTTTCCTGGAGACATATTATATCATAACGATTGATTAATTCTATAAATTCAGGATATTGTAGTCGTTTCTTTATGCCACAGACATTTAAACTAAGAATATTTAATTTACAAAAACTATTGTTTATAGACACACAATTACATCTTTTTTCATTTTCATCAGCTACTCCTTCTTCGTGCCCCTATGATTCTGCTTCTGACCCATGTCTTGCTCGTTTTTGTGATTTCCTGTTATCTGTTGGTGGTGTTTCTGAGAGGGAAGTCGACTGTTGGGTTTTTTGTTCACCAGGTGATTGTTTCTTAATTTCCGGTTTAAAAAGATTTCCTTCGATAAACAGCTTATCTTTTATCATGTATGCTCTTTTTCCTTTTTTCTTTGCCTCTTTCATCACGGGGTACAATTTTTTTCTTCTCTCTTCGATCTCTCTTGGGAACTGAGTATTTATGCCAAAGTTTGGTTTATTTTTTAGTTTTGGTCCGGAATATAATATGGTTTGTAGATCTTCGTAAAAAATAAAGCTCGCCACAATAGGTCTGTGCCTGCCATTGTTATCTTTTTGTCCAAATCGATGAACGGTTCCAAGTTGAATTTCTTTTCTTATACTGAGTTCTTCCCTAATAAATTTATGCAGCACTTGTTTGGTGTTTTCTTCTGCAGACTCTTCCAGACCTGTAAATACCATATTGTTCCTCATAGACCTGCATTGTAGATCTAGTATTTTCTCTTTTAATTCTGTTGTATTATTTTCAGCATCTCGTATATCCAATACATCTTTCTGCAACTGTCTAATTTTGTTATCTTGAGCAGAATTTTCACCACGTAATTCTTCATATTTGTTACTTATAAAATCGGCATTTTTCTCCAGATCAGTGGTTTTCGTTTTTAATTCGATAATGTCACTTTTCATTGTATCGACTTTCCTAGTTAACTGACCTAGCGCTGTTTCGATGTTTTCTATTCTATCAGGTCGGGCTTTGATCACGGTTAATCGGTTATCTATTTTTGTTAACAGCTCAAACAGTTCAATGGTTAGATCAGGCACTTCTGACATTTTAGTAGTTATTCTTATTTTCACTCAAGTTTAAAATATTGAATATTCAATAGAGAGGAAATCTAAATTTTCAAAAGTTATTCCTACGTCGGTAAGACGTTACCACGGTACAACAATTAAACAATGGCTTCATAGAAGAGTAGAAAATCGTTGTTCATGTATTTTCAATATTACGTTCGTTTTAGCACAATCTGAAACTTGTAGCGTAAACACAACGATATACTATAAATAGTTAAATAACTGACCTGGTTTTCTGATTTCAAAGAAGTGTTTTTCACGTAAGAATGTTCTTTTCTAACAGAGCAGATTTTAGCGTTGCCTCGTAGTTACCTCATCCGGGCCATCTATCCTCAGAGGCCAAACTTAAATCTGGTTTCTTATTGACATACTTATAGGTTATACCCATTTCAAACAACATTTTTTTGTTATTTTCAAAATAAAGTCAATGGTGGATTTCTTATTTTAATACAAGTAAATAGTGGTAAGGTTTATATTTCTTCAGATTATGAGTAAATTGAAATGTGATGTTATCCACTAATAAGACAGTAAACCCAACATCTTATCTAATCAAAAACATAAGCTTAGTATTCAACAACTCCTTAAGACATGTTGACTCTGCATGTTTTTAATAACTCTGGAATTCTTGATCAAATCATTACAACATTTGTTAACACTGCAGGAATTCTAACTTCCTAATGGTTTTTATTCATTCAAAAATATGTTTATAAAATCTACATGCAATGTCCACTCTCACTGAGTTGTGGACAGTTGAATCTTGGGTTCTTGGCATAGTTGTTTATTAAAGCTATGTTTTATAAATTTTATAAACTATAAAAACACCAGTGACATTTTGGATGAATCATTTTGATAAAAATATTTTCTTTTTGGTAGTTGGAAAGAAAAAAGGGAAAAAAGCAGGGAAGCTAACTATAGATCCTGATTATTTGGCTTGTCAACATCATATATCTATGATAGCTGGTCTTGGTTTCATCCCAGATATTCATCAGATGAAAGGTAAGTTAATCAGTTAAAAGTTATAATAATTACTTAATTATCTTAAATAAACGCCACATGGATATGCTATTCTGACAAAGTTATGTTGTAATTGTAAAAAAAAGTTTCATGAAATAAGTAAGTTAGTAGGTAAGTAAATTGTTTATTATAGTTTCATGTGAAATATATATATTTGTACAAAATGTAATCTGAAATACAAAATACACCCAGCCCAAGGGACCAATAAGTCACATTTTACTTTATACAATTCATTACATAATTTATTAGTATTATTAAATCCTTATGCATGTATGTGCAATGCATTTTAATATTTGTAACAACAACATGTCAGACCTTCCTGGTATTTTAAAGGATAGGTATAGTTATCAGAATTTCTACACATTGATGTCCTAAGATATCAGCTGCAAGCCACAATGTTAATTTGTCTTGGCAAGTGAGCATAGCAAACAAGCAAAACAGCTTGACATTGTACTGAGCAGCTGATATTTTACTGTATCTATACATGGAAAACCTTATTATTTATTTATTGTGCTTTTTCTGATATATTCCCCAACTCTTATTATATAAAGCTTGACAGCTTAAAGCTTGGTAATGTCTCCTCACACATTGTGCTGATCAAGTTTCAAAGCTGTGATACAGAAATTACAGAGCAGGTTGATATTGTTGAAGGGAAGGACATTACAATTACCGGTACTGTATTAACATGAACTTTCGTGGGGTTAAAATTTCATGGTTTTTTATCCCAAAAAGAAAGTTCGTGGAGATTCATTTTCGTTATTTTTATTATGAGAAATGTAAAGGTTATTTTATAACTGACACTACTCAATAAAACTAATCATACTTTCACTGTTTGGAAAAATTAATAATGCATTTAATAGTGATAGTGAGCAATAAGAAAATTAAATTTTGTGGACTTTATCAATTGGTATTCTGATCATGTGTCAACTCCGCTGGAAAATGGTATACTTGTTGAAAAGGTAACCGGCGATCTTTGGATTAGTGCAATCAAACTTGCACACGCTAACTGACTTTTACATGCCTTTGATGTTTTATCCAACCACAATGATTGTGTAATAAATGGATTTCGGCTTGCTGGCATTAGACTGTTCAATGACTTTGATTGACAGTACTGTACAAACAAAAGATTATGTTTAAATAATTTTGTTTTAGTCTCAATAAACCTCCATTATATCCGTGATAGAACATTAAGCATGGAAAAGCAGGTCAATGGCATCACAAAGTCGTGCTTCTTCCAAATAAGGAATATTGGTCGAATTCGGCAATATATCACTGAGGATGCCTGTAAAACTTTAGTCTGCTCGCTCGTCACGTCACGTCTAGACTACGGAAACGCTCTGCTTTATGGAGTAAATGCCAGCTTAGTCAATAAGTTACAGCGAGTACAGAATACGGCAGCCAGGCTCGTTAAACGTACAAAGAAACATAACCATATAACACCAGTTCTTGTGTCTCTTCATTGGATCCCGGTGCAGTACCGAATACAATATAAACTTATTTTGTATACTTTCAAAATCCTGCATGGCCTAGCGCCCGTCTATCTTGAGGAACTCATTAGCGCCTACCAACCATCAAGATCTCTTAGATCGGAAAATGCCATGCAGCTGATACAACCTCGTGTACGCACCAAAATCTATGGAGAAAGACGCTTCGACAAAGCTACTACGAGCCTCTGGAACAATCTTCCTAACCATCTAAGACATGAACACTCAATCGAACTTTTTAAGAAAAATTTGAAAACCCATTATTTTAGACTCGCTTTTAGTGATTACATGTAACTTTTTTATACTGACTTGACTTTTTAACTTTGTTCTTTTCGTTGTAGTATAATATGTCTTTTAACTATGATAATTAATTTTTTTTAACTTTTCTGTGCATTGATTGTTTTAATGTTTAACACCTTTTTGGTTGTTTTTTTTTAACTGCATTGATTGTTTTATGTTAAGCGCTTAGAGTAATTTTTAATTAGATAATGCGCTATATAAATATTGTAAATAATAATAAATAAATATTAATAATTATTTTATTTGTATACATTTATGTTCATAATTTATATAATGTTAATATGACTTTGTCTGATTAGATAATGTAAATATTTCTGTATTATGAATTCCAATACTCTCAGTTAAACTACAGTTAAATTTTCGTTTGGGTTTTAATTTTGTGGATAATTCTTATTCATGAAATAAACGAATTTGAATCCCCCAAAAATTTCTGCTTTTACAGTAGTTATCAATTGCTTACAGTAGTTTCTACTGTAATGTTTCTTCTGTAAACCTCCTAAAGTAAAATGAAGTATTTAGTATTTAAAATGACCTTGTGTTCATTTTTGGATACTTTCATATAATTGTGGTATGGGAAGATATTTTGCAGAATTTAAACTTTGCAGTTTCTGTAATTTGTTGATTGTACAACTTATTGCTTGCATTATCCTTATGTTCAATTATATAAAAAAAAAACATCATCGATGCAAGGACATTTATGTTTTTTTTCTTTTATCAGATGGAAAACTAAGTGCTTTATTGATAGGTCTTGGAGGAGGAGGTCTGGCTACATTCTTACATCAACATTTTAAACAGGTTGGTTATATTACACCTTTATGCATATTCTATTTCACTCAATGAATGGTTTTCATCTCTTGATCTTTACAATGTAGTTGAAATGAGAAAGTTATGATATGTCTGTCCATTGCAGGTCTTTTATGATACCTCTAACTCACAAAGCAGGTGGTGTAATGCATCCAAACATGTCTGTCTGTTTGTCTCTTCTTTACTTTTCAAGTTTTGCTACATATTTACTCAGCTTTATTATCAAAGAATAGTTTGATATTCTGTATGGTCATATTATATGTTTTTGTATGTCATATGAATTCATACTATACATGCTTTTTAAATAGTGATTTTTTAATTGTGATTTCAAAAAGGATTTTTTTATATAGCAACAAAACTCCAACGCCAAGGATAACTTTGTTATGATGATTTGTACTATGCAAGCAATCGTCAAATCTGTTGGGCAGTTAATTTCTATTTGACAATTCTTTAACTTCTCATTGGGTATACATTTTGATATATTATTTGTCAATTTAGTTCTCATTCAGTTTTGTCTAAAAATGGACACCATTGATTGTTATATTTGATGTCCTTAGGATAATTTTATTGAGCATTATGAAATCAGCAGTTACTAGTAATCAAACATATACTCCATGAACCAAATACTCACAGTGTTATTACAATGGCCTTTTAAGTTACAAGCCAAATGTATTGCAATCTGGCCTTTTGAGTATTTCATCCTTTGTTTTTCTATTTCAGATAAATCTGAGTGTTGTTGATATAGATGAGGCTATGGTTAAGATAGCAACAGATTGGTTTGGTTTTGTTCAGGATGAACTCCTTACAGTACATGTTAGTGATGGAATAGAATTGGTCAAGAAGGAAGTAGAAAATGGTAAAAAAAAAAATTAAACAAAATTTGATATGAATACTCAATCTTCTCAATCACAAACAAAAAAAATACTGAACACCCATGAAAATTCAAAAATTTCTGTATGAAATTGACAAACAGTTTAAATAAGTGAAAAGAAGAAGTACATCTTCTCAGCAAATAAATCTGATAGTTGTCAGGGTTCAAATCATTTAATAAACAAACAAAAACATGTTGCAAGGTGTTACATGAATTTTACTAAAACAATGTTATGTCATATTTAATCAACAGCACATGTTCTTTGTACTTTTATTTATAAATTGGTTAAAGTTATAAATCTTCCAACTACAGATTATAAGATGACAATGTTATGATGAGAAAGAGTTGTTTGGTATAACTCCATGAGGCAGTAATAAGAGTATGTTAATTGCATAAGTAGACAAGAGTTTAATAATAGTAAAGCAGAAAAAAGTCCAGAAATAGAAGATCAACAAAAAAGAAATTCTCGTCATTTCTAGTGAGTTCTATAATAATTTACAATGATGGAGATCTAGAGTGACCAATGTTAAAGATGTACTTAGATCCAAGTGAGCAACACAGGCTTTTATGAGCTTTATAGCCTCCAGTTTACTTTTTTTATTTGGTTGATTTTTTGGGGATTTACCAAATAAAAAAATAGAAATTGGCCATTCAGGTATGAAGGTGTGACTTTTCTGACAATTGTTTTGACTTTATTAACTTCAGGTTTGAAACGTGATGTGATAATGTTGGATGTTGACAGTAAGGATTCTTCTGTTGGTATGAGCTGTCCACCACAGGCATTTGTAGAAGAGGAATTCCTACTCAACATAAAGAAACTACTTGACAATAATGGTATGTATAGAATCACATTGTTACCGTAAGTCAGATTATAAATTCTTAAGAAGGCAGATATGCAAATTGTAAAATGTTTGTTACACCTTAAGTATTTGTTTTTGTAACAACATGGTCCAAAAAAAAACAAGTTACGAGAACTTACATCATCACCTGATGCTCACCCCTTTCCCAGAACTTCCTTGTCATAAAACATCCTGAAATGTGTGCTTTGAAAATTTAGTGATTTAGCTTTGTTTTATACTATGGGAATAAGTGACTTAATGGTTAAATAATAAAATCCAAGGGATTAGAACTGTAAATGACTTGTTGTCAGAGATTAAATAAATTAATTTGAAACTAATTTAAAATCTTTTAAACCTGATCACAGCTGGCAATACTTAAAAAGGACAAATGTTTATTTTTTAAATCTTGATACATAGATGATTTTACTAGTTGATGCCAGTGAGGCTACACAGTTCTTAAAAACACATTTATTACCAGTTTTGTTGAATTCAATGTTCTTCTGAATTTTACAGTATTTATTTTTCAGGAGTTTTGATTTTAAATCTAGTTTGCCGGGATGAAGATATGAAAAAGACTGTGATTAAGTGTCTTACAGGAATATTTCATCAGGTTGTAGTAAAAGATATCGAGGAAGAAGTCAATCAAATAGTTTATGCACAAAATAGTATGGAACAGACTAACAGTGAAATAGGTTTGACTAACGACACATGTCATAATTGTGCTATGAAGAATCCACAAACTTTACTAAGTCCTGAAACATCAAAATATTTGAATTCTTGTGTAAAAGGAACTGATATAGATCTTTCAGATCAGTTCAAAAATATGATTATTGTAGACAGATAAGAATAAATATTTTCGAATAGTGATTTTCTACCTATATTTCCAGAGGTTACAGTAGGTCTAATAATTGTGGAACACATAGAGAGTACAGTGCAACCTACCTAAACTGAGACCTGAGTATTCAAACATCCTGCTTTAACCGACACATTTTCTAGGACCAAAAATATGCCTATCCTTACAGAAAAAAACCTGAGTATTCCGACACCCTGCTTAATCTGACATTTTTTTCTGGTCCCCAAGTGTGACGTATAACACAGATTACGC
The DNA here is from genome assembly GCF_963676685.1 of Mytilus edulis. Taxonomy (NCBI): domain Eukaryota; kingdom Metazoa; phylum Mollusca; class Bivalvia; order Mytilida; family Mytilidae; genus Mytilus; species Mytilus edulis. The sequence continues at coordinate 75,908,833 of NC_092345.1, read as the reverse complement.
TGTACATACTTTGTGTCATTTAAAACTCCCAACAGCTTTCCTTCAACAGTAATTTCCTTCAACAATGATTGCAGATACACTGGTATTAAAGAGATAATAGTAACTGCAATTACGATTATCCCAATATGGCGACGGTAGATATAGGTAAAATCTTTACACTCATTTTTCTTAAATGTAGCATGCTTTTGTCAATAGTTACTCAGCTGCAAGGTTTATCTATACCATTACATCATATTTGAATCGTAAACGGTGCACTGGAATCGTCTGAGCGCTTTGAAAATTGCCGTTGAAAAATTCGGTATGATAATCGTAACTCTATGGTATTTTTCTTCTTTGATAATCGTAATTTTCTTTATCGGATAATAGTAACTGAAACATAATAAATGTGTCTTTCAGCATTTCAATGGTATTTTGTGTGTTAAAAATGCAAATGTCAAGTTTAACGATGACATAAACGCATATAAAAATAAATGAAGAAACTTACAGGTTAATTTCATGGGACTAAAGTGAGTTCCCAGTAAAAAAAAGTCCTATCATTAATACATACTTCAAACAAAAATTAGAAATAAAAAGAAAAAAGAAAAAAAAATACAATATAATAAGGAATAATAATGAAACAACTAGACTGAAGTGAAAGGTTGTAAAGTAGAAATTTAGAATGTTAATTGACTGCTTTAAATCTTTGTTTTATTCTGATATAAGATTGTACGGACTCAAAATGTCTTTGTTTTGCTGAAAAGAAAGGTCACCGTCACCAGCTAAAAGAAGCTCAATGGATATAGCATAACTTTCTAATTTTGAAAACAGTATTTCTCTGGCTTCGTTGTGAAGAGCGCACTGTAAAAAATAGTGTATACTATCCTCAACAGGGTGGCCACAGCTGCATGCGGGACTGGGTTTAATATTAACACGATGTAAATCTGAATTTATAGAACTGCACATATTTCTCAAACGTGTATGAATGATATTAAAATTCTATCCCCACAACTAAAATAGGAAGGTGGCTGTATCAATTTGGACTTCATCTTTCGTTAAAAAATATTTATGTTTTGGACGTACGTATGTCGGGGGGAAGGCTATTCCATTCAAAAGTAGTGGATGGGAAAAAGGATTTTCTAGTTATGTCTAGTCTATAACCGGGTACTACATAATTATTACTGTTTCGCAAATCGTAGTTAGATACTTGACCAACAAGCGGGGGCATTAAATCACAGAGATAATCAGGGGCAGTCTCATTATGTATAGAATAGAACATATTGAGCATTCTGGATTTTCTTCTGTTCACAAGCAATTGCCAGCCAGTTTCAAAATATATAGCTTCCCGACTAGCAAACACGGGCAACCCAGTTACTAACCTCCCTGCTTCTAACTGAACATGTTCTAAATTGTCGGCTTCTTGTTGAGTACAACCATCCCATAACTCACATGCATATTCCATAACGGGTCTTATAAAAGTTAAATATATACGAGCAAGATAATTTCTATTCAATACATATTTCAATTTTTTAAGAACATTTAATCTCGTGCTTGCACACTTTAAAATATTTTCTATATGTGTATGGAATTTATCATTGGAATCAAAAGTAATCCCTAAGTGTTTATGACAGGAGACAAATTCTACTAATTGGTTTTGAAATTCTATTTCAATATCATCTGGGGAAGTATGGCAGGAGGATATCATAGCCTTTGTCTTATTAGGGTTAAAGTTAATAAGCCAATCTTTAGACCATACTGAAATTTGTTCTAAATCGCTGTTTAAGACATCCTCTATAGTGTAAGGGTTATTGCTGGAATAAGAAAGAGATGTATCATCAGCAAACAATCGAGTTAGACTTGTCAAATTATCAGCTATGTCATTTACATAAATAAGAAATAGTAGGGGACCTAATACAGAGCCTTGCGGAACTCCTGCATTAGTATTATCAAAAGGCGAATAGGCATTTGAAACGAAAACGCTTTGTTTTCTATTTGAAATATAACTTTCAAACCATTTATACAGATTTCCATCAATACCATACGCTTTTAGTTTTATTAAGAGGCCACTATGCCATACCCTATCAAAAGCTTTCGAGGTATCACATAATATAAGAGATGTTATACAGCGATCATCAAGTGACATGCATATCCTATAATAAATTTTTATTAGCTGGTGAACCTTTTGATATATACATGTACCTGTTAAAGATACGGAAAATGAAGCAGCTGTCGAGACAGCTATTGTGGTAAGTAGATATTTTGATTTTTTTCAAAGTTTCAATGTTGTGTGCGCGTTTAAGTCCGTTTTTGTTTGGTTTTTTTGGGGGGGGAGGGGGAGGGGGGATTAGCTATATCCCATATCCCAAAAGTGCAATCCTTTCAATTCATTGCTCAAAATGAAAGTCACGTATACCACATTTTCATATGTCATATATATGTTTTGCCTCCAATATCACGTTTATATTAAAATTCTGCGCGAAATGAACAAAAGTTTCCGTCAATAACTTTATAACTGCATTATCGGATTTAACAGTTGATACCTTTATCGGTAGATATGAGTGTTCATATTTCCCTTTTCCTTATAATTCAATAAATATAGCCGTCCAGTTTTTCCCCTTTGATTCCCTTTTTTCAAGTTTATACTGATATAATATATGATTTTAAAAATTTACTTCAAATGTTTTGATCAAATACCCATGTATTTTAGGACGTTTCTTTAAACAGTGTGTATGGTAAAGGATCTAAAATAGTTACATTTTATTGTTACTATTGTTTATTGTTACTTTTGTTTATTGTTACTATTGTTTATTGTTACTATTGTTTATTGTTACTATTGTTTATTGTTACTTTTGTTTATTGTTACTTTTGTTTATAGTTACTTTTGTTTTTTGTTTTTTTTTAGCCTTACCTATAGTCTTAATACGAAGCACTTGACGGACTGAAAAAAACACACACAAATATGTATGTTGATAAATTACATCAGAAGGCATAACATGTACATCATCACAGTTGGAACTTGTTTAATTACAAAGATTTTTATAGATTTTACAACAAATATTTTGTGCTTCAGAAAAATACATGACAATTAGGTTAGGCTAATTTCTGTTTTCATTTAATAGAAAATAACTTATTGTATGGCAAGTATGCAAATACAAAAATGTTCCTATTTTAGTACCTTCAATATTTGTCTCTACAATATCTTCCATGCATATGTATGCATCATACTTTTCATATACCGAGTATTTATGAATTTTTGAATTAGTTTGTTTCTAATATTGCGGAATATGCGTTATTTTATTTTCCACTTTGCAGTCATTCTTTGAATAAGTATTCCTTGTAAGACAATTTAAAGCCACATCAACTTCAATTCTTCATTTTCGGGCTTTTGGCCAAACTATAAGAGAACACAAATCCATGTTTGTCAAAGAACTCCACGTTACTTAATTTCATAATACACAAAAAATCCCAACCTTTCTCTATTCTTATATAGCATTAACTGTTTAAAGGATGTCATATTGTTATAATTCAAAATTAAATTTGTGTTGTTTATAGTTATTTTCTGAGATATCAAAATTTCAATGACAGTCATGAAGTAGCTAAAATGCGAAAAAAATATGGTATGATTAACAACGAGGCAACTTTCCAAAAGAGACCAACATGACTCAGATATTAACAAAAATAGGTCACCGTACGGCCTTCAACTATGAGCAAAGCCCATACGGCATAGACAGCTATAAAAGGCTCCGAAATGACAATGTAAAACACTTTAGACAAGAAAACTAACGGCATTATTTATTAAAAAAACTAAATTTTATGATATACTAGTATGTAGATATAGGAAGATGTGGTGTGAGTGCCAATGAGACATGCAACTCTCTATCCAAATAACAATTTATAAAAAGGTAAACCATTATAGGTCAATGTACGGCCTTCAACACGGAGCCTTGGCTCACACCGAACAACAAGCTATAAAGGGCCCCAAAATTACTAGTGTAAGAAAAAAATAGCATAACATCACAACATAGAAAAACACACGTTAAAATATCAATTGGCAGACTTAACTCAATCAAAAAACATAAATTAATACACATATGTAGCTGTTTTCCTAAGAACTGTTAATAATATATGCATAAAAAGAAATGTCATAAGATGTTGGAACGTTTCGTAAATAATTCATCGACATAACTTCATTATATGCTATTAGATATATGTTTTAAGTGTCAATATCAATAAAACACTTTCCAGTTACGATTATCTTTCCATTTTTAAATACCATAATTACGATTATCTTTTTTTCCGAGTTACGATTATCATCCCGAATTTTTCGACGGCAATTTTCAAAGCGCTTAGACTAATCCAGTGCACCTTTACGATTCAAATATGATGTACTGGTATAGATAAACCTTGCAGCTGAGTAACTATTGACAAAAGCATGCTACATTTAAGAAAAATGAGTGTAAAGATTTTACCTATATCTACCGTTGCCATATTGGGATAATCGTAATTGCAGTTACTATTATCTCTTTAATACCAGTGAGATAGAAAGGGTAATTCTCATATTTTGGTCAGAAGGAAATTATTTTTTTTTCATTTTCCCATGTTTTTTCCTCCATAAATGCTATAAAGGGTATCATATTTTAACATCCTCGTTCAGGTTTTTGTTGATAATTTGGTTTTGTTAAATTTCCTCTGTATCTTTCTTGTAATGCTGTTTGTCATGAATGAAGTTACTTATAGTCACTAACTATTAATTCTGAAAAATGTTCATTTAACACATTTGGAATATGTGTCTCGCCTGCAATGAAAGTTGCAGAACGTGAAACATAGAGATTATAATTAGGGAACTGTAAACTATTTGTATAAAGCTTTATATTTCATACGGTAGAAGACCTGAATGCTTCAAACCTTCTATGCAAATACCTCATATTACAAAATTTCCTTCTGTCTAATGTCCATTGTCCTTGACCTCATTTTTATAACCATGGGGCATTATTTATTTTGGTCTCTGAATCCATTCGTCCATATGTCGGTCAGTCTGTCCTGCTCCAGGTTAAAGTTTTTGGTCAAGGTAGTTTTTGATGAAGTTGAATTCCAATCAACTTGCAACTTAGTACACATGTTCCCTGGGTGCACTACGTTTGCGCGCATTTGGGGATTAAAATGTTTTACGTTTGCGCGCAACTTTCGATTACATTTGCGCACATTCATTTTACAGGTAAAAATATGAATAAAGATTAAATCAATTTGTAATTGACTATATATTTTTTTTATTTTCATAATAAATATGACTATCAATTATTAATTTTGAAAATATTTCTAAATTCAAATTAAATATTGTTCATATTGAATTCTAAAACCAAGGATTTGTATACAAATCCTTGCTAAAACCAATTATAAAGTGATCATTATAAACTCAGTAGTATAGCTTAAGGCATACATGTAACTTCATTGTGAATATTTTAGGATGAAAAGTGTTTCAAATAATAGTGTTCGTTTTTAAAATTAGTAAATAATTTAAATTAGTTTGTGCAGTTACACCAAGGTACAAACATAGTGTTTTGGCACGTACCGACATGTAAAGTAATGAATTTATCAATACTTGTACCTTTATTAAAGATTAGCTATGTTTTAACATTTTAACATTTTCATCTGTATATATTTCTAGAATTTAGTGCTTGTGCATAATAAAGCGGACTTATCTTGCTCGAAATCCAACTTACACCTCATCGTTGGTGAGCAGGGGACTAAGACTAACGGAATGAGTACTTATTCATGTAAATAATTGAACAAGTTATAAATAAATAAGTATTAATACCTGTATTTTACTTAAGTTTACCTGTCAAAAAAATGTGCGCAATTGTAATCAAAAGCTGCACGCAAACGTAATGATTTTTGCGCGCAAATGTAATGGTAATGCACGCAAACATAATGCACCGTGTTCCCTATGATATGATCTTTTTAATTTTATTGCCAAATTAGAGTTTTGACCCACTTTCATGGTCCACTGCACATAGAAAATGAGTGGGGCATCAGTGTACCATGGACACATTCTTGTTTGTCAAATGTAATACGCATTTATTATGAGTAATAGGATGACTATATTTGGTATGGAAGTTCCTTGTAACGTCTTCTTGTTCATCAGGTAGGTTTCACCTGACCTAAAATTGAGAAAAGAAATGGGGAATGTGTCAAAGAAACAACAACCCGACCAAAGAGCAGACAATAGCAGAAGGCCACCAATCGGGCTACAATGCAGTGTGAAACTTCTGCATCCAGAGGCGCGCTTCAGCTGGCCCTAGACCTCATTTAGTGGAGCAGTGATCAAGGTTTGTGGTCAAGTCCGTACCACAGATGCTATAAGATAAGAATTGAGCCAATTATATTTGATATGTGAAATAATTATAAGGTGTACATGTGTGACTGGCAGGTTTCATCTAACATTCACCTTAGGTTCATGGTTTATCATGCCTCTGCTGTAGCGTAGAGGGCTTTAAGTTTTACCCTTGTCTGTCTGTACGTCCATCCGTCTGTACGTACGTCCCAAAATTGGTTTCTGTTCTCTAATTTTAGTTTGCCTCAACCAAATGTTATGAAACTTATACACAATGCTCATTACTACAAAACACAGGTCATGTTTGAATTTTGGTATATATTAATAATGTCATTTTAAAAACCTTCTTTGAAAATTGGAGTTATCTTTCTTTGTCCAGAATGTTAGTTGAATCAACTTTTAACTAATGCTTTATACAATTCAATATTCAATTTTACTTTCCACTGATGTATTAAAGCAAGCTTTACCTTTCAGTGCTTACAAGCACTTTGATTACCATTCTAGGGTCATGCCCCTTTACAAATGGAAAAATTGCTGATTTTTTGGGTTTCCATTCTCTGACTTAAGTTTGTCTCAACTGAATTTAATGAAACTATTTATGATTGTTGCACACAAGACGACGGGCATATCATGCGCTCATGGTGAAAGGTTAACTACATTTGGTGTATGGAATGACTGTAAGGTGTCTGACAGGGTACATATGACCTTGACCTCATTTTCATGGTTTATAGGTTCAAAATTAGATTTTGTGGTTTGATCTGCTTCTCATGTACTAATAGGGACTGTACCACTTTATTTGGTGTATGGAAATTTTGTAGGGCGTATAACTGTCTTTAAAAAGTTTTTAGACATTGTTGATCTGACTTACTTATCCTCTTCACTCCGGGTCTGAGCATAAGGTCAAATTGTTGATCTGACTGTGACCTTATTTTCATAGCACATTGAGAAAGTTTATGTTACATATAAAAATGAAGATGTGGTATGATTGCCAATGAGACAACTCTCCACAAGAGACCAAATGACACAGAAATTAACAACTATAGGTCATTGTACGGCCTTCAACAATGAGAAAAGCCCATACTGCATAGTGAGCTATATGACAATGTATAAAAACAATTCAAACAAGAAAACTAACTTGTATTAAAATCATTATATTACTACCTTTCCACATTAGTTCAATGATAATTAAAACAGAGGAGAAATTTCAGCATATGCACTTTAGTTTAGCAATTGGTCCTCAATTTTATTTTCTTATTGAACATTTTGTCAATTTTAGAAATGACTATGTTTGAAGAGGGTTTAAGTCATCAACAGCTTTTTTCATAAATAATTTATTCAAACAACTTTACATTAGAATTTACCCTTCTTTTCTTTTTTTTTAATACCATTGGTCATGTAATTTGATTAACTTTTGGATCAAAGCAGCCTCAAGATCATTGTGACTAGAATTGTTTTAAATTGACAAAGGGCTTAAAAGTGAAAAAAAAAATATAGATTTAAGTTAAAAGTTCAACTGTACTTTGATCAAATAAAAAACTGAATGACATACATTGTGATAATTGTGTCAAGATGAAACAACAAATGTTAACCTGACTGATCTGTCAATAATGGTTAACCATACAAGATAATTCTGCCATGTAAAAAGGTAAAATTATTGATGAAATTCATAAATTATCTTCAAAACTAATATCTTAATCCAAGCTGTTGATATTTAATGATTTGAAATGACACTATGATTAGAATAAAAATATCCAGACAGAAAATCAAAACAATTAAGAAATGAAGAGATTTAAGTAAAAACACGTTTATGTGAATGTTTGCACAACACTTCTGGCAATGGTATTTTGTTATCATAGTGTTTCTCTTATACAGAAATATACAACTTGTATTGACATCAACAACCTTCTAAGATAAATCTTGTTTCTCTAATTCAGTATTTATATCTACTCCTAGATTAATACACCTTATTGCTATTTGGAAATTTGTCCTACTTGAACTTTTGACGTCATACAGCAATCACTTTTCCATTGTGGCTTCTATTATGAAGTCAAAATTTTAGGGGAACTTTTTTTATGTCCAGTAATGGCGGACAAATAGCGATAAGGTGTATTGGGATTCTTGTGCAGATAACTAGTTTATGTGCCTATTACAAAATGCAAGTCTGTAACTTTGACATGTAAAAAGATTTGTTGATAAACTTGCAAGTTACAACAAATTCCTCAATAGCCGTGTTAAACTTTACTGATTGAACAAATATTTATAAAATATATTTTAGAAATTAATTGGAAAAAAAAACTGTTTAAAAGCATCAAACAAATATGTCTGTTAAATAAAAATGACAAGGAAATGAAGACAAATCAATGCCACTTCAAAATTGTGTGAAATGATCTACAAAAACGTAGGATTGAAATCTTGAACTCAGGGAGGTTAAAATGAATTTGCTGTGTATCCACTTATTTCATTAATACCTCATGGTCAATGCCATAAATATGTCAAATTATGCTGGAGGTTAAGTTACCATTCATTCCCACAAAGTCAGAAAAATCACACCCTTGAGGATCAGCTAAATCAGATTTTGAATTAATACTTTTTGTATCAATTTTGAAGAGAATATATCCCACACGATAAAGTATTATGAGTTTGTTCCATCTTCTGCTTTTGGTTAACAGGCTAGCACTTTCATTTTTTTCACCTTTTTGTTGACATGCTAACACTTTCTTTTTGTCACTTTGTTGTTGACATGCTAGCAGTCTTTTGTTGACATGCTAGCTCTTTGTCGTTGACATGTTAGCTCTTTGTTGTTGACATGCTAGCACTTTCATTTTTTGTCACTTTGCTGTTGACATGCCAGAACTTTCATTTTTGTCACTTTTTGTTGACATGCTAACACTTTTATTTTTTGTCACTTTGTTGTTGACTTGCTAGCATTTTTATTTTTTGTCACTTTGTTGTTGACATGCTAGCACTTTCATTTTTGTCACTTTGTTGTTGACATGCTAGCACTATCATTTTTTGTCACTTTGTTGTTGACATGCTAGCACTATCATTTTTGTCACTTTGTTGTTGACATGCTAGCACTTTCATTTTTGTCACTTTGTTGTTGACATGCTAGCACTTTCATTTTTGTCACTTTGTTGTTGACATGCTAGCACTTTCATTTTTGTCACTTTGTTGTTGACATGCTAGCACTCATTTTTTGTCACTGTGTTGTTGACATGTTAGCTCTTTGTTGTTGACATGCTAGCACTTTCATTTTTTGTCACTTTGCTGTTGACATGCCAGAACTTTCATTTTTGTCACTTTTTGTTGACATGCTAGCACTTTTATTTTTTGTCACTTTGTTGTTGACATGCTAACACTTTTATTTTTTGTCACTTTGTTGTTGACATGCTAACACTTTTATGTTTTGTCACTTTGTTGTTGACATGCTAGCATTATCACTGTTTGTCACTTTTTTGTTGACATGCTAGCATTTTTATTTTTTGTCACTATGTTGTTGACATACTAGCACTTTCATTTTTGTCACTTTGTTGTTGACATGCTAGCACTATCACTTTTTGTCACTTTGTTGTTGACATGCTAGCACTATCATTTTTGTCACTTTGTTGTTGACATGCTAGCACTTTCATTTTCGTCACTTTGTTGTTGACATGCTAGCACTTTCATTTTTGTCACGTTGTTGTTGACATGCTAGCACTATCATTTTTGTCACTTTGTTGTTGACATGCTAGCACTATCATTTTTGTCAATTTGTTGTTGACATGCTAGCACTTTCATTTTTGTCACTTTGTTGTTGACATGCTAGCACTCATTTTTTGTCCCTTTGTTGTTGACATGCTAGCACTATCATTTTCGTCACTTTGTTGTTGACATGCTAGCACTTTCATTTTTGTCACGTTGTTGTTGACATGCTAGCACTTTCATTTTCGTCACTTTGTTGTTGACATGCTAGCACTTTCATTTTTGTCACGTTGTTGTTGACATGCTAGCACTTTCATTTTTGTCACTTTGTTGTTGACCTGCTAGCACTATCATTTTTGTCACTTTGTTGTTGACATGCTAGCACTTTCATTTTTGTCACTTTGTTGTTGACATGCTAGCACTATCACTTTTTGTCACTTTGTTGTTGACATGCTAGCACTATCATTTTTGTCACTTTGTTGTTGACATGCTAGCACTTTCATTTTTGTCACTTTGTTGTTGACATGCTAGCAATTTCATTTTTGTCACTTTGTTGTTGGCATGCTAGCATTTTTATTTTTTGTCACTTTATTGTTGACATGCTAGCACTATCATTTTTGTCACTTTGTTGTTGACATGCTAGCAATTTCATTTTTGTCACTTTGTTGTTGACATGCTAGCACTATCATTTTTGTCACTTTGTTGTTGACATGCTAGCACTTTCATTTTTGTCACTTTGTTGTTGACATGCTAGCACTATCATTTTTGTCACTTTGTTGTTGACATGCTAGCACTATCATTTTTGTCACTTTGTTGTTGACATGCTAGCACTTTCATTTTTGTCACTTTGTTGTTGACATGCTAGCACTATCATTTTTGTCACTTTGTTGTTGACATGCTAGCACTTTCATTTTTGTCACTTTGTTGTTGACATGCTAGCACTTTCACTTTGTTGTTGACATGCTAGCACTTTTATTTTTGTCACTTTGTTGTTGACATGCTAGCACTATCATTTTTGTCACTTTGTTGTTGACATGCTAGCACTATCATTTTTGTCACTTTGTTGTTGACATGCTAGCACTTTCATTTTTGTCACTTTGTTGTTGACATGCTAGCACTTTCATTTTTGTCACTTTGTTGTTGACATGCTAGCACTTTCATTTTTGTCACTTTGTTGTTGACATGCTAGCACTTTCATTTTTGTCACTTTGTTGTTGACATGCTAATTTTTGTCACTTTGTTGTTGACATGCTAGCACTATAATTTTTGTCACTTTGTTGTTGACATGCTAGCACTTTCATTTTTGTCACTTTGTTGTTGACATTCTAGCACTATCATTTTTGTCACTTTGTTGTTGACATGCTAGCACTTTCATTTTTGTCACTTTGTTGTTGACATGCTAGCACTTTTATTTTTGTCACTTTGTTGTTGACATGCTAGCACTATCATTTTTGTCACTTTGTTGTTGACATGCTAGCACTATCATTTTTGTCACTTTGTTGTTGACATGCTAGCACTTTCATTTTTGTCACTTTGTGGTTGACATGCTAGCAATTTCATTTTTGTCACTTTGTTGTTGGCATGCTAGCATTTTTATTTTTTTCACTTTGTTATTGACATGCTAGCACTTACATATTTATCAGCTCCTTTTCAAATTTTAAATGAAGGTTTCAATTTAAAACAACCATCAAGCAATCAATCAATCAATCAATCAAGTAACCAAAGTATCAAAACCACAGATAAGTTCTATCAGAAAAATTTGTGTGTGTAAAAAATATTTTGTTTTTGTTTCCCTGATAACACTTTTATTTTTTATCAGATCATCATTTAATTATATGGATGTTTCAACTCATCAAAATTTAGAATTATTCTGAAATATTTTAAATTGATGGACCATTTTTAGCTCATAAGGGCCATGTGAGCTATTCCCATTATGTTGTCATCTGTAACTTTTAATAAGACATTGCCTCTAAAACTACTGGACCAAATTCAACCATTATCAATAGGGTATCTAGTTTTAAAAAATGTGTATGGTGACCCTGTCTGCTGACAAACCAGGCCAAAATTGCTTAAGATGGAACATCTGAGGTAAACTGCAATATTTTGTCTTTAATCTTGGAAACCTCTATAGATAGAGCAAATCTGACATGTGAAAAAGTCAAGAATGATAAGATCTGCCTCACAACTGAAATCAAACTGGCGGATGATCTCATATAGGAGTTATTGCCCTAAAATGACATATTTAACCAATTTATTTTCATTTTTGTCTATTATCTCCAAAAATATTGAAATAGATGGACATAAAATTTGAACTGCAAAATGATCAGCAAGGCAAAATCTACAAATAAGTCAACAAGATGGAAATCATCAGTCGTTACTTTATTGAAGTTATTTCCCTTTATTGTTATTTTTACCATGTTTTCTTGGTTGGTTTTTTTTGCATGTTATCTGGAAAACTAATGGATAAATAAATATATTGAAAAAGGAAAATGATCAGTAGGTTAAATGATCTATCAATATGTCAACATGACTAAAATTGTCAGCTTACTCTTAACAGAGTAATTCCCCCTCTAGTCCAAATAATTATGATGTCTTGAAACAAGACGTCATAATTATTTGGACTATTCCTCCTCCTGCCAATTTTTTTATTTAAAAAGTGGCAATTGTTAAAAATGTAGGTTAGCGACACAGGCTCAGAAGACCCTCTTGTTCATTTTGAAATGTTCCCTATACCAGTAGGATTTGAATGGACTAAAGATTTTGACTAAAAACAATCAATTCATTACAAAACTATGTTTATTTCTCAAACAAATGACATAATAATAAATAATGATGGATGTGATCATACAACTTTCAGAATTTCTACTCACAAAATAATTTACAGCTTCCTTGAAAAATATATATAGTAAGTACAAATAGTATATATTTTTGTACAATAACAATCATTTTCTTTTAAATAAACATTCTTCAAGATCAATCACAGTTTTTCTTAATGGATTTTTTAATCATTAAAAATCATAATACATTAAATCAAATCAAAAGACATCAGAAAACAAAGTAAGTGTAACAGTTTTAATAACTACTTACAGTTCAATAGAATTAGAAAACTCTTTCTTTGAACAACATGAAAACAAAGTGAAAAGAAATGTAATTCATAAGATTCTAACCACAAGTTACTACTTTGGTGCCAATTCAGCAACTAATATGGTCTTCAACAGAGGCGTTTACCAAGAAACAAATGAAATATACACACAACAATGTTCTCAAGATTGATTAAATAATGGAGACTAATATTACATCATTTTACTATGCAGTAAATTTTAAAATTAAACAGTGTATTGTTATTATATGATTTTTGCAAGCATGCCATAGCAGTAAACTGAAGCATTTCAAAACAATTTAATCCTACAGTCAAGTATTCAACTGATTGTCTTTTAGTGTGAAGGTTTTTATTGGTTTGTTTTAAAACTTCTTAATGCATTAGAGGGTTACATTATTGGTGTGAATTTTAGATCTATGGTTACAAAAACTAAAACTATGTGACTTAAGTAAATAACTATTGGAGTTGACATATGATATAGAAGACATAACCATAGTTAACATACAAAACATGGAAGTATTTTGTTACATTTTGAGAGACGGTGGCTTATAAGTAGTTTGTACTTTGAAATGTATTTAGTATAACTGAAAATTTTTGCAGCAGTCTTTTGAGTTTTAATTAATCAGTAACCATGTTCAGTTGAACACCAGTCATTAATAATACTTTTAAGTCTTGAAATCATGAGTTTTGGCAGTTCTGCAAAAGACTTTAAAAACGTTTGAACTGTTTTTAGCAGTGTCAGCAAATACCTACTAGGCCATCTAGACAGAAGAACCTTTTGTTTAGAATTAGATTCTAATAGAATTAGATTCTAAAGGGTTTTTTAACAATTTGGAGTCTATAAATTGCACAAAAAGTTTATTTTAAAGGCGAATTATTATTTATTTATTTGTAATATGTGTTAAGGCTGTATTTTGTGGATCGAAAAAATGAAAATTTATATCCAGGTTTAGCTAGATAGATCCTGTCATTTGATACATTATATATTAATTTCTTAAAACAATTATAATTAATTTGACTTGATACTAACAATGATTGTCCTTATTTTGGTTGGTTACAACAAATGAATTATATAGTAAGTCTTTCTATATAAATGCCTTGCTAATTGTGTTAATGTGTCCATAGATGTATTAACCCATAGCTATGGGTATTTCATCTATGATGTGTCTCTTTTGCTTTGTACATTTTTATCACAAAAATCATATACAAAGTTTTGTGTTGGAAAACATGTAAAATATAACTTCCTGGATATATATTTAATATCCCTTGCTCAGTGTGTTAATGTGCCTGTTTTGCTATGTAGCTTTTTTACACAAAACTCATACACAAAGTTTTGTGTTAGAAAACACAAAAATATAACTTCCTTGATATATATTTAATCCTTGTGTACAAATATGAAAGATTATTCCATAGATATCTCTTTTTAAAACAATCACTTCCTTAAAGTTTGTTAATTATTCGGAAATAAATTAGGAAAACAAAAACAAAAAAACTGTAAATTTAAGAGCTTTTTTATGTTTTATTAAATGATTGATAGTGGATAACAAATTGAACTGTAGTAAAACTTCCCCAAATTATTAAATAATTATTTAAATGCACATAAATTGATAACTATACCACAAGAAAATTTATTCAATTTCCTAGTTTATATTGACACAGTTTTAAAACTAGATGTATGATTTTAATATATTAATTAGTTTTATTACTTAGTCACTAAAAGTGCTAAGATTGTAAACATTGCATTATCATAACTATTGGCCCAGTTAATCATATATCAGCTAAAAATTAAAAGACTTTTAACATTTTATTGTCAAAATGTTCTATATTGAATGAATATTTTATTTGCGAAAGCATAAATAATATGCTATGACAATACATAAACAAGTATATACAATGAATGAATGACATTAATATTAAGACATCTAAAAACATATATACCAGAATTATGACTTCATTTATTACATAAGTGAGTTTTCATACTTGCAATCATGGTTTGATTGTGATTAATTGCCATCTACCCTCTAAACCTTGCAAAAAATGGTTTTACAACTGTTTTACAAAAAAAATCAATATGTGGTGGAGTGTTTGTGACCTAACTATTCCACGACAGTTAAATTATTTGAATTGTTTATGTACCCAGAGAATTCATAGAACTTGATACATAGGTTCTCAAAATTGAACAAACTAAATTTCTTGTCAATCTGGAAAACATTTCTGAGACATAGGTCAAAATTTGCCAATTTTTTTATGTATTTTTGATAAAGTTCTACACAACAAGGTTAAAAATTGACAACAATTTGATATGTGTTAAATAGATGGTTCATGGAAATACATTCCATTGAGGTAAATCAGATGTTTTCAGCATGTGCATTTCCTTGTTTTAATTTCATTTAAATGGTATAAAAACAAAGTGGCTATCTAATTTAATGTCAAATAATGTAAATTTTACTTGATATAGGTGGTTTTGTTTCAAATATATGTATACAAGGCAATTTAAGCCTGTAAAAATTCATTACTATGACGGAAACTGTCTACAAAATTTTGCTTTTGATAAAGTGCTGTAATAGTAATCTATGGATGTCTACTTTTAAAAAAAATAATAACTGTTGTGTAGTTTGTCAGTCATTGCAAACTTAGGTAAAAAAATTGTAATTAAAGTGAAAATAAAAAAATAGTTCTATTTACTGAATATAAGTTTTGACAAGGATTCTCCCTATACAAATCATTGGTTTTGACCATTTGCTAATGTATTGAATATTTGGCAAACTTCATAGGAATTCAATTAAGAGATCGATTTTTGTTGTTGTTGTGAAACATGACAAATATAATACATGTATAGAATTCAGAAAAACTTAATACTGTAAACACAACAGACTCTCAGTTTACATACAGGTGACAATTGAAATAACTGGTGAAGTTTAAACACTATACTTCCTTGAGTAACACAATACAAGGTTTTATTCTTTACATGTCTATTATACAAAACTCCTCACTGATAATAAGGTTTATGATATTGATACACACGCAGGAGTCAATATTTCAGATTTGTCTAGGATTAATTATACTTTTGGATAAAAGTATCCAAAGTGTCAGTTGAATAATTTAGAAAAATATTTAGATGCACCAGAGACAATGTATTTGTTAAACAAACATCCCAATAAAGACTGGCACTACAATTGTGAAAAAAATATGGAGCAGTTCCATCTGACATATATGTAATTATTGCGTTCCTCTTGTTACATGTATATAATGTGTCTGAGTGATCAAATAAAGTGTTGCCTTACACTTTGTATAATATTGATTGCTGTAGTAGAGCCTTGATATCGTTGTTTAATGAATATGTATTTAAATTGTAAATAAAAAGTCATTTATTTACATTATTAAAGATGATTTGAAATATTACATAATTGAGCTTAATAATCTTTAACAGTAAACAATTCTATCTAATTTTTCAAAAATAATGTTTGTTTTACATCATTAAAATGATAATGTAAATTGTAACACAACATTTTGTGACATCTTAATATAATTTGTTAGTATTAAATCCTTCTAACTATTTTCTACCATTCTAATGTATCCTTTTGAAACTTTAATCTAGGACTGTGTTCTGAGTAGAATTGTGAATACCATCTACGGTGTTTGCTTAGCAGACTGTCCTCAGCTGACTTAACAAACAAAGGCTTGTTCAAATATCTTTTATTATTCCATATCATTATATCTCTCTCAACCTGAAAAAGACAAAAGTTAGTATTAATGTATACCAAACCTTTTATACAAATTAAGGATGTGTGGTATGATTGCCAATGAGACAATTATTGTTCTGAGTTCATCTATTGATTCAAGTTTGCATGCTGTTAACAATTTGTTTTTCAACCATCACATTTTTGATAGCAGTTTCACAGTGATCATTAATTTACTTTTAGCCAATTAAATTTCATATATGATCTGATGATGCCATAATGTAATTACCGGTATTCTCTATCAAATGTATACAATATTTGCACTTCACACAATAAAATAGTTCAGTAGGCATATTAGGATCATGTGGCCAATAATTAATTAAATGGAAGTTAGATGACACATGGTCAGTAAATCTTAGTGCTATTTTTATTTAGTTTGTGAAATTTCATACTTGAAAAAAAATAGGTGTCTAATGGTACCAAGAAATAATTATACGAAAATGATGGAAAGACTGTCAGTTAAAGTAATAAGCACAGTCATACATGAAGGGGGTTCAAAGGGAAGTATTGTCCCCTGGGTACACTATAAAGGAGTATCTGTTGAAACTTCAATCATTTTGTATACTTTACTGAGGCCAGAACGGTAGGCCAAAATGCATTTCTGATATCTACATAGGAGAAGAACCTGATCTTATTGGAATAAGTCATAATATTCAGGTCTATTTCATACAGTTTTTCTTCAACCCATTGAGGTCCCAGTGGTTCAAAATTGGTAATATAGATTTTCCTACAACTTGTGCACTTTTGATAATAGGTTTAACCTATGGTCAGATTCATCAGAGATTTACAAATGTTTTCTATGGTATTGACATTCTAAAATTGACACAGCTTGACATGTTAACAGTTTTCTTCATTGTTGGTTAATTCTCAATGAGTTTCAACTTAGTTATATATTACATAGGAATTGTTGTCTGAGGTGGAACTTAATTATTATTAGTTAATCCACACTTCAAACAGTTAAAAAGGCAAAAATCCAATAATCAATGTTTCCCTGCAAATAAATTTGAAATTATATATCTATATATCTGTTTATCAAAGCAATTAGTTATAAAAATATAAAGATATTTTTATCAAATTTTGCCATCTTAAAGTATATTTGACTTTTGTACACTTGACATTATGTAATATTGTTCTTGCATGTTTAAGTATTTACACAAGTTTTGTGATTGTTTTATTTCACACAAATGTATGAAGGTTTTAAAAAAAGTTTTAGTTGACAAAAACTATTCATTTTGTATGAGTTCCAACTATCTTCATAGGTTGATCAGGTCTGAAGTTCTGCACATCACATCAATGTTTCGTTATAAAAAACACTCATCAACGATACATTTTGTACTAGAGCTAACAACTCTTTTAAAAAGACAACACCTGAAGCCATAAATTAGAACTTTTCTTTTAAAAAAGTGTTTACTTATTCTCATTTAACTGATTTCGATTCGTAATATGCATAAAACAACAATTTTGACCATTTTCACTGCAATGATTATTCTTATATAAGGATAAAAAATAAAAGACATTTGGTGGCTCTATCACTGTAAATAGATGTCAGACCACCAACTCACAAGGTTTATTTTTATCAGTACATGTAGTTGTAACCTTCAGAAAGTCCCATTTCACTACAAGACTTAAATTAAACCTTGGTTGAAAATTGGAATGTAGAAAGGAGTTACATGTGGATTTCATAAAATACAAGGTTTCTACAAAGTTAAACTTATTAGGTAAACTATTTAGTTATTAGCTGTGCAAATTTACCAAAGTACCAAAATTTAAAATAGAATAAATTCAAATGCTTTATTAAAATTAGAATAAATTTAGTGTAATTGTGGAATCATAACTGTTCCTGGGATACCAATTTTTGTTGATATTGAGGGTGAAGGTAAACCAAGAGTTTAAATGTTCAACCAAATGTATAAAATTTCTATAGGCTTGTATGCAGAATTTGGCAAAAAAATTTGAATTCAAATATTCACAAAAATGCAAGATTTACTCAATCCACAAAAAATGTTATCCTCAAAACGTAAAAGCAACACAACTTGCAATCTTGTGACATCCCCTCGACACTCATAGTTAGTGTCTATAAGTAGGGCAGTTCATAAAATGCTTTCAGTTGTGATAAAAAAATCACCATATACAGTAGGAAAGTTCAAGGTTATATTCAAGTTATCTAATCCACTCTTATAGTTAATATTTTACGACTTTACGTGCAGTCTTTTTTAACTTGAAGAATACAAAGTCCTGTAATTTTAAATTTGTGTTGTAAATGAATATAATTGTGCAACCCTGGTATATTAACTGTGCAACACAAACAATGGAGGGATATCAGTAATTTCTGCCCATCTCATTGAATATTGTGCAAACTTTAAATATAAAATAAGAGATTTTCTTATTGCAGACTCATTTTTTGGATACATTTCAAAGCCATTCACTCACCCACCTAACAAAACAAAACATACACATTCCCATACATTTGTTTTATGAGGTAAATTTAGGGGTATGGAGTGAGTGAGTCACTCCCCTTATAAACTGAAATATTTAACAATTTATAAGAAAACAATAATTTTAAAGTAAACAAGATTTGAAAAAACTGATTACATAAAGTATATGGTTTATTTCATGTAGTTACGTGTTGTCACAGAGAGCTGTGTCAAATGACTTCATTTTGTATTTATTTAAAGAATAATGTTTTCAATTAAGTGGGATAAAAGATCTTTAAAAGCCTATCAAAATTAAATATAATACAATTTGTGCATTTTGAAACAAGCTTCTGCAGAAGTTCAATTGTAGCCAAGCTCAGTTGAACACCTATATTTAAATTCTTTCCTCGTTAAACAGTGACTATTGATACACACAATATCATTATATATAAATATATATATAAATTTGAAATGAGAAGGCTATTTGCTACATACCTGTATTGCTTCAGATACCATAAAGAATTTAGATAGTATAGTTGGAAGCCTCCTGTCTATGTACACATTATGTACAACTTTCTGTACAAGAGGTTCAACAGGAGTAACTGATTGGATATAAACTCCACGCCCAAAAAAGGAAGAAAATTCTAAATATACAATGCCTGGGCCAATCTGTAAAAAAAATGAAGGCAAAAGCTGTTAGATATAAGTTTAGCAGAAGCTGTTTCTGTTTTGCATAAGGGGTAGTTCATACCTGATAAATGTGATGCAAAAGCTGTGTGTTTTAGCATATATAGGGTAGGTCATTCCTTATATAGATTTAGCAAAAGCAGTTTGATTTAGCATTATGGGTAGTTCATACCTGAATAGCTTCGGCAGCCATAAGGCACTTAGCTATTATAGTTGGAACTTTCCAATCAAGGTACACATTATGCACAACCTTCTGTACCAGAGGTTCAACAGGAGTGATTGAATGTGTGAATATACCTCTACCAAAAATAGAATTTAATTCTAAATATACTATTGCAGGACCAATCTGAAAAAACAAGATTCCTTGTTGCATATCTGAGAAATTTTTTTAAAAGTCGATAAAACCCTGTTCAGTTATTTTTAAATATGAAATACAGAATTTTGAAAAACAATTGCAAAGCCCTTTATTTATTTTATGCAAATAAATATTTTCTACAATATCTATTAATGACCAGTTTACAATTTCTTAGTCTTCATTATTTCTTACCAAAGACTTGTGTACTATACAAATCCTTGTTCTAAGAAGATGGATTCTATTCTTTCAGAAATGAATTCAAAATTTCTGAACTAATTTTTTGTTACTCATAAAAAATGGTATAAGCACTAGTACAATATTATTTATATAATTAAATTATAAAATTAAATTATATGAGTTATCTCCCCTCATAATTTATTTCTTTAGAATTATAATTTGTTCTGGGGATGTCACCAAAACAAACTTTTCTTTTTATTGATATTGAGGACAAACTAGATGCATTTCTAATTGATTCAGTCGTAGACTTTGACAATATCTTTTTTTATAATTGTATCAATAAACCAAATTTTTGAGACGTTTCGACCATTGGCCTTCTTCAGTTCTTTATTTTTTCTTCACAACTACATGGTTGACATTACATTTGTATTTCCTTTTTCAATCATTGAAAAGATTGCCTATTGGAATTTTGAAAACAAGAATATCTTTTTTGTATATTGCCAGAATTGCAACCACATGTTTACTACCAAAGAAAGACCAAATGTCTGGAAGTTATGAAATTGTAGGTTTTTTAGCATGACATCCTATGTCCATTAATTTTTGTTGGTACTTAGATTTTGCCTGATTTGAGTTTATTAACTCATTCGCCCCCAAGACATTTTTGGAAAATCAGGCATTTTCTCGTGGGTTTGAACCCACCCCCAGTGAAAAATGTTAATTTTCCGTCTATTTTCCGATTTTAAAACAACCTTGAGAGGTGAACACTGACAAGACTGTGTTTTTTTGTCATTCAAGTATTACCCTATAGTTACAGTAGTCCATTCATGCTAGCTGGGAGTATATTGGACTTCAGTGTCTTGCTTGGGAATTATTATTGTCAAGTCAGGTCTGCCTAAATGTCCGTTTTTATGGATTTTTGACAAAACGGTGACCTAGATTTTACAGACTCGATTCCTATTGGCCATATCATACCTCGTTGTGTTCCTATACCACCTATGCATGCATATATGATAATAGTTTTTACCAACAGTCACTTCCAGTTACGTAGTGGCCATCAAAAGATGCCCACCCCCACCTGATTTTGGCTACTTTTTATGTTTTTCCGATTTTGAACTCTTAAACGGCTTTCAAAGTGCCAAATTTTCATGAACAGACATCTGAGAAGAGTTGATGGACCATGAACTGCTTGGTTGAAGTCCCTGCTATCATGACAGTTCAGTTGGGGCAGTTCAAAAAAAGTATGGAGGGTCATACGGGCCATCAAATAATGGTTGTCGCCATCACGCCTACAGGCGGGATTGGGGGTTAAAGGGTTAAATGTCCCTCTGGTATCTTTTGTAAAATTGAGAAAGGAAATGGGGAATGTTTCCCTGTTCATGGTTTTTCCATTTTGAAAGAGGTAAAATTTCAATACATGAAAAAGTTAAAATTTGAAGGAAATTTATTAAGGTTATACATATGTTGGAGTAGGGATTTTTTGTTGTTGGCTATAACAAATCAATTGGCTATTACAGTAGTAAAGAAATAATGTTCAGGAAAATTTGGAAATAATGTTGAAACATTTCAAATATAACTACTGGTATATGAAATTTGATAAGGAAAACCATATGGTAGCACCACAAGTCAGATGTAAGAACATGTTAGTGGTTCTCTTTTCAGTTACAACAATGGAATTTATATTACCAGTAAATGATTTGAATAATTGATATACAATTTGAATAATTGATATACAATTTGAATAATTGATATACAATTTGAATAATTGATATACAATTTGAATAATTGATATACAATTTGAATGTATTAGCTTATTATTTGAATGGTTTCATCATCAACACCTGGGGGAAATTTAATTTGAAGTTATTATGTTTTAGCCTTTTAGGAACATGGGTAAATATATTTTTAAAACACACAAATATGAAGGGTTAACAATAAGCAACTAAGCCAGTTCAAACAAAACTTTGACTGTCTTTCTCTAACTAACATGCTTATCTATATATGTATTGAGTATTATGCATAGATACCATATAAGTAGTACAGATGTTGGTATGTCAATGGTATTGGACTATTATCTTCATACTAAATTGTTAAACATCTTTGTCAGTATGTACTACATTTCTTTCCTAAACAACTTTGTTCAATTTAGCATTAAGTTTGTAGTTTTTCATATATTTTGAAGGGATGATTCTCCATGTCTTAGTGAAAAATTATGAAGTCTGAACAGTTCTATAAATTTAAGTTCCTTTGGGTATTACTCATGTAAATTCTAAAATTGAACTATATGCAATGCAAGGATTCATTTTTTTGCCAATTGAATTTTTAAAGGGTAAGTCTAAAGAATGCTAATTCATGTTCATGCACACTTTTTAAATTTAATATTGTGAGACAATTCTGCTCTTGATTGTATAATGGATATTAAAAATAAACACCAAAATTCTTACCTGGTTGGCTTGGACATCAAGATTAATTGGTGTGATAGTTTTGCCAAACATCCGTAGCTTGTGTGTGAGATTCAATACTCCTATATGTTCATTTGGGGCTTTTTGTGCTTCCCACTTTGCACTCCAGACATGGGAAGCAAACGACCAGACTGTGGACCACATATGTCTTAGGTCTATCCCAGCTGTCATGAATGGAGTATGGACATTGTATAAATGTTGAACATCAGCACCATTTTCTGGAACTTCCTATCAACAACAAAAAATATTAATACTTGTGAAAGTCTAATAAAAGAGTTAAAAATTATACAACACATTCTTGAATTCAACAGATTAGATTAGATTTTTTGTGTTTTTTCATCACAACTTTTCAATTACTTTTGGACTATTTTGTGACTGCCAGTTTTTATTGGTGTATAGGGAGACAGAGTACCCAGATGAAACCACTGACCCTCGATAGGAAAACTGACAATTGAAGTCGAGTGCACCTGCACAAGCGGGGTTCAAACTCAAAACCTCAGTGTCAACTGGTTTTAAAGTGATAACATTGATTCATCAGCTTTAGATTGTTGAGTTTAAACAACATTCATATTTTCACTTAAATTTTATCTGTAAATAATAAGCCATCACTGTCCAAATTTGAGTTGTTTGCAAGAATATAATAGGCAAGCTTCCTTTTGTAATTTCTAGTCAACAGTTATAAAACTTATATTCCACGAAAGGATCAGTTATATTATTTACTGTTGTGTTGTTTGAATCACAAGATACACAGTTAGATGTGTGACACAGACCCTGAAAAAGACCCTCTGTATACAATTTCTACAAGATAAATAGACAAAGATGATCCATAACTTTTTATGTAACTAAACTAACCTCAATGTGAGCATTAACATAATGTTCAGATCTACCACCATATGCCCATTGGCCACTTTGGATTTCTTCTATTTCTGGTGGCATCCAGTAGGGTTCTGTTCCTTCTTCGGCATGGTGCCATATATAGATCCAACCATTCATTTCTTTTGTAATATAAGATTTAACTTTTGCCATTTCTGGAACTGAAAATATATATTCTAAATGATGAAACATTGAAGTCTTATAGGAATAATTCAAAAATAGTCAAAATAGGTTTGTATTTTGGCACACGGTGACAATTGGGAAAAAAAAGTGTCTACCGGTAATATTTTTTAATCTTCATTTTCATTTGTAATGCTGAAACTTTTCAGATTTGTATGGATTAATTTTTGAAAAATAATCATGCAATTTGATGTGTTTAATATGACATTCACAGTTCTAGAAATAAAACTGACATACAGTTTCTTGATTAAAAGTATTAATGAGTTTGGTGGGATTTTGATTTGGTAGACTTATATGGTATAAAATTTTATTTTGATTGTTATATCAAGGATTTTAACAGTAAACTATATAAATCCGTGATTTTTTTTGTAGCGTTATATATACCGTATTCCTATATTTAGATATTATAAAGTTATATTTAAATAACCACAAATTGTTAAGTCATATTGTGCACATATTTGGGTTTTAAATTATTGAGGAATTAGGTTACCTATATTGATATATTACTGATAGTCTTATGAACTTTTGTAAAATAAAATAAAGATCAAATTTAAATAGAGGTGAGATTGTGTTTGTTGGTATAGATACAATAACATGTTTACTGGATTGCACAATATTTGGAAACAATAGTTCAAAAGAACTGGCACTATTATTAGTTTTGTCTGCCGATAGGGGTACCAAACTAGGACTATTTTAATATCTTACAACATTTGTAACAGTTGTTTCATGAAAACATTATAATATTTAATCAAGCATATATAAGAAATTTAAGACCAGGCTACAATTGTAGTTCTAACCTATCAAAAATGATTTAACACATATTACCCACAATTCTTTGGTTTGACCAAGGATTTGTATAATAAACCAATTTTCAAGACGTTTAGGCCATTGGCCTTCTTCAGTTCTTTATTTCTCCTCACAACTAAATGGCTGACATTACATATTTCAATCATTTCTTTCATCCTTTTGTAGGGTTTGAATTAAATCCTTGTTTTCAAAATTCCAATAAGGAACATACTTTATATAATTGTATCAATAAACCAATTTTTCAAGATGTTTCTATAGTATTTTTTTATTATAAAAATGTAATTTTGGGATCTGTTAATTGCTGAAAAGTCTTTAAGAGTTATATAATTATGGCATTTTAGTTTTCATTTATCTAGTTTTAATTTCTTGAAAACGAATCTTTCTGAAAGATGAATGAAATATTTTCCACTGCACGGATGTTAAGCAACCAGTCAATCAAAAAGTGAATTGTTGAAGGTTGTCTCATACAGATGATTTAGCTATGGGCATCATCAATGACGGCTGTTGCTATTTGTATCACCTATCCCCCAAACATATATATATGCAAAGTAAGTGCACTATCAGTCGTTTTATGGATTTTAAAAAGGTAAATACATGTACTCAAAGAAGAAGTTATGATGACAGATATAATAGGGCCACTGTTTTTGGAACCCTGAACTAGAAAATCAATAAATATTATAAATATTATAAATCCATCAAAGAACATACTTCAGGGCCCAGTTGAATTGCTAAACCAATGGTTACATAACAAAGGGTTAAAATTCTATTTCAGTTAAACCTTCTGTTGCGTAACTCGTAGTTAAATATTCATTGCATGTTAATTTTTTTTATCAAAATAAAAATTATCAACGCTTTTTCTTAGTCCTAGGAGGAGTGTTTGATCAATAGTCTAAATAAGAGAAATGCAGCATCTAAGTTCAAACAATAGTATAATATCAATGCAGACGTGACATAGGCACATCAAGTTTGTTTGAAAAGGAAGCTTTATTCTTGAATCATGTACATTTTACTGCATAAATTAATTAATTGACATAGAAAATAGGAGGAAAATTAGTTTTATTCGGTAAACATTTGAAAGAAAAAGTATATCAAAGTACTGCTGAATGAAGAAAAAAGGGCAGGACTGTAAACTTGATCAGTTTCGGGATAACTAAATAATGGTTGTACAAAACAAATAATATTTTACCAAACTTTGAGTGACTTTTCCGATCATATAACAGGCAGTTTACCATGATTATTCTGTCTGTCAGTCCCTTAATTTTTTGTGTTTGTTAAGGAAGTTTCCCCAATTGTTGTTGTTTTTTATTTTTTTTGTTTGGCATAAAATCCATACGTACTGTTTTCCGAGTAAGGAATTTTGGTACATTTGCCATCTGAACCCCGGAATTGCCAGCCATGGAATGGACATTCTATACAGTCTCCAACAACGCGGCCTCCAGCAGCAAAATTGGCTCCTAAATGTGGACAGTAGGCGTCGACTGCATGTGCTTCTCCATATTCGTCTCGAAATAAAGCTAATTGTAAACCTGTTTATAAAATTACATAAAAACATTTTTAGAAGTAATAAAGAAGTAGCATTTCAATTTTGTGTTATTAAATATTATCTAGATTCTAATATTGCGCGCGTTTCCTACACTGCAGATCATTCATCTTCCTGAAAAATTCAGCCACCCAATAAGCCTATCCCTTCAAGGGACATCAAGTTTGCTTCCCTATTACAGGGTCTTCCCTAGTACAGGGTCTTTGACGTGGATTGGTTGACAACGCGAGTGATAACAAACCACTGAACCAGTGACAGATAACATGTATTTGCAGATCCATGGAAAACATTACGTTTATACTCTAATAGTATATAGGTAATTACAACTGACTTAACACATATGTAGTTCTTTGACTAAACAACTGGAACTATATAGAAATATTATTGATAGAGGATAACGTTATATCAGCCGAGATTGATTTTACGATACAGAGAAGATGGACAACATAAGATTGCCAATCTTGCTGAAATACCACACAACTTTTGATATCATATTTTAGATTAATCTCGCATTTAAGATGTTCCCAAAATAACCCGTATTTGCTTTACAAAGACCCTAAAGTAATTTTATAAACTCATGCCCGGTTGTCGGTGTATTCCGACTTCAACATTTTTAACATAAGTTAATGCTTGGAATATTTTTTTGCTATAGGCTTTCTTAAATTTATAATTTATTCATTGTATTAAGTTTTATATCATTTGATAATTACGAGTCCTTCCTATATCGGATTTATTGGGGTCAAGATAATTTTGAAGGACTTTCTCAAGATTGCAGAACGTGAAAGATCAATGTTCTATTTGTATGAAGTTCAAGGTTTTATTTAGGTAGTCGTCAAGTGTATGATATGTACAGCGAGCAATTTAGATCTTTGCATTTAGTACACGTATATTGTTGAAACCCATAATATAATGACCTTTGTTTTGGTTATTCGTCAATCATGCGACAGCAACATTGACAGTGGCGGATCCAGAACTTTTCATAAGGGGGGGGGGGGGGGCACTGACTGACCTAAGAGGGGGCCCGCTCCAGTCATGCTTCAGTGATTCCCTATATAATCAACCAAATGTTTCCCACGAAAGGCCCCCCCCCCTGGATCCGCCTATGATTGAGTGTCCCGGACAGCAACCCAATGGCGTTTAGGATCTAAATGCCCCCGAAAATGCAAACAGTATGTGCTTGGCAAATAAAGTTTGACCTAAAAAGGGTTTATAGCCTGTGTGTTAGTTATTCAAGATGGGAAAGTATCATATACGTTTATATTTAGAATAGGAATAATTCTATAGACGTTTTTGAGAATGTCTAAAAGTTGAATGTTTAACAAAATTCTTTAGATCACACGAATGTGTATCTTTAAAACATAGTTAGAGTGCATATATTATGGGGTATATATTTAATTCATATTGGCTTTTCCGTTTTAACGCCGTCGCCGTTTAATTGTCAGGCACTCAACCAAGTACTATGAAAATTAATATGAGGACAAAATATTATGAAATCACTACTAGCTACCAAGTTTACCATTTAATATTGCTTTATAGGCCAACTTGTAAAGAATCTCCAGGTCAATTTACATAATACGTGAAAAAAATTAAAGAGCATTTTGAATATATTTCAATTAATTGTATGTGGTATGTTAAATAGAATTTACCTTTGGTATTAAGTAAAAAGGTTATAGTATCTAAAAGGGGTCATTGAAGTGTCATTGTATTAGTACATGTATGTAAAAAAATAAAAAGGGGGATGAACATACCAAGGAGGATATAAAAAGAAAACAGAAGACAACACAATGGTTAAACGAGAAAAAAAAACAGTTGCGACATAAACTCAATAGAAATATCACATAATATTACACGGTCGTGAACTTACATTTGCCATATCGGGGCCTTTCATATCTGACTAATATACTTGAAACGGTGTGGGTTCTTCTTGTTGTTAACGAAAGCCTTACGGTGAACTACAGTTGCATACATTCACTTCCTTTTGATTCGGGTATATAGTTGTCTCATTTCCTGTTACAATATTTACTATCCCTTACGTAATATTGTATATAAGTTCTAGATCTGTAAGTTTGTTCCATGAAAAAAATTGTAAAGTAACCATAACACAGGATTTGATTAAACGATTGCTGTTTGAATAATTTACTTTAAGTATTGATAGATTTTTCATTTAATCTGAAGTCGATGAAGACACAATGTTAACCTTCTCAAATTTATACTAACTTCTATTATAGTTGTGAGAAATGTAGCACAATCAATGGTGCTCCTTCCCTTACGGAAACAATTTTCATATCTGATAGGAAATCTTTATCATACCCGGTTCTTACAGTCAATAACTGATAATTCTTAATCTGCAATATAACTAAAGCACAGCTGTAAGAAGATGTGCCATTGTGGTATGAGTGCCAATGATACAACCCTCTCGTCCAAGTCACAATTTGTAAAGGTAAACCATAATAGGTCAAAGTACGGTCTTCAACACGCAGCCTTAAAGTGTCTCATACCAAATGCCAAGCTATAAAGGGCCCCAAGAATGACATGGGTAAAACCTTTCAAACGAGAATATCTACAGAAGCAAGAGATGTGCAATATAGGCAAGATAGTCCCTGACATCTAATATATTTGGTAGTTTAGAATTTCCTGGCTTAAGCAGTTTAAGTGATAAACGTTCCTGTGATTTTCTATAGATTCATAGAAGATATGATACTAACTGGTTATCAGTTGTGAATTAGAACGGGTAAATGATGGAGGCTCAGTCTTTACAGCTTCTAGTTATATGAATTTCTCACAATGAAAGGTTTTCACTCAAAAAACTAAGAGAAAAAAATGACAGAAGAACAACAATGAACAACAATTAACACGCTTTCACGATATGGCCTACTGTGGAAGCTTGGCCATTTTTGTTCTTGAGTCATTTAAAGAAATGATTTTTGATGAACCTTAAAACCAGCATTAAGTTGTCGAATTGAGAAATATGCCTTTTTGGTTCTTTTTTTATAAGATATGTAACAGTATAGGAATCGAGCCTATTGCTCTCTTTTGGCTGACGCATCTATATATAGTTTCAATAGTAAATATCTTATTTCGCCGGAAGTCTGAAGAGCAATTCCAAAGATAATTACTTTTTCAAAGATCACAATGGATAGCTTTTGTTCGTTATCTGTATAAATTTCTTTGACTTGCTAGTTGACAAATTAATAGATTTTATTTGATATTGAAGCTTTGCCAGGAAACAAGCAAGTCATGTTTATTTAGTAATTTAACTACGTGTTAATAGAGTCAGTGATCACACATGACAATTTAATCCTTACACAGAACAACACAAATAAATCCTGTACAGTTAGTTATACAATAAAAGTTAATTTGAGTTCAATATAAACACTCAAAACAGCACACAAATTTTATAAATACCAAATCATTAATTCTCAAACATATAAACCATAAAGTTTCTTATTGTATGCGCATCTTGTTTGGCAATGAAAGATGCTTCCTGTCCCACTTATGCATACCCACATCTTGTTATGCATCGAAGGATGTTTCCTGTCCCAAATACGTATACACGCATCTTATTTGGCACATACAAAAGATTCTTAGTTCGATTACGCATACTCATATCTACTTGGCGCTGCATGTAAATACTAGTACTTCATTTTTTTTTGGTCATCATCAAAAGGGAAAACGGTACTATTTATTCTGCCATAGGCGACAATATTAACATTTTCTAAATTTACCACTTTTTAGGATAAAAACCTGGATAAAACAGTTATATGTTGTGTTAGTACTTCATTATTGTGTTTTAAAAATTAAAGCCAAATAGTATCATGACCAACTTCCAACGGAGCTTGTTTATGTTATCCAAGCCCACCGTCATTTTGCACCAAATTTATGAAATTTTGTAAGTCTTTTCGAATAATTCTCTAGAAAATATTTCAATAGGTTTCAAAATTTATATTGTAAATATACACACTGCAGTTATTCATAGATAAATAAAAAATATATTGTACCCTTACATCCAATCACAGCGCTCCTAATTTGACTTCCTTCACCTGCCTTGGGTACACAAAAGGCCAACCTAATGCTGGGAAAATTAAATACTACCGTTTTCCCAAAATAATCATCATCACACCAACTACTTTTTTCATTTCTGTGTTAATGGGTTAATAGTATGTTTGATACACTGTTCCATTTCTGTGATATAAAAGAAGATGTGGCATGATTGCAAATGAGACAACTCTTCACCCAAGACCAAATGACACAGAAATAAACAGCTATAGGCCACTGTACATACGGCCTTCAGCAACGAACAAAGCCCATACCGCATAGTCAGCTATTGTTTCATTTCTGTATATAACTGTGCTAAGTGTGGCATATTGTTATATTTCTCTGTAAACCCAAGTGTGACATATTGTTATATTTCTCTGTAAACCCAAGTGCGATATATTGTTAAATTTCTCTGTAAACCAAAGTGTGATATATTGTTAAGGTTCATGTGGACCCTTTGGCTAAAATGGCCGTATTTTCACCTAAAAATTTACTCTGAGTACAGACAAACCTGCGCATATAAAAAAATGCCCTAGATAAATAAACTTCGTCCTCAGTCAATATATACTTCTTTCAGGTCAATATATCCTTGTATCGACCTCATACAAAGGCTATATTTGTATAATATTATTAATTCGTATATTTTAACAAATTTGATTCGTTAAGGGATAGTCACATGTTAAACTATATTTTCGAAGGTAGCGAGAAAACGGCGGATAGCAAAATCATATTGCACAGTAAAAAGCATATTGCACGGTTATTTTTAGAATGTCTAAAAGCCGTCATGTAATGAATCGATCATTTGACGAAAAAAAAAACTTAAAATACATAAGATGCTGAACAAAAAAATAAAATAAATAAAAACTAATATGTTGTTATTGTCAAGGAGACAATATAATATCTATAAAATTCAAACAATATCAAATGACGATTTTTTTATACAAATATGGTCGGAAATTAATAATATAACAATTATAGCCTTTGTATGAGGTCAATACAGAAAATATAGACCCAGTCCTCAGTCAATATACTTCTTTCAGGTCAATATATCCTTGTATCGACTCATGCAAAGGCTATATTTGTATAATGTTCACGGTTGTTTATAGAACTGCATGTGTCAAGATTTACTGTTGCATTTCTGTATAAAACTGTTTCGTGCGAGATGTACTTGTCAATACTCAGACTGGTTTTTTTTGTATAATTCATTGCTCTGGATTTTTTTGATTTTTTTTGTATAATGTATTTCTCTGTTTAGATGATTTAGTGTTGTATTAGTCTATGTTTAATATTTAATATTTATATAATTTATTGCTCTGTTTACATTGGTGTATGATTAAGTGCTGGTGTACTGTGTCTGCCGTCGTTTTCTTATGTTATATAATGTGAAATATATATTTCATCCCTTTCAAATGAAATTAAAATAAAGAAAAGGGATTTAATTTCATCAAAACAATCAAGATTTATGTTGTTGGTAGTTATAGTTTCATGTATTATATTCTGTCAGGTATCAAGTAACACATAAATATATATTTTTACCTCTAAAAGTGAGACAATCAGGAAATAACTTTCACCTGACATGCGTCATTCTATATTCAATACAAGAATTTATTTATTCTTAATGAGTTTAATCCAAATTAAGCAGATTGATAATGTCTTAATTAAATTAACATGCACCTGTCGTAACTTGTACATTAGACTTAAAACCTTAATTGATTAAAAATACTAAGGTCAAATATTAATGGTGTTTGAAAGTACTCGTATACTTACTTAAAATACGTGTGAACTATTTATTTAATACTTCAGATTATGTTTGACTGTGAACAAGACACTGAGGTTAATCTTTCGGGCACAGCATGGACAATTTGACTGCTAGTTTATAATCATATTAAGTTTAAAGACTACCTTAGATAAAAGGTTAATTTCAGTGGCAAATTTTTACCCAGTCAATCCTTATAAAACAACATGTTAACCTTATGGCCACGTTTAATCCCGAATAACCGTGTGTTCTTTAAGAGGCGGAAGATACAAATTAGAACCCTTTAAATAAAATTAAAAAAGTGCAATGTACCAACAATTTGTTAAGTAGTGTGTAGACCATGCAAATACTCTCACACATACACCTTTCTTCCGACTTTGTATTCTGTTTTTAACCTGTGGATGAGGCCAATGAGGCAACTCAATCAAGTCACATTTTATAAAAGTAAACCATTATAGTTTAAAGTGCGGTCTTCAACACGGACCCTTGACTTGCACCGAACAACAAGCTACAAAGGGCCCCAAAAAAATTAACGGGAAAACTAACGCTCTAATCAGGGACTTTCTATACTAATATAGTAAGTCCCTGGTCTAATCTATATAAAATACGAGAAACGAAAAACACTAATGAACCACATCAACAAACAACAACTACTGAACATGACAACATCCTATTCCTGATGTACATATACTTTATATAGGTAATACATCATATTGTCTGATCAATTATATGTTTATTACCTTGTCCTGGGAATATTACTATAATTGTTGATGTTTATTATTAACATATAAATCAATAAGTAACTAATACTTTATTGGCCTAGACATCAAATTTATAGCCAGATGTTATACAGACACAACACCAATGTGTTCCTTCTCCCTTACAACTCTTTCCTATGATCAAAATGTGCAAAGTGTTAAACAATTTTCAATTTTTAAGAGATCAAAACAATTCCTCTATGTATCATCATAGAAAAAACACATCATCATCACACTCTGGACCATCATCCTCATCATCCTAGTCTTGTCGCTCTGTCTTCACCCCCTTTCCCTTTTTCAGTATAGTTAAGTGATATTTATGTTAATTATATTGTAAAATGCGTGCTAACATTCAATGTGTATTGTTACATTTATTGTATTGTGGAAAATTGTAAGTAAATTTTAGACATAACGCTTTATTTAAAGACGGTATATGCATACAAGTTCAAAGCACGTCGGATCCTTTGAGCTTTGAGGAAATAAAATGCATTTATGTTTAAACTAAAAATTTCTAAAACGAGTAACCATCTTTGTGAAGGAAGGCTGAATGTGAGAAATTTAATGAACTATTTGAGTGTACAATTAAACGCACAATGATTGAAATATTTTCTGTCAATTGAAATGTCATGGTTTGTGAAGCTTATACAAGTTTTACGAATCACTCGATTATGTCGCTTCATGAATTTCACATAAATCAATTTAAATTATTTTATTACATTTGCACCCATTTTTATACACATGTATTTTATTACTATTTATCATAGAGTGATTTACCTACGTTTTACAGAAATAACACAAATACCATTTACCACAAACTATGTAATACTATAAAAACAAAACCGATGAGTATTATATTTGCAAAACAAAAATATTTCAAAAACACTGAAACCTGGTGCGAATCCTGGATTTTAAAAAGGAGTGGAGGGGTCCCTGGCAAGTCACCGTTTGGAATGATACTTGTAAAAAGTGTATGCATCTATTATTTATGTAGTCCATAAGGGGAACCTGTATCCCCAACCCTTCAATCTGCCTCTGGTTGCACATGTATGGAAATAGGTATGTTTTCTTTCGTTAGTATGCTGAGTGAACAACTTTGAAATGTTTAAAAAAAGAAGTCAACAATAAGAAAATATGTTTAAAGTTTGCATAATATTCAATTATATATGCGCAAAATACTCGCATCTTTAAATCTTTTGTGTTGCACAATTTTATGTAATTGCGTTGCATGATTATATTTATTTACAATACAAATTTTAAATAACAGGACTTTGTATTATGCAAGTTAAAAAAAAACTGCACGTAAAGTCGTAAAGTATATACAACTTTAAGAGTGGATTAGATAACTTGTAAATAACCTTGAACTTTCCTACTGTATATGGTGATTTTTTTTATCACAACTGAAAGCATTTTATGAACTGCCCTACTTATAAACCCTAACTAGGAGTGTCGAGGGGATGTCACAAGATTGCAATAGTTGAACCAAACTGTCGTGTACCTTTTTCATATTATTATTATATAGCAGGCTTTATAGTAGGAAAAAACTTTCTCCCGAACCCCTGGTGTTGACAGAATATGCATAGACATATATACTTAACATATATGCAGGGTGGTTCAAAAGGAAGTATTGACAAGAATCTCAAAGGAAGTCAATAGTAAACTGTATCAGTTGAACGAACATAAAATAAAACAATGAATAATTTAGATTTAAACGATTGGCAATGGTACACTATATAACATTATAAGGCTATACATAAGGTGTTCATTACTTCAAATTGTTTTATATATATATTAGTTGTAATTGGTGCAGTAAATTGCATTACTCTTCGTGGATACAACACAAATAAATAATCAAACAAAACTGTTGAAAATCTTACCTAGAACCTGAATGTTTTTCGTCTCTGATTTTTTGAGTTGAAAACTTTCAGTAAGACCGAACCATCCATTGGGGTATACCGGTGGCACTTCTCCGACCATTCGAGATTTCTGTACAATATTTGCCATGTCTTTCATTGAAAACTTTCCTTCTGTAACATATCCAATGTCTCCTAATATCCTGATTCTGTTCAATGGCACACAGAATAACTGGTATAGGTAATAAATCGCCACGCATACTGCCGTTAGACAAATGTAGGTATAAATTGAATAAAAATCTAAATACGTTGAAAAGAATGAAATAATCGAACTCGTAGAAAATGTCTTATACCACAAGTTTCCAACTTCTAGTAATGGCACTTCTAACACCTTCTGCGACACACATTTAGTTACAGCAAAAGTTAATATACACAACAAAAATCCAATAACAGATTTTTTCCAATAGGCATATAAGGCCATAGTAGAAAGACGGCGTGCAAATCACAATTATGATCGATGTACTTGTAAAACAATCTTTTTATAGCCCCACTCACTTTCTGCGATTATATTTTAAACCTCCAACGGATATACAACCACAAACTTTAATAGTATTGGTTTTCCAAATTTTTAATTATATACTGAATGCATGAGTTGAGTTTAAACATGATTTTATACATGTTTTGTTGTTGTATACCGTTAACAACGGTACAACACACGATAACTTACTCAAGATCAATAACTAGGTTTATACCCGTATATTTCAAAATCTGGCCAGGTAGAAATGCAAAACTTTGT
Organism: Mytilus edulis; assembly: GCF_963676685.1. Classification (NCBI taxonomy): domain Eukaryota; kingdom Metazoa; phylum Mollusca; class Bivalvia; order Mytilida; family Mytilidae; genus Mytilus; species Mytilus edulis. The sequence goes on along the minus strand of NC_092345.1, from coordinate 75,873,318 downwards.
AAAATGATCCCATTATTTGTTTTGTTTACATGCGTTCCTTTGGTTCGTAGTAAAATTCTTGACCTGATTATGTTTCATTCAGGTATTACAAGCTAAATATGCAAGTATTTTAAATAATTTCACAGGAGTGACATTCAATATTATACAGTCACAAAGAATGCACGTAATCACATTAATATTTCACAAAGAACTTTTTTTTATTTTTACTTAAAATCCGTGTTTTCATAAGTGATTTTAACGAGGAAATAAACTATCTAATTGTCATTTGGGTGCGCATGTACTACATACAATCATCATCAATCATCATACATGTACATTGTGTGAGATTTATGCGTCGGTATGAATTTCTCTCCAAAATTTTGCCTAAAATGGGGACATTCCAACTGAAATTCGCAACCACCTTAAATATAAGAATAAGGAAATGTGTATTATTTGACCCTTAAAAATGTAACTTGCGATTATTAGAAAATATAGATTAAAAACGGTGAAATTAACAAATACCTGTGTTTTGAATTTACTGAATGGCTTCTTATTTTTTGTTCATAATAATTTACACCTAGGATTGTAAAGTAACTATTTCTGGATCGTCGGTTCTATCTTCATGTATCTATCATACAGCCATCCTGCACATCATCACACAATTTTCATCTCAATGCATGCAGTATTTTTTTTTCACAAATACCAATAATGGATTATGCTTAACTTTTGTAGAAGCTGTAAAGGAGTCGGATGGTTAATTTGGACGAAATATTATTTACAAAAAAATATTAGTGCACTTATACTATATCTGTTTGCAAAGGTAATATAAGATATTTGGGACTTTTTTTTTATTAAATTGAAAAGTGTCATTTTTCATCTCAATGCATGCAGTATTTTTTTCACAAATAACAATAATGGATTATGCTTAACTTTTGTAGAAGCTGTAAAGGAGTCGGATGGTCAATTTGGACGAAATATTATTTACAAAAAAATATTAGTGCACTTATACTATATCTGTTTGCAAAGGTAATATAAGATATTTGGGACTTTTTTTTATTAAATTGAAAAGTGTCATTTTTCATTGTTACTGTTCCCTTAAAACGTAAACAAATAGTTCAAATTCTTAGACATTATATGTGTTCTTTAAAAGCCGTCACCACACATGATATTTACCAAGCCTTACACAAAATCTACCTGTTAAAAAAAATTATAAGAAAAATCATCCTGCTACAATAGTTAATCTCCCCATACAAATTCTTCCGACAAGTTTTTCCTTTGAGAGTACTATCAATTGCTGGATATTCTGTAGTAGTACTATAGTACGAGTGCACGAAAAATGACAACAGATAAAACAGTGCGGCAATTTGAACCACATGATGTTTTTTTTTAGATCCAAGTCCATCGTATTAATTCTCTTTATAGCCATACTATTTCTTAAATGTTCTATATAAGTAGCTATAGGTTGCACCCTAATTTGTTTGTATTTGTAAATATTTGTGTTGCAAGATAATTCCCTTCTCCTTCATGTATGAAGTATTTAAAAGCAAGTTCACGTATAAAAATATCTTACGTCATATGACGTAAAAGTAAGTATGTAAAAGGGGAATACAGGGGCGGATCCAGCCAAAAAATGGGGGTTCCCAACCCTGGATAAAAGGGGGGTTCAAACCACATGTCCCCATTCAAAAGCATTGATCGTCCGATAAAAGGGGGGTTCCAACCCCGGACCCCCCCCCCCCCCTGGATCCGCCACTGGAATATGTCAGAGACATCAACCCGACCAAAGAGCAAAAAAACAACCCGAAGTCAACCAATGCCATGTTATGCTTATTTCGACTGGTTTTGCTTCTACTAATATTGATTAATATTTATATATATAAAACCATAAAAAGTGTTCACACGTTAAACTTGATGTCTCGCCTGCTTTGTTGGTAATGATTGAATTTATATGTTGAAAGTCTCAGAGAAAATAAAAAGGCGATTATTAAAAAAATATAACCTTATCAATGATCCATGCATGTTAAAATAGGATAAAGGTCAGACCAACCATGTAAAGTCACTAGGAAAACTTAGTATTGACCAATGGAAAATGAAAATTAGTCCAACGTCAGATGAAACATACAAGACAGATATGTACACTAAACAATAATTCGTTTCATACGCCATATATATAGTTGACCTAATGAAAATTAGATCAAGAACAAATGTACTCTGCAGGAAAGGAATGAACACCTTACAATCTGTCCATAAACCAAATATAGTTGACCTATAGTTTATTGGTCTTTATAGTATCTGAGAAACAAATTTAAACACAAAAACTTAACCTTGATAACTGATCAAAGATAAGTTGAACCCTGGATTTCTGACCTGACGTTTTTGTATACCTTTGTAAGCATTCCATATACCACATAGATTAGACCGTTGGTTTTCCCGTTTGAACGATTTTACACTAGCAATTTTTGGGGCCCTTTACAGCTTGTTGTTCGGTGTGAGTCAAGGCTCCGTGTTGAAGTCCGTACAATGACCTATAATGGTTTACTTTTAAATTGATATTTGGATGGAGAGTTGTCTCATTGGCACTCACACCACATCTTCCTATATCTATAATAAGTGAAATTGTAACTTTGAGCTTGAATTATACATCACAACGAAGTCGGTGTCCTTATTGTGTCTTTTTTTTATCAATAAAACAGAAAGGAGTAGGTTCAGTAAGACCCCTTTTTGGCCCCAAAATATAGTAGTTTTACAAAATCGTAAAAATGTAATCTTTTACCTATTTACTGGAAAGTAGAATGCTTCTGCTACATAAATATGGGCTGTTTTTGATAATACAATGCACATATATCGGGTACTAGCATCATTAAGTCATGCTAAATTACTGAAATCTTCACAATTTTAGCATTTTAGTTAAATTTAAACGGTTTCCTTCTTAAATGATATTGGCCGCATTCGTGTTCATTCATAATATTGAAATGTAAGTTGTATTTGATGATAATACATAACATATATAAAGGTTGAGGATGAACACGGATGCGGCCACTTTCATTTTTGACAAAAAACATCTGAAAAGTGACGTTTTTTGGCATATTTGATAGATTTTTCACCTTTAAGCTTGAATCGGAGCGTTTTTAATGACATAATCAGTTAAAATCTTTCACATAAACTAATTGAATCAATTGAAATAGACACTTAAGTGTTTAAAAAGTGTCCAAAATCTTTTGTTAGATGAACCTGAAATTTGAGGCCAAAATCGGCATTTACCGGACCTACTCCTTTATGTAGCATTTACATCTTTTAGTAAAACAAATATGTACTGGTTATAGATATATAATTATTTTTAAAAACAATTTGAAGAAGTTTTTTACGACTTTCTTTACATATATTTATATATCTTGAAGGAATCCATTTATAACACTTCAGAAAACAATAGAGATTATAAATGCATTATTTTTTCGAATTTTATATTTAGTTTTACATACTGTTTGTATGCAAAATCTTTTGAAATATGTGACACGACCCATATACAGTAACCTGACCTGAAAGAGATCATTTAAATACCTAACACATATACAAATACATAGAATTACAAACTACTCATGCACAAATAAATATAAATAAATATGTAAATAGTAGAACAGTCTAATTAAAATATAGATCTCTGATTTCGTTATATGTAGTATAACGAAATCAGAGATCTATAGTTTAACAATGTATATAGTATAACGAAATCATGGAAATAAGATATCTATATTTTAATTAGATTGATAGTAAAATAGCTGAATAGTACATAATACGTTAGCCAAGAAGAAATAGACAGTATTTAATATGTTATCGTCTGGGACTGCATTGTAAATTTACTGCATTTTTGTATAGCTACCCAATGTTTGGTACACGTATTTACCCCCCACCCCCTCCCTTTTCTCCCTAAAAAACGGACCCCCTCTTTCCATTGAAACATTGCTAAAACAATAACCCTTGTTATAATAATTTGTGATGGGAGATTGGAGAGGTTAAGCGGTATAGTGAGCTGTTTAAATGCCCATTTGCTGATTGTAATAGAGTTATTATGATATATACCGATTTATACATAGGGGTTACAAAACAGTTGACTGGTAAGACGGAAACTAATCCCCATCGGGAAGGATATGGAGACCGAAACAAATGGAAGGATAGATATTTATATTGCATACAGTTTTGTCGATATGATGAAATTTGAAAAAAAGAAACTAAATTGGAGGAACACCAAGAGAACAGAGAAAAGAATATCTGGCTGCGTAAAGTTAAGAACCATTATAAAAAAGAAATGAATGATGTGTTCCAATTGAACCCTGCTGTTAACGAGTTTTTCTTACTTGTGTCGTTAGCTCACTTTCCACTAGTGGAACCCAAGGATACCTTAACTATAGTGTGTTCGGACAAGATGACCTTCTATGACACATGTATAACGTAACAAGAGACCAATTAACACAGAAATTAACAACTTTAGGCCATCGTACATGACCTTCGACAATGAGCCAAGCCCATACCGCATAGTCAGCTATAAAACGCCCCGAAATGACAAATGTAAAACAATATTCAAACGAGTTCTTAAAAATGTAAGTGCAGTAGAAGTCAAATATTTATATTTATCGCTTTATATATATTAGTTCTAAGTAAACAATATTTTATTTTTTCAAAAATGCACAAATGATTTTATCGGTCCCAATTAAGTAGTTTGTATAGTATATCTTGTTAGGTGTCATGTTTTATAATCAATTTCTTGAATATCTTTAACAACAAAGAATTGACAATAAGTGTGATAATTAGTAATCTGTTTGGACTTGAAGTCATTCATTTTTAAATTAGTATTGTTGACAGTTCTATTGCATATCATGTAGCATTGCATGTTTATGTTTGTAATTATGTCTCATAAGGAACCGTAACCAAAACAATATTAAGTGTAAATGACGTTTCAGATTTTTAGTATCAGTCTGTCATGATCAATGTGCTCTGACAGAACCACTGTTGTTATGAAAATATTGACAATATTGAGGGTCGGTTAAAAACAAAACTTTACGACAAAAGAGATGATTCCAACTTCCCAATTGTGAACTTTCCATTTTTTCTATGTAGCAACATTTCAGTAGCGCCTGCGCACGGATAATATATCTCCCCAGTTGATGCGATATTTTCTATCCTAATTTTCTTGATAGAGGGTTACTACTCACAAGGAAGCTTTTAAACCAAGAGTTCCAAGTGGTGAAGTTGAGATAATCCATTTTAAGTTAAACGGACGCCATCACTAACTGCATGGTTGACCGTTATGGATGTTCCTAATGTCGTTATTAAAATCTCGTCCACTTCTCCCAAATTTGACCTAACGAGTAATACTTATGATTACCGGGTTTGTACTAACATAAGCAACACGATGGGTGCCTCGTGTGGTGCAGGATCTGCTTTCCCTTCCGGAACATCTGGGTTCACCCCAGTTTTTGTTGGGGTTCGTGTTATTAAGTATTTATCTTCTATATGTGTTTTGTGTACTTTTGTTTTAGTCATGGCGTTGTTGTTTATTTTAGACTTATGAGTTTGGATGTCCCTCTGGTATCTGTTGTCCCTCTTTTTCACTATAAGTCTTTCATGATCATCGTGCTCTGACACAACCACTATTTTAAATTAAAATCCACGGCTTCACCATTAAAGTTTATATCGCTGATTGCATTAAGTTTGTTTTAGGCCAGCTGCTGCAACAGGTAAGGGTTGAAGTTTACACAAAAGTAAACAGAATTTACTCCGACTAATAACAGCAGACAATCCCCTTGTCACATTTCTATCTAGCATTTTCATTGAATGCATTTATCCAAAAGTATATATGATTTTGATAGCGCATGACTTAATGTTTTAAATGAACTGGAGGTTATCCTTATTTATGAAATAAAAAAACATCTTGATTTTCCCAGTGTTGTTTATTAGGTTTGTCATGCGTTGATTCCCTGCCTTTGTGAAAACCTTGCGCTTTCATATACAGCATTCATTATTAAAACATAAGTTATTACAACCTGGATGTTCTCGCATGTTAACTTTACCCCACAACAAAGACAAAAGATGCAGTATTTATTAAAGACAGCATTGTTTTACCAATATAATTCATAACGTTAATCTGTTTTGTAACATCCTCCACATTCCCTAGCCACCCGTTCAAGTTCATACTCTTTTCAACGTTTCCATTCACGCAAGTGTTATTTTTCTTTATATTGATTTGGTTTAAGAACAACTGAAGGCTCATTGCCAACAGAAATTATGATTTCGGAAATGAAGAATCGTAGAGCATGGGATTGAATACAATCACCTCAAAATCGACAATTAAGAAAGCAACGAAGCTTGCAGGTGAAAGCTTAATAACAAACATACACACCGTACAGTCGTAGCGAATCGTAGAACTTGTAAGACTCGTCCGATTAATGCCAATGTGACAATGGCTCCAACCCGTTCCTTCGTTGTGGAGATTTAGATGGAATGACGGACCAGGTTAATGAGACCAAGGACTATGGACATATGACTGAAACTTAGAACCATAAATGAAGGCGTATACATTCCAGATATTAAGCACCCGGTTCTTCTACAATCTGAAATACTAGTATTAAGCTTTCTACAAACAGTTTAACCTGACGCCGGATTATAGTTCCTCTATATATATATATATCTCAATCTGCAACGAAAGCGAGACAAAAATTGACAAAAAGTCATCAATATTAAAACAGGAGGATTTTTCGCGTTCTAAATTTTCATGTTCACCTATAAAAAAAAAAAAAGGGCTTCTATATTTCCTTTGAAACACACATAGATTATACCTCTGGGAGCGGAATGTCTAGTTTATTTCAATCTAAATAGCTATAGGGGATGACTTCAATTTCTGTGTTAAGTGGTTAGTATATCAATTCTTTAAAACCGTTCGTAAACTAGTCTAAAGAACTTAGCCATGCAGCTGCTACAGAAACGTTGATTACGGGAATTCTTATATCTGCAGCCGTACTTCCGAGTAGACTTTATACACCAGCGTCATCAATAGTATAGGCAGACAGGATCTTGTGTTTGCTCAAAGTAAATTTGATAGAATTTTAATACAGAATAAAGTTTAAAACTTTTAATTTAAGGATTTAAATTTAACAATACCACATTATTACTAGAATTTCAATAAGTTATTATTTCTTTATGAATGACTGTTTACTTAAAATCGTATTATGGTTTGCACCTTCTGTTAATTTGAAAAATAAACATCGGATATCAATTGCCTTGACAGTATTGGTCGGATCAAACAAATAATATACTTGCAAATGATTAACTCGACGTATTGTGTAATACCAAATAATATTAAAAATCATAAAATTTCTCTGTGGACATAATAGGAAATGCAGTGTGTTTTTTTAGGGTTTTTTTAGGTAGTGATATAACGGTGATGTATTAAATACGTTAAAGTTTAAAAAAAAATGCACGATTATAAATTCCCGAGAAATTATATAGATATAAAACGGTTTTCAGTTTCTGGTACTGTATATAGATAAGTAGATGCATGTTTGTAATCCTTGTTATTTTGATTTTTTTTAATTGTTATTACAATTCAACACTGCTTGAACAGGTGCTTGCATAAGCACAATTTCTAAGCAACACCGCATAATAAAATATTCATCAGCATGCAAAAGAATCGTTTTACGATCAGAAGGTTTAAAGACGAATTGATGCTGACTTTTATCTATTTACCAGTAGGATAAATGTTTCATACATCTGAGGCCTGTGTGATTATAATAAAGAGCATGAGCAATTTAGCTGGATCCACTGCGTGAGCTCTCGATTCTGGTTTTCAGATTGTGCATGTTTGTTCGTATTTAGGTATTCTGTTTATTGGACAGCTCCAGAAAAGAAAAAAAACCATGTGTATTCGTATGACATTAAAGAGGTATGGCCATTTTATCCTGTGTTGGTTTCAACCAAAATCAGGCGATAAGTTAACATTACATGTAATAGGATTTGAAAATTAAAAAGTCTAAATGGTATACTTTTAAGATTTTCCAACAACTTTACATATATTGATGAAATATCTAGAAACATTATCGAGAACTATATATAGCCGTTGAATTGAAAGCATTATGAAATGTGTTGTCTTGATCTGAGGACTTTTGAAAGCATTATGACATGTGTTGTCTTGATCTGAGGACTTTTGGTTATTGATACAAAGATCGACTTAAGATTTTGGACTTTCGGGTGTAATGTTCTTTGAATTTGTAATTTGCATTTTTGAGCCAACATTTATTATCTATGATTCGGTTTCACGTTAAAAATAAGACATATACTATTGTTCCCTTAAAAAAACGTACAAAAAGCAATGTGATATTAAAACTTTTAATCAATTTTCAAAGACTTTATGCAAATGGAATTGGTTTGAAACTAGATAAAAGTAAATAATACTAAATGAGAATACCTGTGTTTGTTTGTTGCTTCTGCAAACACCAGATTACAATAGACAATACGAGTTTAAAACTATTGAAGAAACAAAACACTGATTTCGTTATACTCCATATGGGTTATTACGAAATATGAGAGTATTAAGAAATCAGAGTACTATATATATTAGATTATTGTATGAGTTTGTGTCCTGAAGCTTTGTTGTAATATTCTTTTGTATTCTTATTTTTGCACTACTGGTAAATAGTATGGAAAAGAAAATGATGTCTGAATTTTTTTCGCGTTGTCCGATTCGAATCGTTTTCGTTGGTAGTGTGCTCGACTCGATTGTTGTAAGCCGTTGTTTCGACCACAAGCAGAGTGAAACGATGGACATTTGGTATCAAGCAACGAAGGGTGTGCCCAGCTAAAGAGACACTTTGTGTCATGTTGACATGTACCGTATCGTTCAAGAGCTTGCACGTTAAAAGTCGGACTCCGCAAGACGGTTTCCCTTTCTTGGTATTAGTTTGGTTCTTGCGTGCTTTACTCAGAGATGAGGGTTGAATTTGAAACGATTGATATAATATACATATCATGATAAATATACGAGTGTATTACAACTAGTTCCTATATTTATCTTATATCAGTATTATCGTTACACAAATCTATATTCTCTGATATAATATGTAAAAACTTGCAGACGAAATTATGAAACAAAAGCGAAACATTTGCTTACTTATATCAGAGACGTATAATACATACATGTTTTATATGTCTCTGTTTATATTTTCCCCGCAAAAGTCTTTAGTTTTAAAAAATGTCAGAAGTGACAATTGCTAAGAAGGTCAAAACAAAATGATTTTGTTGTCTCGACTTTAAAAGTAGCTTAAAAAACTGATTAATTGATTAGTTTTTGTACACAAAATTCTCTTGACCAGATTTTCATCAACGTTAACATCATTAAAAAAAAGACAGTCAATTTGTAAATTAAGAATTAGCGCTCACTCTTTCAGTAAAAATTGAGACAGACAGATATTAAAAAAAACATATATAGAAAGATCTGAGCGTCTTTGTTCTAATTGCTCACTTGGTAAAGTTGAAGATGAGCTTCATTTTTTATTAGAATGCCCTCTTTATGATATTCAAAGGGAAGATTTTTTTCAAGACATTTCTAATAATTGTTATAACTTTATAAATTTAAATAAATCTTCTAAATTTTTATGGCTCTAGACTCAAGAAAATGTAACTCTTATGGAAAAACTGGGCTGTTATATTTGTGACTGTTTTGAATTAAGGAGATCAGGTATGAACACTGACACTAAGTCAAGTAAATAATTTGAGAATATATGCATATAATGTAATTTTATTATTCTTTTATTCACAATATATATGTGGTTTTTGGCTCCGATTCTGACCAATGTTAATATTCCAAATATATATGCATGTATATGCCGCTATTGTTGTTGTTGTTACCAATTATGTAAATCAATTGTATCTGATTTGATTCCCTTTATGGGCCCTGTAATTTAGGAAATAAAAATATTCTATTCTATTCTATTGTAAAAGTCAGAGATAAAACACCAACTCTTTGGTAGCCGCAATTGCATGGTCATCGATCGTAACATCCCTCAAGTAAATACATATACAGTGCAAGACAGATGACACTTCCGGACGCAGACGATGAAATCAAACAACACTTCATACTTTGTAAATAAAGTCTATGAAATTGTTCAACATAATCAATTAAAAGTTACGCCATTGAATACATCAGACCTGATATTCTGGCTCTTTGTAATGAGTTTGTAGTTTTATAATTTGTATCGCACGTCGCTTGTGATAACTTCCGCATGCCATATCAACATAGAGATCAAAACAGGGGATTAAAATCAGATAACAAAGCGCTTAATATATAGTTTACAATGTATCTCATAAAGTCTGAACAATTCATGCTTCCGTGTTATTGCTTTAATTGAACACGTTCTATCTATAAGTGCAATCCTTCCTTTTCAACAAAAAAATATATTTTATCAGATAATATTGAAAATATATTTTAATAAAAACTAGATTCTAAACTTTTTTCTATGAAATGGCCTTCATGAATGCAGGAACTTGAAGTACAGGGTTGTCATTGGCAAGATAAATGTTGTTGTTTTTTTTCTTTATGGTCATGGATTTTTTTTTATTTTCTAGAATTTGACTGTCCTTTCCGTGTGTTTTCTCAGACTGTCCCTTTTAAGCGACAATTTTCATAACAATTCTAAGCCTAACAGATTAAGTCCATACACATGAATCGACTTTAAAGTTCATAACTGAATTTGACAATAGTCAGTTTTAATCTATTGACGAAAATATTTCATCACTCGAAATTCCCCCATTATATTTCATATACAACACATTTCATTGTGAAGTTACATCGAAATATACCAAAAAGTATATAATTTACTTCAAATTTTAGTTCTAGCAGAAAATGCAGAGCCATACTATTATAAATTTTCTGGATGGTAAGTTACATGTTTATATCTGAAGATATACGAGTTTGTTTGTTCTGATTGTGATAGGTGGTAGCATGATTCCAGTGACAAAATGGCGCATACAAAATAATTTTCAACAAAACACATTAATGATTAGTGAGACATATCTATAAATGTTTATAACAAGAGGCTCTCGTGAAAGAAAAAAAAATCTCCTTCGGGACTGTTATATGCATATACAATACCAGGTATCCTTACAGCGCTGAAGTACATCCATTATTCATAGTTCATTATTCATTATTCATTATTCAATATGCATACACAATACATGGTAGCTGTTTTGCTACGTAGGTTATTACTACAAATTACAATTGTAAAGTAGTCGTCGAGTATTTTTAGAAAGAAAAAAAAATGCTGCAAAAATAGCAAAAACATTTCAGAGGCAATAACCTCAAAACAGGTCGTCAAATGTTTCTAATTTGATCACTTTTGGAATTAAACTCTCAACATAATATTGCTCTTATGATCTCTTATAGTTGTGTATTAAACTTGCATTTTTTTTTGGATACACTTTCCCAATTTATTTCCTGATATTTAATGCATGTTTTTAAGTAAGATAAATCACATGCTAAATAATTTGGGTACTGAATCTTTATGTTAAGTAGTGATTTGGTCCAGTTGAAAAGGTCAAAAATTAGTACGTCTGAAGCTGTCAAACGGAATTGTAGACCCCCTTAACACAGAAATGTCAATATTTTGAGTTAGAGCTGGTAGAAGTTTCTATAATTTTGATATTATTTGTCCCAATAGCAGTACACTACACTGAAAAAATCTTTTTAAGGCAGGTGCGATTTTTTGAATTTGAATTTATTGTCTATAAGAAATGCACTACGAAATAACTGTGTTCTCGAGCCAAATTCAAGTGTAAGTGGATTGAGCCGGTAAGGATGTTGCTTAATTGGAGAAGCATCATTTACATTGACATCATGACAAACAGCAGTAGTTTTGTTTGGCACATCTGGAATAAGATTCTTAAAAGAAAATACCAAAGTTTTCAATTTTTCTCTACGATCAAAAGTCAGATGTGCAAATTTGGAGTCTAGATTTGACAAAATTTTTGAATTTTTCAATCTAACAGTTTGTTCCATTGTCTTAGAGTCAAAATGTAGTTCAATTATATCTGGGTGTTTTTGTCATGATCGTTCTCCAATTTTACCATAGCTAAAGTGGCAACTGGTTTACTCCCACCTTAATTAGTACGCTGAAAATATGGTTTTAACATAAAATGTGACACACTCTATTTTGTTTACGCCGACCTGGTGTTTTCACAATATAATTCAAATCATTAAATTTTATTGTGCTCTCTATGGTATATGTACCACAGTATTTAGCCTGTAAAGGATGTCCAGGGACGCAAAAATACACGTACTTCATCACCAGGCTTAAAAACTCTGTTCCTGGCATCTTTATCATACCATATTTTCAAATTTTTAAGTTTTTCTGAGCAATTTGACAAGCAGTATACAATTTTTCTTAAAACCTAGATACATAGTCTAGAAGATTCAAGTCAGTGTGTTCAGTAACCCGTTTTTTCCTTAACCTATTTTAAAGGTTCCCTTACAGTTCTAATCATGTTCTTCAATGTTTGATGAAAGTTCTAAGGAACCTTAAGATTCTGGATGATAAGCACTTTACCTATACTGAGCAATCCCTAACTGGTACACGACTTGCTGAAATAAACCTGACATGAAGTTTGAACCCTGGTCGGACTGTATAGACTTAGGAAGTCCTACTAACGTGAACATTTGATAAGAGCCTGGACAATAATTTGTGTCTTGATATTCCACAATAGAATAGCCTCAGGAAAGCAAGTGGGTGTACACATGATCGTCAATAAATACGCATTTCCAGTCTTGGTACCGGTATTTGTAAAGGTCAAACACAATCAATGAGTACTCGGCTGAAAGGTTCTTCAAAGGCTGAATTGGCAGAAGTGGTATTTTCTGGTTAGGCTTACCAACAACATGGCATTTATGGCATGATTTGCAGTATTTTGCTACATCATTTCTAATTCTGGGCAAGTAGAAATGCTGCAAGATCTTAAGGTAAGTCTTACTTATACCTAAATGGCCAGCCAAGGGGGTGTCATGGGCAAGACCAATAATGTCTTGTCTATAGACTTTAGACACCACCACTTGGTATACCACTCCCCATTCCTCCTCTAGAATAGCCCCAGGGGGCCTCCACTTCCTCAATAGAATGCCGTCTTGATGGTGGTAGCATTCGGCCACTTTGTCTGCTTCCTCCTGTGGTTGAGCCCTCTGGCTGAGCCGAAGAACCTCAGGGTCTTTATTTTGTTCTTCAACAAATTTCCTTCGTTCCAATGAATGGCTGTTCACGTCTGGCCATACCATAATTACGTTCTTGTTAGTACTAGATGGTCTTACTTCGGCCTTCTCTGGGCTACCGGGACCTTCAATGTCGGCAGCAAGGAAAGTGTCAGAAAGGCCCGTGTATTCAAACTGACTTTCTTGCAAATCCACGTCCAACCAAATCCCACCAACAATCGATGTCAATACTTCTGCAATTTGCATGTTGTAAGGGAGACAAGTTTATTAATAATACTTGCCAAAATATTTCGACATGACAATATGTTTTTTCCGGACTAATGATTCCATAAAATATCACCTTCCCAGCGAACTGCGTGCAAATTGACAAGGCTAAAAGTTATCAGGTAAACCGAACCCGTTTTATGATTAATGCCATTATTTGTCAAATTCTTATTGAACTGATAACTAAAAACTGATAACTGATAATGTGTGACCAAATGTGTGGACTGAAGCTTACCTTGTTCAATTTTACCTGTCTTACATTAAATTTAACTATGCTCATAGCAGACCTGGGGTAATTAAAAATGTTATTGTAATTAGCTGTAATTAATTACAATTTTGAAAGTAATTCAATGTAAAATTTTAAGAAAAAATTCTTAAGAATAAGAAATATATCAATCTGGATCCTTATATGTATATAAATCTTTACAAATTGTTTTTCTATAAAAATAAGAAATGCATTCAAATAATCAGCATTGAAAATCTAATTGCGAATAAATGTAACAATGACATTATAAAGTTGAAAGTTTAATTCTTAAACAAATCTTGTTCAAATGTTTCCGTTGTTTAAAAGTGAAAGTACCAGTATATGTATAAGTTCATTCTATTCTAGCTGTTGTCATTTTCATGATTTTATTCTAAATGATCATATAGCTCTTACATGTCTTTGGATAAAACTAATTGAATTGTAATTAATTACATTGGCAATGTAATTGCAATGTAATCAAATACATTTGAAAATCAATGTAATTGTGATATAATTAATTACATTTAAAATTCAATGTAATTGTGATATAATTAATTACATTTAAATATCAATGTAATTGTAATTGTAATGTAATTAATTGATTACATTACAATTACATTGATTTTTTAAGATCGTCAATACGCATCATATTCACACAAAGTTGATATTCAATATATCAACTTTGACATGTAATTGACCCCAGGTCTGGCTCATAGTTCATTTAGTAGTATTTTTCTCCTTGTATATACATTATACTGCAAATAAGAGATATTTTCAACTCTCAATTCAAGGAGACATGTTCAAATAGAACAGAAAAGAAATTATGACATTTTATGTAAAATTTAAGTTCCTTCTGAATTTAAAGGGACATTAGCTGTCAAACTGATGATCACCGATTTGGCTTAAATTCTCATATTTGATTAATAACATACTTAAATGTAAATCCAAATTACAAAAAGTCTAAAAGAAACAATTAACAATGCATGGACTAGATATAACGTACCAGCATTTCGTGCGTATTTAAGACGAGACGCCATCTAATTAACCTCCAAGGTTACCTCCGAAGATTGCCGATAGTCATTCGACCAGATTTAAGCATAAATATAAATATGAAATAGACTGAAAAGCATGTGGAGTTGTGTATAATTGACGATCTTATGAGGTCTGTTAAATTTCATGTCATGGATTTGAAAAATGTAAATCCTGGTTTTTACCTGGATATAAATAATTTCTTGTGGGCCAAATCGGTCAAAGAAATGGTTTTTTTTCTATGGTGGATCACTTGTTTCACTTTTCAATTTTCTTTTCTTTTTAGTTTCTGAACACACTAAGGCCATGAGTATACTAACCAATCTTCAGATTAAGGTCAAGTTAGGGTTACATCAATACGGATTCAACTGAGGTTGAATTATTCACTTGCAATGTTTTCGATCTTACTTTGGCCGCTTAAATTACTGTTTGAGACAAAAACATTTTTTTTTATCTAAATGGCATCTAACATGTCAGTCTAATGACCCTTTAACAGGTTTAAAGAACATTTTCAAATTTTGTTAAAGTGGCGTAATTTTAACATTGTATTATAGCAAATACTGTAAAAATTCTCCCTTCTTGTATCAGAGAGACCGTTTTAGATTTTGTCAACAACTCATCATATTTACAAAACTAATATCTTGCATTCTTGTGGCGGTGAAAAAGGTCCGTCAAGGTCGATTCAGATTGTAACATTTATATAAAATCAAAAATACAAAAACTAATAGAAATTAACGTGTAAAACTATAAATTAAACAACAACCCATCCATAATTATTTACACATCCTTTGGGGAAAATTCATGTACGAACTTATACATATTAAATGTATCTAAATATCTGTCAAATTGGCTTTAAAGTATATATATATAACTATGACAATCTTCACAAGTGATAAAGACAAATTGGTGGAGTAAACAGTCTTGCAAAATTATGTAATATTACTGCAGGTTACCCAAGTTAAATTTGTATTCCGAAATGAATTAATTGTCGAAAATAACTGAAGTACAATAACCATTAAGATATAATCACATCATACGTGAATAATTAGCTCTAAAAGTCCCACTTATTTTACACTCTTTAGAAGTTTTAGTGATGAAATTTCTATATATAACCCTCAGACGTCGTCTCGTCTGATGCAAAACAAATTAAAATAAATGTTGCTGTCTAATGAAAGTATTGTCACCCTCTCCTTTACGACGGATATACGATAAAATAACTAAACAGGTACAACAAGTACAAATAATTACATTAGATGTATGTTTCATTATAATATTTTGTTCTGATTGGCTAACTGCACATCACGTGTTATTCCGTATCAATACAACTTTTCACTCATGATAACACGTGCTCCAACAATAAAGTGCACAGGTGAATTAAATAATAAAATATATAAAATTCGTTTTTTCATGATCATAGCTAAAAAAAATGTAATTATAAGTATTGAATGCTTCTTTTTGTAACTTTATAGGGTTGTAAAAGCGTTGACCGTGCGTACATTTTTAGAATGAAGCGCTTCCGCGCTTCATACAAAATGTACTTCGGTCAACGCTTTTACACCCCAATAAATTTACAAAAAGAAGCATTCAATTCTTAAATAAACAAACAAATTAAAACAAAACTCAGCTTTATAAGCAAACTGGTACCTAAGAGACTGGTACCTATAAGACTGTACATTATGACAATCTTAGGTTGCTGTGTGTATAACATGTTTAATGATAACACATTAATTGTTACTTTGACACGTTAAACCTGTCAAGGATTTGAATTCTTCAAGGAAAAGTCCAGTTATCTCCATGTACAAGTTTCTCTATAGATACATGTAGTACAGGCCAACATTTATCACCATCTGACATCGTTTCGCTAATCTGCGAGGCCCCTCATGGGGGGGTCCTAGTAATCACATAATCACCATTTTTTTGCCAATATAATCACGTAATCATTAAATATTTGCTTATCTTTAGTAATCAAATAATCATAAACTAAAAATACAGTCCTAGGTAATCAAATAATCATAAAATATTTGGCTTAATAATCAAATAATCATTAATCAAAGAGCTGAAAGCTCTGAAGAAAAATGACGCCACTGTCTCTAATATTGGGATAGTTTTTATGCAAGTCTGGATTTTCACATACCGTAATTAGTTTAACAATGCAACATGTCTCGTAAGCATATAATTGATATTCGTATATGTGTGTGTGTGAAGTGAAGGTGCCAACTGGCTGGTTTTAAAGACAAATGAATAGGTCAAGACTACCTGAATTGTACAAATAAATACCGTAGAAAGGCTTCTATATTTCTCACTGGTACATAGGCTGAATCCGGGTCCGTTCGCGCCCATTCACGTTTGCGCCAACTCATGTTCGCCCCCTTTCACTTTCACACCCTACATGTTCGCAACTAATCTTAATTGGTTTTGTGTTTAATAACTCTGTTAGCAAGTGTTTTCTTATAAGTATAATTGTTGTCATTGTCTCAAAATAAAGTGAGACAGCATTTTTTTTTGTGTTGAATAAATCTTAATCATGTTTTGGATAGCGTATTGTTAAAGATAATAATAATCCTTTCTAAATAAAGTGGTATTTTGTCAACGTTTTATTTAGCGTTGAATAACTCTTAATCATGTTTTGGTTAGTGTATTGCTATACTTTGTTTCATTGACCTCTTTCATAATGAAGTGAGATTCTGACTATTTTTTTTCTCTGTGTGTTGAATAAATTTTATCATGTTTTGGTTATAATAGTGGATTGCTATATTTTGGTTCCTATATTTTATTGTTTCGTTGTTTCAGATCAAAGGGCTTAAAAACAATTATCTTTTGTGTTTTTCCTTTAAAATCTTCAATGTTTTACTCATACCAAGCTATAAATACATTCAGTATTTACACCAAAGCAATTTAAAACAACAATCATGATTTTCCAATTATTCAACTTGAATTTGAATTAAAATTGGGCGCGAATGAGTAGAGTGCGAACGGACCTTGGGTGTGAACGTGCGAGGTGCGAAAGTGTATTGGGCGCAAACAGACCTGATACCACATAGTCTGAACCCCTTTCTCCCACAAAATATGAAGTAAATTAAAAACAAATTGTTCAGAGAACAATTGAAGTCTTTCCACTAGAAAAGATCTATTTTTATATTGAAATATGAAAAATCAGTTTAAAATGTTAGTTCCTATGGCTTTATGACGTCCTATTTGTTGATTGGCTATTTATGGCTTCAATATAATTCTATTGTCTATTCTAATGTCTTTACTAAAGTATAAACTAAACCCACCAAGTAACATGTACCTGAAAATAATATAAACAAAATAATAGAAAACACAGTAGTTAACAATCTAATCCTTTTCTCTTTTCACTAGAAATGTTAATGTCCAAATAAAAATGAAAATGAAGGCAATTAAAATGTCATAGTATCAAGTATTCATCTGATCATTCTTCTCCTTTTTTTTTTTATTGTCAGTTGCACTAATTACAAAAGGCTTGAATTCAAAAGTCCTTTTTCAAAACAACGTAAAATGTCTTGTCCAGAAGCACCATGCTTTGTAAGAACATTGGCGATTTGTTCATTTGTCTGAATCCATTTTACTTCTTTAAGCTCTCCATCTTGAAGTAATTGCTTTATTGCATTGATCTCCACCCTCAATCTCTTTTCTCCAACAGGTTTATCAGAGTATATTGCATGATAAAGGTCTTTGTTGTCAACGAAACAATCTACTGGAGTATGCATCAAATCGTTCTCATTATGCATTAATTCCTTAAACAGAGCTGCTAAAGATATAACACAGTCCACACCATCAGCTAAGGCCAAGGCTTCACTTGCTAAAGTACTACGTACAACTCTTCTTAATTTCTTAGACTGCCAAGTGATTGGGTTCACTTTACCATCATCGCCCATCAAAAACACAACATAACCACCCTGACTTCCACCATCTGGAAGATTTCCAAATGATGCATCACTGAACAAAATAAATTTCACATCATGTCCAAGATTCTGGAATTGCAGTGAAACGGGATCGTTTTGCACCTTCCTAATTATTTTATTGACTTTCTTTAGATCTTCAATAGTGCTAGACTTAATTTTTGATGAAATAGCAGCAACATCAAACGCAATGTCTGGACGTGTTTGTCTTGCTAACCATAATAATTGTCCTATTTTTGACCTCAATAGTGTCTGTTCTGATGATGAAAGAGGAGATGTTTTAACTCTGTCTTTATCTATTAAAACCGTCTTTAACATTCTGACATAGTCTTGCTGGCTGAGAACAATAGTTTCATTTTCTTGGCTGAGGTCAAGACCTAAATATTTGAAAGACTCACAGGATTCTTTCCCTACCTTGAACATATCCCTAATTCTGGACACAACACTTTTCTCAAAGGTACTGGATCCTGCCCAAAGAAAGTCATCTACATGAACTGCTAGGACACCAGTCAAACCTTTTTCATTATACCAATAAAAAACTGCTGAATCAATTTTGGACACTGTTCCTCCACAATCTAGCAATGTTGCTTTAACTTTTTCATACCACTTTAAGGATGCATCAACAAGACCATATACACATTTGTTAAGGCGCCAGACTTTACCAGTTGCTTTAACTTCTTTAGGAGGTCTCAAGTAGACTTCTCTTTGCATTTTCTCTCCTTGAAGAAAAGCAGTTTTAATGTCCACAGAATTAATTGACCATCTTTTACTAGCAATAATTGATAAAATTAGTCGTAGAGACTGCTTTTCACATGTTGGTGAATTCTTTGGTATCTCATCTAGACTGTCTTCTTCAAAACCTTTTGCTACCAATCTAGCTTTTCTATGAAATTCGTTCTCTAATTCTTTCATAGTATAAACCCATCTTGTTGAAATACAGTTTTGACCATTGTCTTCAACTTCTTCAAAAACATTGTGCTTTCTCCAGTTATCCAGTTCTGCCTCTCTAGCCTCAGTAAAATCAATATCACTTAAAAGTACATCTTCATTCAAGTCATCTGACTGGTTAACAACTTTCAAATCATTGACTGTTCTTAGATCAATTGATATCTGATCACCTCTCATATTTTCTGGCTGATTGTATTCTATATTATACCAGCTCTTTTTAACAGTTGTAGCCTTTCCTGCCCTGCCTAAAATTATTGCTTCTCTTGTGTCATTTTCACCAGGGATTTTAAAATTCACTATCTGATCCTTCTTTAATTTCATACAATCATTTTCCTGGGACTCAGGATTATGTTCCATACTTTCCTCATGTATATCATTATCTGCCTGATTTTCCAAATCAAAACTGTCTCTCCCTTCAGACTCAGGACCATCTTCACCATTCAAACTACCATTCAAGCTACCAGCATGACTATCATCTTGATCAGCACTTTCGTCTGCAGATTCTTCAACATTTTCTTGATTTTCATCATTCTCAGTATCATTTTGATGAGGCTCTTCATCGTCACTCTCATAGTATACTAAGTCATGATCTGGTTCAGTGTTGTTATATGTTGCAGCTTGAGGCTTACGCACAGGAGTTGACTTTGCTGTATGCTTATGAATAATCTTTTGTTTTCTTTCAACATCAATGTCTCTTTTTATTCTACTTTCATGTACACGCACATATGTACCTCCATATCTTACAAACACAACTACGTTATCTTGACCAATTACCCAGCCTGGTCCTTTCCACTGATTGTCTCGTAGGAAGAAAACTTTGTCACCATTTTTGAATTTTTCTCCTGAAGGCCGGATTTGCTTACGTAGTGCCCTTCTTACTTTCTCAGAGGATTCTGCGGCAATAAATGCTTTTCTAGCTTCATGTAAGCCAACTAAATGCTTTCCCATAACATTACTAATTGTTGTACCTTCTAATGCAGGAGGCTTGTTAACTATAGACGATGGCATGTTTGGGTTCCTTCCAAAAACTATTTGATATGGACTGTATCCATAGACATTCAACAAACTGTTCTTAGCATGAACTGCCCAACTGACGGAAGTCTCCCATGAAAGGTTAGAGCTTTCTCTCATTTTATTGATTGTTTCTGTAAGCGTTGCGTTGTGTCTTTCCACTACACCATTGGACCAAGGACTATATCCTGCTGTTGTTTTAACTGACATGTTCAAGTTTTCTGCCATGTCTCTAAATATCTGTGAATTAAATTCACCTCCATTATCTGTGTAAACACCAACTTCAGGTGCACCATAAACACCAACCCATATCTGCATGAACTTATCTACAATGACTTTAGAGTCCTTGCTTCTGATGATTGCAGCTGCACTCAATCTGCTAAATAAGTCAATAACATGTAGATAATAAAAGTTATGGTCAATTTCATGAAGATCCATTGCCACAATTTGATTGAAATCATTTGCATGTGAAAAGGCAACCACTGGTTTAGCTTTTGGATGCTTGAACTTATGGCAAATTAAACACTTTGTGCAGATATCTTTAAGAATGGTCTTTGTTTCAGAATCAACAGAACCAGTACTTTGCAACAGGGATAAAAGTTTATCTGATGATGCATGTCCAAACTGCTTATGCAACTTTAAAAGAATCTCCTTTTTCTTCTTAAAAGATAATTTTGTGTCAATGATCAAAACCTCCTCACTCTCATTCTTATTTCTGTTTGTGAATTGCTTGTCTTTAATGTTGATACAGTAATGACCACTTGAAGTTAGGTTTACATCCACTAATTGTCCAAACATGGTAACCTTGTCATTTCTGAGATCTAGGATAGTGCTTGCTCTTTTCAGAGAGGTTTTACTTAACAATAACGGTATTTCACAATCCACCACTTCTGTTTCAATTGAGCACTTAACTGATCCAATAAGTGCTGGAATTTTCACTTTCTGATATGAATATACTGTTTGTCCATCACCAAATTTGAATGGTACATGACTTTCATTACAAGTAAGTTGATCAAGTCCTGGATCAAGTGATTCTACAAATTCGTATAACCATTTAGAACCACACACTGTCTTGGAACATGCAGTATCAATAACTGCAGCATTGTAGGCTTCTGCGACAAACACTGTTAGAGGCTTAAATTCTTGTGCAGAGGTAAATAATGTTATATTTACAATTTCATTTAACTCATCACTCTCATGTTCTGTTAAATTCACATCTAGCTGCTTGTGAGGACAATCCTTGACCCAATGAAATTTGGAATCACATATTTTACATCTTGAGACATTTCCATTAAAGACTGGATTCATTTTAGTCTTAAGTCTACTAGAGTTGGTTGATCTATCAGCTCGATTACGAGGAAAATTTCTTCTTGAACTTCGACCTCTCTGATAATACCCATCACTGACAAAAGCTGATTCTTCTTTAACAGTTACAACAGAGTCTTGTTCTCCAGGAAAATTTTGAGATTTTGATGCAAATATCCTATTCAAAGCAGATTTCATTGTGTCGAATTTAAGGTCAGAACATGCAGTTAATGCCAGCTGACGATTACTTTGACTTAACCCAGCATTGTCAAGAAGTTTAAAAGCTAGAATTGCATCTGGGAGTACCATTTCATATTTCTTACATTTATTGTATCTCTGCTCAA
Organism: Mytilus edulis; assembly: GCF_963676685.1. NCBI lineage: Eukaryota > Metazoa > Mollusca > Bivalvia > Mytilida > Mytilidae > Mytilus > Mytilus edulis. The sequence goes on along the minus strand of NC_092345.1, from coordinate 75,851,034 downwards.
ACTCAATGATATAATCAGACATGCTTACATCATCTATTCTGTGGAACTTATCAAATACAGTATATGCAGCATAAGCCTGATCTATTTTATCCTTCTCAAAAAGCTTGTCCAACTCAGTTATCAGCTTATCTACTCCTTCATCAACATTTAAATCAGTGGGATCTACTTCTAGGGCTACTTCCCTTGGTTTTCCTTGTAGCGACAAAGCTAAAGCCAAACCTCTCTTCTTCTTGTCAAGATCTGTCACGAGTTGCCACATTTTAACTTCATTTTTCCATTGTTGATAACTTTTATCTTTGGTCAAACCTGGTGGGTTCTTGTAACTAGGTGCTGTTGCCATCTTTATAAGCTCTGCTACCACTGTTGATTGGCTATTTATGGCTTCAATATAATTCTATTGTCTATTCTAATGTCTTTACTAAAGTATAAACTAAACCCACCAAGTAACATGTACCTGAAAATAATATAAACAAAATAATAGAAAACACAGTAGTTAACACTATTAACCTATGACCTTGACCTCAATTTCAAGGTCACAAACCATGGACCTTGAATCAAAATATCCTAGGTCTTTAATATGTTTGGTTAATGAGTACTACCACTTGACGCGCAATTTTAAATGTAAGATGGACAAAAACTCCCTTTTATTGTATGCGCAGCCTTTCAACCAAAATATACAAGTAAGGACATGTCGCAACTAATAATTTATGAAAAATTATTTGTCAAAATGTCATACAGTATTTGAAAAGAAGTGAAAATAAGCCAAAATCAAAATTTATAATATGACCTTGACCTTTGACATTGACCTCATTTTTATTTTTAGTACCAATGACCTCATGAAGACCCTAGGTCTCTATCAGTTATGGTTTACCAGTTGAAAATGCATATCGCTTGAATCAAATGAAAAAGGGGGAATAACTCTCATATGGAGTCCCCATAGAGCTATGGTTCAAACGAATATTCTTATCCTAAATATGTAACGAGCAATTTGGTAAAATAAAATCTTTTACGGTTACGAAGGAGAGGTGGCCACAAGAAAAACAGTGTTTTGGGAGATAACTCTTACAACGTAATGTATTTTGTTATAATTACATTTGATATATGTTTCATTATAATACTTTATTCTGATTGGCTAACTGCACATCACATGTTATTCCTCAAGCAATTGCATCACTCAATAAAACTTTTCATTCATGATAACACGTGGTCCCACAATAAAGTGCACAGATGAATTGAATAAAAAAGTTATAAAATTCGTGTTTTCATGATCCTAGCTAAAAAAAGTAATTATAAGTATTGAATGTTTCTTTTTGTAATCTCATAGGGTTGCAAAAGCGTTGACCGTGTGCACATTTTTAGAATGAAGCGCTTACGCTTACGCACTTCATACAAAAAGTACTTCGGTCAACGCTTTTACACCTCAATGAATTTACAAAAAAAAAGCATTCAATACTTAAATGCAGTTGTAAATTTTTAAAGCAAAAAGAGTTAATACTAAACTTTCACTTTTTTGGATGTTCATGTACATTTTGTATGTATTTATTTTTCTCAACTACATGAATTTTTTGGTGTATTTTTAATGATATATATGAGTAGTCCAAATAATTATTACGTCTGGCAAGGCTTTTTAAATTTTATTCTGGGACACCTTCCTATGACCACAAGGCTATGTTAATTTTTTTCTGGGACGCCTTCTTAGGAAGCCTTCCTACGAACGTCTTAGGAAGGCGTCCCAGAAAAAAATAAAATAGCCTTGTCAGACGTCATTATTGTTTGGACTAATACATGAGATATTGGATATTTTTATGCATTATTTAACCAGTTGAGTCTTTTACAGGATTGTTTGTTTAATGCTGTTTAAACATTACTGAAAAAAAACCACCTTAAATTTGCTAATTATTTGGCATGAACGTTTGATTTATTGAAAGGGACTCATAGTTTTCCATTTAATTTTAATAATTGTCTAATGGTTAAAACAATAGCTTCGTTGTTTACTTTTATACACAACAACATATTCACTTTGGTTTCGTTGTTTACCTGATATTCACTATGTACTTGGTAACAGTTATTAATTAATTGAATAGAAAATATTATAATAAATATTATTGGAAGCCGAATTGACGTCAAATAGGTGCCGATTTGACTAGATGCCAATTTAACCAGGTGCCGACTTGACTTGTACGTTTCAATTCCTCTGCGATCGTTTGCGGTATTTTCTTGAGAAAACCTATTTTCCATCATCAAAGAGAAGAAGAAACTGCTTGAAATGATTCCCGAACGCTTCGTGATTGTTAAAATAAGTTTAATTCACTCAAAAAACAATTTTAAAACTTGCGATGTTTAAACAGGAAGTTTCAAAAGCACGTGTAAAAGAAGAAATTAACCGGTGAGAGTGGAAATCCGTACATAACATATATCACTATAGTACGACTTTTAAAGCAAAACAGTTTCATCCTTTTGTAAAACAGTCTTTAATATACCTATCACATTAATGTTTGAAGGGTCTTAAGCTTATTCAAACCATATAAGTCGGTATGAAACACCAAAACGGAATGATAATAACCAATTACGTTTTGTAGTTTACAAAATTCTGGACTGGTTCCTGTCAAACTACAACACTTTGTTTAACTCGAATAATTCAAGCCCTTTCCGTGTCCGATTTTCTCCCACGCGAGCCATCGTAGATCAGCGGAATATAACGACTGAATTATTCGGGTTACACTTTGTTCGACTGTAGTGGAATACAAACAGAAACCAGTTAGTTTGTAAACTGGTTCCTGGCTGATTACTACACAATGCTCATGCATAATGATAACACAAGCACATTCCAGTTTGTATTGAAATTAGTAAATACGAAACCAAGCGCGGTAGGCAGAGAAATCAGGTCGGCAGTTATGGAACAATGACTGCGTCATTTTCCAAAAAAACGGCCAAGTAATCACATAATCAAAAACCCCATGAGGGCCCTCATCTGCATATCTGTTTTAACTTTTAAGTGGTTTATAAGATAAAATTAATAAAAATCAACAGGCCTTTAATCTATACGCTATATATAAAGAGTAAACAATTATCAATTATACCGAAACCGGGTGCGCTTTTCATTTATTTATATTTCCTGAAAGACGAAATGAAATGACTGTAAAGTGCACACAATTTATAATATATAGATAACGATGTATTTTTTTATTGATTAATCTCCTTTTATTCCCATGTAGCCCATCGTTTTATACCGTAAATTGAATTAAGAAATTGAAACGAATCAAGAACATCGTAAATTTTGCCGAAGTTTACTACGTGTAGCAGGACATAGTTTCTTCAAACGTTTTTTACAATTCTATCTTCAAAAACAAGGAAATGACACTTTGATTTTTTTTTCAAAAACATTTATAAATGCCTTAATACAGGTAAATCGAACTTTTTTTGTAAGTCTACATATCCCTTTAAATGTACAATCTAGAAATCAATCTAAATTTGAATTATACATTCCTTTATTACGAGTGGAAAAAATTGGTGTATATATATATATACATTGTTTTAATCTTAAATAATAATTATATGTATGCTCTTTTCGGTCCTTTTCGGTTATTTTCTGTAAATCGTTGGACCGGTGTAAAAGTGTTATGTTGAATGCCAACAATAGATAAATTAAAACTGTCAATCAGTAAAAATACATTTTTTTTACTTTAGATGTGACCTGCAATGAAAGAACAAGAGTGAAATGTCACTCCTGCTTTACTTATGGTTGAATTGCTGTTGAAAGTCTAAAATATGGAGGTTAAACTACAAATATCACATAAACTTAATACTGATGATTCCTGAAAACGAGGTCAAGGTGATATAATCTATGCCGGCCTGGCAGACATATATACCTTGCAATTATTCAATACACCAAATAAAGCGGTCCTTTTGCTCAAAGTATCTGAGAAACAGACCAAGCCGCAAAAAGTTTTTGACACTAGAGCTATTGAATGAGGCAAAGGTAAGCTTAAACCTGCCAGCTAGACACAAAGGAGAATCCAAGATTTTTTTTAAAAGTATCATAATTAAAAATATGTGAAGATATGACGCTGAGAGAAGGAATATCTTTTTTTTTATAATTGCAAGCTTAAAATAGATCAAAAGAAACATGATATTTTGTTTTTTTAAGGCCACAGTAAGGCCCACTACAAAAGGGGAGAGAGGCATTGGATCGGCCACTGGAAATATACGCCTCATTCAATACTCAAAACAAAGCAGCTCTATTGCTTCAAGTATTTGAAAAATAGACCAAACCACAAAAACAAAACATTGTCCAATGAAACATGAGAATGAGGTCAAGGTCAGATGAAACCTGCAGTCAGACATGTAGACCTTACAATCATCTCATACCCCAAATACAGTTGATTCATTGCTTATAGTATCTGAGATACAGACTTGTTTAAATAAACTAAACCATGTTCACTGAACCGAGAAATGAGGTCATGGCCAGGTGAACTCTGTCGAACAAAAATATAGAACTTGCAAGACCTATATAATAAACATAGTTATCATATACTTAAACTAAATAACATGATTTTTACAGTATCATATGATAATAGCATTAGATTAACGTAAACTCCATATTTTTCGATTGGTGCTTAGCGGGCTGATATGAAAAGTTTATCACATGCTTCGACTGTTATCACATGCCTAATTCTGTAAAGTTCTCGCATGGCATTCCTGTGATACTCTGCAAATTCCGGAAAATACACCTCAATGCTACGTTTTCAGTGAAAAACATTACAAAATAGTGTACAAAACAATTATTTTGATACTGGGAAAAATATGTGTAGAATAATTTTTTTTTTTTTTTTTTTTTTTTTTTTTTTTTTAAATAAATGCATTTTTTAAAAGTTTCAACATAATTTAGAAAGTTACTTTTAAAAAAGTTGACTTTTCAAAACAGTGTTCATTATGTATACGGGTATTGTTGAATTATTTTTTTGTAATCAATATATGAATCTGTTATTTTTCTCCATTGTTGTAGCATATGATAAAAAGATCATAACATTTAATTTTTCATGCCTCATGTATTATCAGCCCTCGGTCAATATAAGCCCTTGAGCCATGCAGCTCTTTGGCTGATATTGAAAATAGGGCTGATAATACATGCGATATGAAAAATGCCATGTAATAATCTGTTAACAACATGTCATTTTTCATATCGCATGTATTATCAACCCTCGGTTAATATCAGCCCTCAAGCCATGCAGCTCTTAGGCTGATACTGAACATAGGGCTGATAATACATGCCATATGAAAAATGCCATGTAATAATTTGATATTATCACTTTGCACATAAATAACTGAGTATTTCACATAACAACAAAATAATCTTTTTTTAAATCAGTCACTGAACTATGAACATGAGGTCAAGGACAATAGACATATAAGACAAATGAAAACTCAGTAACATAAGGTTTCTGCATTCAATTTATGAAGCATCCAGGTCTTCTACCTTTTAAAATATATCAAGCTGTCTGCAGTAGCCAGGTTATAATTCCCATTGTCTCACATTCTTCGACTTTTGTTGCAAACAAGACATTCACAAAATCTCTGCTATGTCAGGGGCATAAAAAAAAAACTATCTTCTAAAGATGAGACATTGTAATAAATGTTTCTTTGAACAAGATATTTGAAAAAATGCAACTCTGTGAATTCTGTGTCTACTTATTGTTTACACAATATTTTTCTTTCTTTTTCCTATGTTTGCCTTTTTTTCATATGTGACTTCCCATCTTTTCACTTTATCACTTGTCAGAAAGTAATATATATTCTTTATGCATCCTTCATCGAAAGGATTAAAATCATAGTCGAAATATTTGAGGTACGTGATTCTCTCCCTTGATACCATTTCCCATGTAGTCATTCCTTTTATCATTAAGTAACTATGGAAACAGAATAAACCAATCACACTCATCCCTCCAAACACAAGTACAAACATGTCTATCAACAATACTATATTAGATTTAAACCATTCTTTCCATGTTAACTGGTACTTAAACGATGACCTGCAAATAGAAAAAAAATATGTAAAACCTTTGTCAAGAAGTCTGCAGAACATTTAAAAAAAAATATCCATGAAGATGACATATTGATGAAATCTCTTTTCTAGAGCTTACTAGAGTTAGTGTATGACAATTTAAAAAAGCCTTTTATTTTTATGATGGTCAAAGTCCCATAACATTGGAATGACATATATTTAGCAACTTTTTATAAGGAACAATACAGAAAAACAGACCATAAAAAATAAGAGCGGTTTCTTCTGTCAATCCAAACAACAATTTAAAGTTTTGAGAAAATTAATCTAGCCTCTAGGCATACTTGAGTTAGTGCAAGATATGTGGAAAGTTGCTTTGAACTTTAGTGGATAGTTGTCTTATTGGAAATCAAATTACATCTCCCTATTTCTATTTTAATTCAAACAGTTAAAGCTCCATAACTCTAGAATGACAAAGAACATATACTACAATGTATCTGCTTGTTTACTGTAGACTATAAGCCATTTGCTATCTGGTTGAGGTTGTGATACTATTGACTAATAAAAGTCTCAAAAATATTAATATAAACATAAGGCTATAAATAAAACATATAACCAGATGCTCCGCAGGGCGCAGCTTTATACGACCACAGAGGTTGAACTCTGAACGGTTGGGGCAAGTATGGACACAACATTCAAGCTGGATTCAGCTCTAAATTTGGATTGTGATTAAATAGTTGACACAGCATAGGTTTTGGACACAGAATGAATGTGGTCTAATGAACTTAAAATAATTTTTTTTTGTCTTTGAGCAATCACTATGCTGTTGAATATTAATCCTCTCAAAAAAATGTTTGAAGAAATTTTCTTTTTATTTATGAAATCTGAAATGAGAAAAATTTAACCCCCCCCCACCATTTTTTTTTCACATCCCCCTTTCCCTTTTTTTCAAAACTGATCTCAATTCAAATTTCTAATGGAGTTTGCAACAATAACTACTCATTTAAATACATCATAAAATATTAAAATGTAACAAAAAGTGCTTGTTATCACTGAATGGTAAAGATTGTTTTAATTTATCAGTTGGTAGTAAAAGTGAATATACATTGTGTATTGTATAAAACAATGATTTAAGTTGATTCAACTACTATTCTGGACAAAGAAAGATAACTCCAATCAATTGAAAATTTCTTGCTATTGCGCAATTGAAAATATTTGCTATTGCACAATACTGTGCAATTGAAGATTTCTTGCTATTGCGCAATACTGTGCAATTGAAAATTTCTTGCTATTGCACAATACTGTGCAATTGAAGATTTCTTGCTATTGCTGAATACTGTGCAATTGAAAATTTCTTGCTATTGCACAATACTTAATATAATAATTTTGGATCCGGATTTGAACCAACTTGAAAACTGGGCCCATAATCAAAAATCGAAGTTACAAGTACATGATTAAATTCAGCATATCAAAAAAGCCAAAGAATTCAATTTTTATTAAAATCAAACTTAGTTTAATTTTGGACCCTTTGGTATTTAATGTAGACCAATTTGAAAACGGGACTAAAAATTAAGAATCTACATACACAGTTAGATTTGGCATATCAAAGAACCCCAATTATTCAATTTTTGATGAAATCAAACAAAGTTTAATTTTGGACCCCGATTTGGACCAACTTGAAAACTGGGCCAATAATCAAAAATCTAAGTACATTTTTAGATTCAGCATATCAAAGAACCCCAAGGATTCAATTTTTGTTAAAATCAAACTAAGTTTAATTTTGGACCCCCCTTTGGACCTTAATGTAGACCAATTGGAAAACAGGACCAAAAATTAAGAATCTACATACACAGTTAGATCCGGCATATCAAAGAACCCCAATTATTCAATTTTTGATGAAATCAAACAAAGTTCAATTTTGGACCCTTTGGGCCCCTTATTCCTAAAAGCCTGTTGGGACCAAAACTCCCAAAATTAAAACCAACCTTCTTTTTATGGTCATAAACCTTGTGTTTAAATTTCAAAGATTTCTATTTACTTATACTAAAGTTATGGTGCGAAAACCAAGAATAATGCTTACTTGGGCCCCTTTTTGGCCCCTAATTCCTAAACTGTTCAGACCTCAACTCCCAAAATCAATCCCAACCTTCCTTTTGTGGTCATAAACCTTGTGTTTAAATTTCATTGATTTCTATTTACTTATACTAAAGTTATTGTGCGAAAACCAAGAATAATGCTTATTTGGGCCCTTTTTTGGCCCCTAACTCATAAACTGTTTGAACTAAAACTCCCAAAATCAATCCCAACCTTTCTTTTGTGGTCATAAACCTTGTGTCAAAATTTCATAGATTTCTATTTACTTTAACTAATCATAAATTCACAATTTTCCTCGATTTTTGGTTAAAACCAATGTTTTTAGCTCAAAATGGTGATTTCCGATCGTACGATTTTTCTAGACTTTTCATATATGATTGTGTCATGCTTTGGTATTATAAAACTGTTGAAATCATTTCTGTTGCAATTTGTTTAGATTTATGCAATATTTGCCGTAGACAGACCAGACTATAAAGATATAGTGCGAAAACCAAGAAAATGCTTATTTGGGCCCTTTTTGGCCCCTAATTCCTAAAATTTTTGGACCAAAACTCCCAAAATCAATCCCAACCTTCCTTTTGTGGTTATAAACCTTGTGTTAAAATTTCATAGATTTCTATTCACTTTTACTAAAGTTAGAGTGCGAAAACTAAAAGTATTCGGACGACGCAAGACGACGACGACGCCAACGTGATAGCAATATACGACGAAAAATTAAAATTTTTGCGGTCGTATAAAAAATAATATTTTACTTCTGCTTCATAAGGAACTACTAAAGAAATTCAAAAAGTTTCATTGTTTATAAATGGATAGACATTTCATGATGTTCCAATGAAAATTCATCAAAATATTATAATAAAATTTACAATAATAGAAAACACAAAAAATTGTGAGCAAATTGTACCTTTATGCATCTCTTTTCTTCAGGACGAAACATTTGACCTTTATCTTAAATGACATTTTTACACATTTACATACCATGTTATCAGGAATGTCCAAAGGATAAGTATACAAGTAACTGCTAGAAATAACCAGAAATATTTATGATTCCTTTCTCCAACACAAGTCTCCAGCCATGGACAATGATGATCATATCGTCTGACACATTTCTTACAGTCTTCACAATGCTTACTCCTCATAGGTTGCTAAAATCACCAATAGAAACAATTAGTTTGTAAGATATCGAAATGAGAGGATGTGGTATGATTGCCTATAAGACACATTCCACTGTCCCAGGATATGGGTGGGTTGAGCACTCACAAACATGTCTAAAACTGCCACATTCTACATATGCCTGTCACAAGACATGATCCTTAAATTCTCTGATTGCTGTCTGTCATATTTGTTTTTTTTCGTTTATTGTTTTGTCATTAGTCAAACAGTTGTTTTTTTAATTTGAGGTGTTTTGACATTTTGTCATGCCAGTGCCTTTTATAGCTGGCATATAGTATGGGATTTGCTTATTGATGAAGGCTGTATGGTGACCTATAGTCATGATAGTTGCCTTAATCCATGCCATTTGGACTCTGTTGGATAGTTGTCTCACTGAACATCATACCACATCTCCTTATTTTAAATTGTTAATTCTGGTTTATCATTTTCCCCCAAAATCGTAAATATAACAAATATTCTGAGTCTTATTTTAAAAATTGATTACCATAAAGAATTTATATTTGACAAAACTGTACTAAAATTACTAGAAAAGTCTTCAGTTCATACAAACATTTACTTTTAAATGCCCAGAACATCATTATAGAGCATAAGTATTATTACTGGGAATTTTAACATCATAAACATGCCCAATCATTATTTCACAATCATATGAAGTTTATATAAGATACAAATCACAGCAAAGAAATAATAGACATGAAATTAAAGAAAATTCCTGTTTTATTATCAAGCACTTGTATATGGAATCTAGCTCTTTATACTGTGGATTCATTTATTATTTGTGGATATTAATTTTCATGGATTGTTGAAAACTTGCGTTTTCCAGGATATTTGATTTCGTGGTTTTGCCAAAATTCTGTATACAAAGCCTAGATTGAAAATATGTTATTGGTTGAACATTTGAATTTGTGGTTCACATGTACCCACGAAACCCAAGAAATCTCATATCCAACAAAAACTAATGAATCCACAGTCCATTGATTTAAAATGTTTTACCTCCATTTCACAAAAGTCACAGTATCTGTAAACGCTTTCTTTATCTTTATTCATCATCTGTGCTTCTTCATCTTCTGATGAACTGTCTTCATATGCGATGTTGTTATTTCCTGATTTCTGGAAAGAAACCAAATGTTTGGTACATTTTGTACTTTTATCTTAGGTTTCAGATTCACATACTTCATGTACTTTTATCTTAGGTTTCAGATTCACATACTTCATGTACTTTTATCTTAGGTTTCAGATTCACATACTTCATGTACTTTGATGTCTATTTTAGGTTTCAGATTCACATACTTCATGTACTTTGATGTCTATTTTAGGTTTCAGATTCACATACTTCATGTACTTTGATGTCTATTTTAGGTTTCAGATTCACATACTTCATGTACTTTGATGTCTATTTTAGGTTTCAGATTCACATACTTCATGTACTTTGATGTCTATTTTAGGTTTCAGATTCACATACTTCATGTACTTTGATGTCTATTTTAGGTTTCAGATTTACATACTTCATGTACTTTGATGTCTATTTTAGTAAACTTGTGTTGTCGAAAAAGAGCAGGCTAATGCCGCTACAAGGCAGCACTCGCACCCGCAAAGTGGAAAAGGATTAATATAATTGAAAACTTTGTTTCCCAATCCACTATAAATAAATATGTTTAGATGACACTTGTTGTTTGGTTGCTGTCACAATGACATATACATCAAACTGCATTTGACTCTTAAATAAGTGAGGTCTAGCAATGGAAACATCATTTTTAATAGAAATATTGTTTGGGACTAAAAATTACTAGTGAAATAATTTTGATGTTTTTCATGCAAAAGCAAGAAGGTAAAGATCTAACAATATACAATTATGGCCCGTTGAAGAGGTGAATATCCAAAATTGTCAACACGAGAAGGTTATTTCATTGAGGGCGCAGCCCGAAGTGAAATAACTTTTGAGGGTTGACAATTTTGGATATTCATCGATTCTAAGGGGCAACAATTGTTTTATTATACCGAACTAACAGTGGAAGTGCATTTCGAACACTTACTAGTCTATAGTTTTAACATAACACACAGGCTGACGTTTGAAAATACATTTGTGTTCGATTTTCTTGAATATACAACAAAAGTAGAATCTTTTTGTAAAATATTGATGGCCCTGAAAAGGACCGTTTATAAGAGACATCATCGGCTGCTGCCACTCTCAGCTCTATTTATGTCCAATGCCGTATTTCCTCGTCTCTCGATGGGCTTCCAGTGTAACGTGAACGCTGCCATTTTGTTTATTTACGTTTGTGACGTCATTTTTATGGGAGGTAACTCAAGTACAAATAAACAAACTCAAAAGGTTATTCACCGGTGAATAATAGGGTTATTCACCGCTGGTGTAAATTCTTTAGGGTTATTCGTCCTTCCTTCAATTGAATGAAAATTAACTGAATTATTCCATGTCACGTGATTACGTTTCACCCAATAGAATTGTTTGAAATATACGTAAGGTATAATAATATTATATATCCTAAATATATAACTGCTAATCAATCTTTGATAGTCTTTGTTCAATTTTTTCAGTAAATTTTACACTCAGGCATTGTCAGTCATTAAGACCGTAAAATATTGTTACTTTATTGAATGTTGAATGTCTATTGTTAAAGACAAGAAACTTTTATCTTAATTTTTATTGTTTTGTGTTTTTGTGTGTGGTTGGGTTGCTGTGTCATTGAAGCATTAGTCTACATGTACATAACTTTTTATTCATATAGAACCACTATATAGCCAAAAAAAGACATCAGTGAAAGCTACAAATACTGCTGTTAAAAGTCTTCAAGATAAAGGTTTACTGTAAAAATATATTTAACATAAACTGAACATTATCAATAAAGGATATACTTAATGTATATACATTAGACTTACAGCCATATATATATAAGTATCCAGAAAAGCGTGGTCAAAATTTCCTAGTATACTCCCTTCTTCTTAATACAGCAAGATTACCCTCATTTTCACATTTTACATTATTGAAATCACGTACAAATCTATGTAAAATGAAATCACTGTAACCATTTAATACATGTGTAGCAATGAGTAAATACCTTTTGTTTCTGTACATAACCAGGTTCTACAAAGCATGCTAGATAGTATAATACCAGGGACAGTGTCAGAATCAAAACATAGCCAACACCATAAACTGGATCTTTAAATTCTACCAATGCTTCCTTCAGTCCTACAAAATATTTTTATATAAATTATTAAAATACTGCATTTCTAAAACTTGACTAAATATTCATTTTAAAAATTAAGATAAGTTGAGTGCTATGGAATGAAGGCCATAGAAAATTTTGACATTACATGTATTCCAATCTTCAAATTCTGCAGTCAGCATGTTACAAAACAAATATATACTCAACATAAGATCTGAGCACTTTTACCATGTTTACAGTTCATAGTCCAAGTCTGCTTGTAATCTAATTGCTTGATGTACAATGTAAGAATGTCTTCATTTTCATTTTTCAATCATGTGTTATCAAAATGTAACTAAGGCTTCTTGACATGTTACTTACATGTTGTAGTCTTCTGTGGTCTTTTACACAGAAAACAGATATTGAGTGTAGGATAACATTATACTTTGCTGTACACCTACCAAGTTCTTAAAAATATCATACAAACCAGAATCTATAAAAAGCAATGATATTGGTACACCAAGAACTAATGCTGAGTGGAAAATCCTCACCACACATCCTACACCACAAGAACATCTGCAAGTCATCCTACATACTTTGTATCTGTCCACTCAAATGGTAGAAACAATGATTTGTTAACATACAGCCTCAATGCATGGGGAACTCCAGAAATTATAATAAAAACAAGAATGTGTCCCCAGTACACGGATGCCCCACTCGCACTATCATTTTCTATGTTCAGTGGACCATGAAATTGGGGTCAGAACTCTAATTTGACATTAAAATTAGAAAGATCATATAATAAGGAACATATATACTAAGTTTCAAGTTGATTGGACTTCAACTTCATCAAAAACTACCTCGACCAAAAACTTTAACCTGAAGCCGGACGAACGAACGGACGGACGGACGAACGAACGAAGCCACAGACCAGAAAACATAATGCCCCTCTACTATCGTAGGTGGGGCATAATTATATATATACAACAATGTAGATAAAAGTGTTATTACATGTACTACTCCATACTCGTATGAATATGTGCTTGACAGCAAAAGAACAATGGTTGTTGTCTGCATGCAATTAGTTTCCTTATGTTACAATATGGTGGCCATATTCTGGTATATTGGAATTTAAATAAAAAGACAAATCTTTCGATTCTGTGTTTATTTTTATAGATGTACAATGTTTTCTTATCTTTTATAGGTCCAGAAATTTTATTTCCAGTCAATACTTAATCCTAGAAAAAAGGGTTAAAACTTAACCTCCACTTTGGACCCAAGATTCTGTAATACATGTATAGATTACTGAAACTTCCCACATGCTTAACTTTGATTCATATATTTAATTAACTATTAACACAGAGATATGTACATGTCTTGCCTATTTGTTATTTTGACAATGCAAATGTTGAAATTGAAATAGAAATCCTTTAATATGTAAGTTATGCAAATATTCAAAGAACTATGACTGAATTTAAAGGTACAGGGCTAAACAATCTCCAAGGAAATGAGATGTGCCAATGCTAATACAACTGCATACCAAATACCACTGAAAGCATGATAAGTCGTTCTCTTTAATACCGCAGTCCCACTAGGCCACAATCGCACTACGATCTGTAAAAAAAATACAAATTTTGATGATCGTAGTACGATCGTATCACTGTCGTGGTGAGGTCTTCAAGATTGTGATGAGCGTGGCCAACTTTGAAAAGGTTCAAAACAATCGTGGTGCGGTCGTGGCGAAATCAGGTCGTAGTAGAAGCGTAGTGAGGGTGCACTAAGATCGTAGTAAGATCGCTAAGGTAGCGAGAGCGTATTAAAAGCGTGATTCTATTCAGAGAGACTGCGCTACGATCTCACAGCGACGTTATTACGACCTCACTACGACCATCACGTTCTTACTGCGACCCAACTACACTTCCACTACGACTATACCAGGCTGTTCACAACCATAAAATAAGTATGATTCTAGCACGCCCTTGCCGTCCTCATCACGCTCTTCTTACGACCTGACTACGTTTATACTACGACCACCATTCTCATTTTCATATAAAATCTATATATTAAATCTCTCCAGGTTTTGTTTGTTTGTATGTAATTAGGACTTCTTGTCCATTTTCTCTAATGGCTCAACCAAGCTTCTCAATTTTATATAGATAAGATTGTTGGTTTTCCCGTTTGAATTGTTTTACACTAGTAACTTTTGGGGCCCTTTATAGCTTACTGTTTCGGTGTGAGCCAAGGCTTCGTGTCGAAGGCCGTACCTTGGCCTATAATGGTTTACTTTTATAAATTGTTACTTGGATGGAGAGTTGTCTCATTGGCACTCATACCACATCTTCCTCTATCTATTGACACATCTATGTCATCTCTGCTATCGTTCACTGACATATCGTCATTTGAGCTTCATGGACCAGCAAAAGGTTGAAATTTAGGTTTGATTGGTCGGTCCGACATCTCTGCTTGATCAGGATTCGTTACTATCAGAGCTCCCTCTGCCTCTACATCAACCCCTACCACCACGCCCACGTGTTCTAGTAGATTCTGGTGGCATGACTGTATTGTTTCAGAGAAATCAGAAATAGAAGGAATGGTATGGAACACGATATTGACGTTATTGCTGAGAATGTAGTAAGATCGCGGTATGAACATAGTATGGTCGTGGTAAGAACGTGCTATAATCGCAGTAGAAGCGTTGTAAGATCGTGTTGCTATCGGATAACTCGTGTTATAGTCGTAGTGAGAACGTGATGAGCGTAGGAAGATCTTGACAAGCGTAGTGAGGTCGCAGAATAAGCCCGGTGAGAACGTGGTATAATCGTAGCGGAATCGTTGTAAAGCATATTGAGGACGTAGTTGCATCGTGAAAGCAACGAAAATTTACATTTTCATGCCGCTCATACCGCGACCTCACCACGATCTGAATTTATTTTTGATCGCGGTGAGCGTGGTCTAGTAGGACTGGGGCTTAAACAAACTTAATTATATAAACACAAACATTAACTTGTAAACTATGAAAAAGTCAATAAACCATAATGAGGTCTTGGGTTAATCACCGTTACATAATCTTGATGGAAATATAACTTGCGAATGCCAATATATTTGCATCCCAAATATCATTGACTTAACATTAATGGTTAATCTTAAACTGACCTTGATCACAAAAAACAATTCATGCAAACTAAGCAAAAGTTTCAAAGTCAATAGACCATGACTGAGGGGTTCAGGCCAAATAATCTCCATGAAAATGTGATATGTGGGTTCGTAGCCTAGTGGTTAAGACCATTGGCTACAGTGCTGAAGGTCCCTGGTTCGATCCTGACTTGGGGTGCTGGAATTTCAGTACTTTTAGTAGGGTGATCTCACCCTCCCACACACATCTCTGGTCATGCTGGTACCTTGACGGGAGATAAAACTAGAACATGTAGAATGTGTACTTTGGGGGCCTCGGTTGGTCAAAGTGGTTCCCGACTTTTACCTGGAGATCAATCTATAGATATCTCTTCAGTTTGTCTGTTCCAGCCTAGAAGCCGGGTGGTTTTCTCCGAGTTCTTAGGCTTGTTCCACCATAATAACAGACTTCCCTGTGTCTCCTAACACTCCCTCTGTGTTGGGTTGGGCATTGTCCTGGTGGTGGGTTGTATATAATGATATACATGTAAGTTAGTGACAAATCTCCATTAATCCTGATAGGAAGTGTACATGTATTCCACTGTATCCTCCACAGGCACTTGTTTCTATCCATTGGACATGTTGGAAGGTCGACTATCCATATATTAAAATAAAAGCTTCTATTTATATGGATAGTCGACCTTCCAATGGATAGAAACAAGTGCCTGTGGTATCCTCACAGCAATCGAGGGGTGATCCGTTCAGGGAGGGATCTTCGTACATACATACAATGTACACATGCTAGTGCTTAATTATACAACTGCATATCACTGACCTACCACTAGTGGTTCATCGAACATAGGACATTCAGAAATGTTTTTATCTGTCTTAACCACTAGATTACCAACACACATAGATTGGCAGATACTAGAAAATACAGATACTGAAGGTACTGTAAGAAGTATTATGTAGATTTTAAATTTAAAGATGTCAAAAAGCTGAAAGTCGATATCCAAATTTGAAGAGGTCACCAGGGGATTCATTGAATAAATAAACAAAAATATTCGAGGGTCTGATCTTACCCATTTATTGTATACTCTTTAAAAGGTAAATAATTATGTGTGTGTCAGTTTTGAGTTGATCTACATTTTCAATCCGGAAGTAAACAATTAAAATAAACATTTGTCTAAATTAATGATTACTAGTCCGATATTGTTATTTTGGGTCTTCCTATTTAGTCCTCCTAAATTCTTGTGTGGTTTATTTTCACTGGAATTTCTTATTATAATTTGTCTGAAAAGTGTGGCCCTTATGATTTTTATAGTCATTATTTTTTAATAAACAAAATAACTTTTTTTTAGCTGTAGAACCTGTTTTAGTCCCACCTAAAAACAAGTGAGTTTTGGTTTCACTTTGATCACTAAAATGATGGGAAGCCAAATGCAGAAGGAAGAATTTCCGCTAACCGAAGTACCCAAGGAAATTTTTGAAAATATTCTGTCGTTTCTTCCTGGAAAAGATCTGCTCCTTGTGTGCAGTAGGGTAAACAAAGAGTGGAAAACTGTCATTGAATCTCAGAGTCTGTGGCACTTAAAATGCCAGAGATTGCAGATACTGTTTGCAGATCTCCTCCATAATCATGATGGACCATTTGACTTCAAACAGTATTATTTTAAAAATCCTTATACCAGAAATCTGTTGAAGAACTCAAAAGCTTTAGGTATAAATCATGAAAAAATTTAAGATATATATATAAAATACAGGGGGAGCTACAATGTAGGGTTGGGATCTCAAAAACATGTTTAACCCGACACATTTTTGCCCCAAGGCAGGAGCCTCTGGCCTTTGTTAGTCTTGTATGATTTTTAATTTCAGTTTCTTTAATATAGAATAGAATAGAATATTTTTATTTACCAAATTAGGGCCCCAGGAGGGCATATGATACAGACAATATTATTATAAACAATAACATATGCAATACACACACAGTAAAGATATGTAACAAGTGTTATAAAAATAATAATAAAATAAAATAATATAACACAGAAAATACACTCAACGAAATAGTAGCAATGTATTATTATTCAATGAATACTATGTTGAAAATGACTCAAGTGCACCCGGTAAGTGTATCTTCACTTTGAGAAGACAAACATGAGGCATTAGTAGTTTGTGCGGAGAAATGTCAATATATAAAAATACAAAAAAATACAAAAAGAACCCAATAAAAAACAAAGCAATTAAGCACTCCCACATTTGACTATGAGGTATACTGCAAATAACAAAGTTTATTTAATAAAGGATATTTAATATGACTTATCTGCAGAAAGCACCAAGAGTCGGTGCTTAAAGGGGAGTCCCTACTTGTACTTAATGCAGATGAGTCAAGCTCCTTAATTATTGAAAATATATTTTTAAAACATATTTCTAAGATTATAGATTCTGTGTCCAGCCAGCAAAGATCATCAAGGGACGGTGCCAAAGAATTTGAAATTCTTCTTATGATCTGTGCAGGCTTAACAGGGTATCCAAATTCATATTAAAGAGTTATAATGAATTAGTTATTGCAGATTAAGTTGTACTTTAATTCTTAAGTATCTTCTATATATTTGTAAAATGCAAATAGTACATAAGGATCCTCATTATTCATTATCCAAATTAATTTGTTATCAATATTTAAATTTTGAAAGTTTGGACATGATTTTAATATATTTTGCATCATTTCCTCTCTTTTTAATAAATGAGTGTCACATTTAAATAAAAAATGAACTTCATCCTCAACCTCACCTGAGGTGCACCTGAGACAAATTCGGTTTTGTCGAAGAGTACCCTGGTATCTACCAGATTCAATTTGCAATTTGTGAGCAGATATTCTTAATCTAGTAATACATTGCCTTTGCTCAAAATGTCGAATTATTGACAAATAATTTTCAAAACCATAGTTGCACTTGAATGTTACATAAGTTCGTAGTTTACCATCTTTATGTTTGTCTAGCTGTTTTTTCCACAATGCAGTATAGTATCCCTTAACTATCTGACCACAGTGTAGTTTAAATGTTGAGTATTTTTCAAGAATATGTTTTTCTATGCCTGAAATTTTTTCCCTTAAAATATTAATTGATCCATACCAAGAGGTTTTTTTTTGTTTCAAATAGCTTTTTAGAACAATTATATGCAGCTTTTAACAAGGGAAATGATGAGCCAATATTTTCTAAACGATGCCAATATCCTAAAACATGTTTGACTATATCATAGTGAAGTGGCCTAATTCAGACAAAACTGCAAAGTTTGTACTCTTCCTATTAACGCCTAAAATATATTTGCAGAATTTAATATGAAGTTTTTCACAAAGTATCCTTGAGTAAATTGTATCCACTGTTATGTTTTCTTTTTTTAAACGTGCAGTAAAGGGATTGAAATATCCCCAAATTTCACACCCATATAAAAGTATAGGCTTTATTGTATGGTCAAAAACATGAATTGCATTTTTAACAGTAGGATTATGCACTAAAAAATCATTACATAGTTTGAAGTATGCTTTTAAGGCTCTTTGGTAGAAATCATTCTGAGCATATGAAAAAGAACATGATGCATTAAATTGGATACCCAAATATTTATAATTAGATACACACTCCACAGCTCATCTTTGTTGAAAATAAATTTTTGAGAGATATGTCTGCCTGCCTTGTTGAATATCAACACCTTAGTTTTTTTAGTATTTATATCTAAGCACCAGTCATTGCAAAAATTATGAAGTTCATTTAATTTCTCTTGTAGTCCTTCAGCTGAGTTAGATAAAATTACAATGTCATCAGCATACATAAGGCAATGAATGAGTTTGCCATCCAGCATAATTGGATCTCTGGTTCGTGTAAAATAGTCTGGAAGGCTATTTATAAATATTTTAAACAAGTTAGGACTCAAGTTATCTCCTTGTTTAACACCAAGCTTTGTTTGAAAGAATTCAGTTATTTTATCATGTATTTTTATACAAGATCTAGTTTCAAGATACATATTCTTTATAACGCTATAAAACCTTGAACTAACCCCAATCTCTAACAGCTTAATTCTAATTCCTGTATGTATTACTTTATCAAAAGCTTTATGAAAATCAACAAAGCAAGCAAACACTCTCCCATCCTTAGTATTACAGTATTTATCAAAAATACATTTTAAAACAAACATATGGTCAGATGTTCTTGCCTTTCTTGTGAAACCTATTTGACAATCATTAATTACATTATTTTCTTCTAAAAAACTATCCAACCTTATATTAAGTATACTGTTAAAAAGCTTACCAATTGCATTAGTGATTGTTAGTCCTCTATAATTATTTGGGTCAGTGACTTCACCTGACTTATGTAATACTGTAATATAACCTTCGGTCCAATTTCTTGGGTATAAACCATGAGACAGACAAGAATTAAATATTTTTGAAAGAGACGATAGTAAAACATTTTGACTGTGTAACCATATTGTTTGAAATGTTATCCAAGCCTGGTGATTTGTTACAACATAGTTTAGAAATGGCAAAAGAAATTTCTTTCTCTGTTATAAGTTTATCAAGATTATTAAAACAAACATTTTTTTCAAGATTATCTAGCTTTTTTTCCAACTTAGCCACTCTTTCTTTGAATGACTCATGTAATTGATATAATCCATTGAAATGTGAAACCCACACAGATGGTGCCACAGCAGAACTATGGTCCTTATTATCATTATTTTTTAAATCATTAATTAACTTCCAATAAGATTTAGGATTATCATCATGTAGATTCTGTAACTGCTCAACAAGTGATTTTTTATATTCTTTATACTTAAATTTTCTAAGTTTAGAATATTGCTTATTAAGCTTATAATAGTGACCTCTCACTAATGGGTCATAAGGAAATTTTGAATATATTTTACCGTAACTTATTAATTTGTTTCGAAGATGGTACAAATCTCCATCAAACCATTTTTTTGTCTTTATTTTCGTATTTCTTAGTTTATTTCTTTTTAAAGAATTAGTAGCAGCAGACAGGAAAATATGTGATAATTCTGCTGCAGCCTCATCGACAGAGGATTGAGACTCTTTGATTATACTTTTATTAAATGTATCAATTTGTGTTTGTATATCTGGTAATAATAGAGCTGTCTGAAAGTTTGTAGGTGATTCATCTGACCATATGAAATTTGGAGATTTATCAAACATATTAATATTACAATCATTATCATCAACAGTAAATTTACTTGACATTTCCCATTCCAGTATACAATGACAATCTGAATATATTTCGAAGTTCACAGTTTGAAGTTTAATATAGTTCAGTATGGTGTTCATAATATCATAATACATATTTTTTATTAGGGGCAAGCTGAAGTACGCCTCAGGGTCTGGAATTTTCTTGCTGTATTGAAGACCTGTTGGTGGCCTTTGGCTGTTTTTCTGCTCTTTGGTCAGGTTTATGACCCTTTGACACACAGTGGCGGATTCAGAGGGGGGCATAGAGGGTCGGCCCCCCCTTTGCTTGGACCTTTTTTTTCTTTTTTTTTTTGTTAAATGATTAATCAGACTAGACTTCGTGAACCTTACAATTTCCTGTGTACTTAATTTTTATGCGACAATTCATTATTCATAAAGATAATTTTTGCTGGTATTTTCTGACTGTCAAAAGTAAAATCACAACTGAAAATACTGAACTCCGAGGAAAATTCAAAATGGAATGGCAAAATCAAATGACAGAACACATCAAACGAATGGACAAAAACTGTAATTTTCCTGATTTGGTACAGGCATTTTCAACAAATGTAGAAAACGGTGGATTGAATCTGGTTTTATAGCGCTTAACCTCTCTTTTGCATGACAGTCACATCAAATGCATGTGATTCGCTATGGTTGAGTTGACCAGTTTGTCTAAAAAACGTAACTCCGTAATTTTGAAATTCAAATTACAGTTACACATTGCATAGGCTGAGCATGACAATCATGACACCTTCAAAGCGAAACAGATTGAGCAAGAACGTGTTGACTTCTATTTCACAATTCCACAAAACAGAAAGTTATACTCTATTAGGCTCTAATGAAGAAAACAAATTCCACAGCAATATTATTTACCGAAATTATGTTTAACCTCAAACGCCCTAGTCTATTTTAAAATAACATAGTGATAATGATCCCCAGTAAGTATAAGCATTAGATAGATTTTAAGTTTAAGGTACGAACCATTTGTTTGAGGAGGCAGTCAGAGATAATTGATAGAAAAAATCTGAATGATTTTTGCCTTAAACAAAAAATATGGCCGTATCTGGATTGAAAACAGTAATCTTGTCCACTTTTTGCTATTAGAAACGAAAATTTCCAACAGAATTATAAAGCATTAACTGAACATGATGAATAAAAAACGGGTCCTTTTTGGGGTCGGGGGTTTCCATGTCTGACTGCAATGTTATTTGGCCGATCTGATATAATGAATACTTTTTTCAAGACCAGACTGAAACCTGTCTGCTGGGTGTGTCCTTTATGTCTCCATTTGTTGACTGTCGTTTATAAATTCGTTGCCATTTCAGACTCATTCGTAGCCTTTGATTAATTTGGAACCCCTCACTTCCCTTAATATTGTTGGGTTAAACATATCAACAAAACATTTGGATAAAAAAAAGCTTGTTTGTTTTTTTCAACTCGTGTCGGTCGTATTGTAAATTTCATCGAATAGCCCGGCGTATATCTTCTTACAACAAGAAAACTGTAAGGTTATGCCAACTTAACATACAACAAACAAGAATTATTTACTGACACATCAAATATATATATCAGTACATAGCTTTGAACCCATACTATAATCTTATGATAGACAATTGATAGAGATAATACAGCATCAAAAATGTCCAACCCTTACACTTGACAGCAACTATAAAATATGCATGCCCAAGTCAGGAACCGTTTAAAAAGTGCATTTTTTGCTAAGTTATTTTATGTTTTTTAGCCCAAAAATGTTCGCCTTGCTCCGCTCTCCAATATTTAAAAACTTCACCCCCCCCCCCCCCCCCCCCCCCCCCCCCCCCCCCTTTCCAAAATCCTGGATCCGCCCCTGACACATACCCTATTTCCATTCTCAATTTTAGAATATATATTATATAAGAATGGTGTGTGTTCCCATTACAATCCTACATTAGCTGCAGTGGCGTTCCAGCTATTTTCATGTGGGAAAAAGGGGTGGGGGGAGTGCAACTGACTGTGTAAGAGGGATAACTCTAAAAAATGCTTGATCTTGTACATGAATTGTCATTCCATAAAATTCATACTCAAATATATTAACACAGATTAGGTTACTGTCGAAAAATTATATAATGTGGAGTCAAAAGATGGTACATGTATTATGAAAAAGGTCTTTGGACTCCAAATACATGAAATAAGATATTTTTTTTCTCTGTAAAATATTACACAAATTCACACTCATATAACACTTAAAACAAAAACTTATATCATCTAACATCATGTGCATTTACTTGCAGAAGGAGTGAAGCACTGGTCGCTGACACCTCTTGGTGATTACTATCGTAATGAGACAATGTTTATAAAAGAAGATCAACCACATGGTTCCGATCCGTTAAACAAGTTTATAGGAAAGAATTTTGGTAAGTTCAGGGTTAATTATATTATTTTTACCAGCATTTATTGACAGTTTTACTGGAAGATTTTAGAACATGTTCATGTTAGAGTTTCCCATTTTCATCAATTTGAGAATATAAAAATAAGGAGATGTGGTATGATAGCTAATTAGACAAATTTCCACCAGGACAGGATTTTTTTTTTTGCTGTTTATTTAAGCTCTTATGATATATATCATTTTCCATTTTCTTCAACTTGAACTCGACTTTAATTTAATCACATGATTTCGTAATGTTGTTGTTTATCAGCTGTTTGGTGAGCATTTACCCTACAATATGTAGTTACAATATGTGTGTGGTGAGATAAACAGTCTACCATGCCTTTATAAAATGATTTCTTTATTTCCAGGAGACATACAGAATTGGGTGACATCCTACATATACTCTTCTAGAGAACAGATGATTGATCTAATTGCTGAAGGTTGTCATAGCCATATTTTGGACCATGTTAGACCACCTATTGTCATCTCAGAATGGTAGAGTCTTTTACACCTCTAATTATCAATTCATATTTTCTTTTAATGGTTCACAAGTCTGAAAAGGTTGTTCAATGCTTTCAATTGAAAGGATAGACTTGTTACATGACACATCAAAATACACACAGAAAATTCCAGCATCACTTACATTGTAAAAGTCTGTCAATAGCATCTGTTACATTGGTTCTACAGTCAACATCACTGCTGGACTAGAAATTGTCGTGGGGCAAACATCATGCACACTATGATGGAATTAAATATTATTAAAAGCCTTCTTTGTTTGTATGTATTTGACAATAAAAAGTTAACCATGGACTGAAATTTCATATAATTAATATGTGTTCTATCATGTGGAACATCACAATTATTTTTTCATGGTTGTGGGATTAATTCAACTACCTGAAGAATTTTTATGATTAGCCTTTTGGTAACAAATTGTTTTTCTTTTATTAATCATATTAAAGTACTTTTTTAACATCAAAAACTGCAATGCACCTTGTACAACAGTAATATTTTTTGACTTTTGATGTTCCCCTAGAGCCTACCTAAATTTCCTTCAGAAAAAAACCATCTTTAAACTAATTATATGTGTGTGGTAAATTTAATTACCATGTGTGTCCTTGTCATGCAGCAACATTTTGTATGCAATACTTTTTTCTGAGAAAATCATAGCAAGTCTTAATTTTAAAACTTCATTCTTATTTCAGGTATGCAGCAAGGTTTGACTGTGGATCAGAATTTGATATGGAAGTAAAAATGTATGCTGAAAACAAGGAAGAATTATTAGATAGTCATCAATTCAACTGCAATTTAAATGCTGGAAGACAATGGTTTCAGGTTTGTCCAAACAATCTTATCATGTTTATTTTTCACCATCACCTTTACAAGAAAAAATGGAAAAGCAACAAATGAACATTAGTTATTTAACACCTGTGAAATTCAAACAAAATACCATATTGTTGTGAAAACCATTCTGATGAATAAGCAGAATGTAGATAGACTCTTTTATTTCTGAAAGAGAGTTTTTAAGATGCAATTATACCTATCTGAAGTATAGGACATGCTCTCTCTCGACTCAACCCACTAGGGAAGACAACTTTATCATAATAAAACTAGGGTGTTGCTTGCCAGATATAGATTAACAGGTAACGGGAATGAGCAATCATAGAGATTTATTATGAAACTCTGCATTAAAGTAGAACATAAGTAACTGCAGTTATATATACAAAAAAACTAAGCTCATATGGAATGTTTTCCGGTATAGAATAAGATATCTATAAAATAAATGTACAAATATTAAAGGATGCACATGAATATTACAAATTATTTAACTTTTAGTTCTCAAAAGCTTGCCTTATGAATCATGTCCTCTTGCTCATTAAAAAAAACCTGATCAAAGATTATAATTTGTACATTATACACAAGTCTGTCTAAGACTCATCAGCTGCACATAAATCTAACAGATGTTAGGTCAAGAAAGAGTTTTTATTTATATATGTTATGATGAGAGATTAAACATATTGTAAATAGTCCAATACAACTGGATGCTTTCTTTGATTTGAATGAGCTATTAATACATTAGTTTTGATCCTATGCTTATATTATTTCAGATCAGACATGTTTTTAATGCTTACCCACCAGGTGTTCGATATATCCACTATCGCCATGCAGGGAAAGACAGGAAATTTTGGGCTGGACATTATGGTGTCAAGATGGCTCTACCTACAGTGCAATTTGAAATGAATAATCTGTGATAGACAAGATGAATTGTTTTAACTTTATATTACTTCCCATGTACAATAATGTTTATATCAGTTCAAATTTTGCAATACATCTAATTCTATTTATGTTATTCTTAAAACTATAAGTTATTTAAATGTTCTCAAAGAGAAGTATTGTACTTATGAAATGCACATATAGTTGGATAACTTAGTATTGATGACAGAGCCTTGATACTTTCTTTTTAATTTATTCACAACTTTTACAAACTTAGGACTGTATGTAGACCTGTATATACTTTTGGTCATGTTTTTTGGGGTTGCTGTCTTATTGATGTTAGCCCCAAATCTCCATTATTCATATTGAATAAAACAAAATAATGAAAAAAGTATAGACCTATTTACAAAAATAAAAATGTTAAAACAATACCAACAAAAGAATAACATTAGAGATGTACAAGTCATTATGACATACAGCATATCAAAGGTTATATTAACTGACTTTTTAACCAGATTTTGAATGAAAAGTAAAATCACAAAAATACTGAACTTAGAGGAAAATCAATTCAGAAAGTCCATAAATCACATGGCAAAATCAAATAACAGAATGAAAGATTGTTATATAAGCCAAACAAGAAGCTGCCATTATTTTCTGTTCAATAATTAATGAATTATTCATCCAATTCTTTTCAATTTTATTCTGTTGATACTGATGACAAAATGGAGGTGAAGTTTTATAATGACCAATTACCTTTTTTACTATTTAGGAGTTATGGTTCTTAAATGAGGTATATGTGATTTCGACAGATTTTAAATTTACTAATGATGATTGAGAGTTATGTCCTTTATTTTCTTCAATTACTTTTTTTATGGTTTCCAGATGATAGCAAATGTTCCATCTGACAGAATTTGTTTGAATATAGAAGCCAATGTGATAGACTATAATATTCATGTCTAATTCAATGTTGACAGTTGAAATTAAGGGTATCTGTGTCACCTTATTATAGTATTAATTAATGTATATAGCTTTTGTAATTTATTATGTTGTTTAAGTTTTTCTTTTTTTGTACTACAACGTTACTCAATGTTTTGTGAAGCTTGTTTATCTTTTCTAAACAAAATCATATGTTATTGTCACCAGTTCTTCTCAGGAAATCATTGCTTAAATGCTATATACAGCTCGTATGCCAGTAACTGCTAGTAGTCTTTTGTTAGTTTATGTATCATTATCATTTTGCTTAGTTTATATTTCTGTTGCTTATTCTGAGATCAGACTCCGACTTCCTTTAAATTGAGTTTTACTGTACATATTGCCTTGTGTTTGTGTATTCTACATTGGCTAGAGGTATACATGGTATAGGGGGAGGATTGATCTCACAAAACATGTTTAACACTGTCACATTTTTGCACTTGTCTCAAGTCAGGAGTCTGGCCTGTATTAGTCTTGTATGTTCTTTTTTAACTTTCATTTATATGTTTTGGAGTTTAGTGTGATGTCAATTTTCACTGAACTAGTTCACATTTTTTGTTAGGGGTTCAGTTGAAGCCCGCCTCCAGTTGCTGGATTTTTTTACTGAGTTGAAGACCCATTGGTGGCCTAGGGCTGTTTTTGGGTAAAGATTACAATGCAATCAAAACCCTATGTTACTGACTTGATATCTAAATCTTCCACTTATCACTACCTTTTTGATACACAAAATATAGTGCATTGATCATAACATTCTATACATCCTATCCATGAAAATTCCAGAATTTTATCATTGTAATATATGATCAGATATTCAAGTCACAAAACTATGTTACATCTGTCTAGAAAATTACATAATTTTTGCAAGGTGCAGGAATCTATTATCTGTTCTAAAAATATAAATGATGTCATTATTAAAGTCATCTTCAAAAAT
The DNA here is from genome assembly GCF_963676685.1 of Mytilus edulis. NCBI lineage: Eukaryota > Metazoa > Mollusca > Bivalvia > Mytilida > Mytilidae > Mytilus > Mytilus edulis. Next base: position 75,823,749 of record NC_092345.1, on the reverse strand, counting down.
TGGAGTTATCTCCCATTGTCCAGATTTGTAGTTGAATCAACTACAAGCAATGCTTTATTGACTGCAATATTTAATTTTACTTCCCCTGATGAATTAACACAATCTTTACCCTTTTGTGCTTACACGCACTTTGATTTGCTCTTTGGTTGGGTTGTCTAATGACACATTTCTGATTTCCCATTTCCATTCTCATATTTATTGTTTATGCATAATACTTTTGTTCAGTTAAGTTTACTTTGTAGATTGTTTTTGATGTCTGAGACTAGGATAGTTATTGATGATTTAAGTTATGAATTTTACTGTTGATTTTTTTATAAAAAATTATCAATGCTTATTATAAAATGTTATGATACAGTTATTAATTATTTTTTTAAGATAAATAATAATATTATTTGAAAATTATTATTATAGACCTAATCTCAGAGGCACAATTGATATTCAAAATTAAGTATGTTTTTACCTTAACAAATACATCAACAAATTTCTTTTACATACTGATCCAATAACATTAACAGCAACACTTTTGCTTCAAATAAGAGTTGTGTAATGAGCATGTACCCATGTCAATTATAAAAAAAGAAAAAAATGTAAAATGTCCCTTTTAATTTTGAGATGCTGTACTTATGAACACAAAGGGATCTTTGTTCTGTGATTTTATTTGTAAATAAACAACAAACATATTTGTGCATATTTTCCCTTGTTATTTGTATACAGTAATGTTATTTTCTACATATATGTTATCCTTACTCTCACTTTTTTCAGAATGGCAAAAAATATTCCAAAGATAAAACTAGTTGTCAAATGTCCCTTATATTCTAAAATGATATAAGTTTGTAGTGTATAAATGAATTATTTATATAAAAAATGTATAAATCTTATTTAAGATGTCACAAGTAAACCAGACAGATATTTAAACTGGTTAATATGTGTACAACCCCACAAAGTAAATTTTGCTAATAATAAAGCAAACAAAAAGAATATTGTGACTTAATTTATTATGCCTGATATTGACTACTAACCCTTTGTTTATTGTTACAGAATTATTGTACAGTATGTATATTTTTTTAAAGGAGGTTAATCTTATAAGAGTATATTATATATTGTTTACTGATACTTATAGTTTTTCAACCAAACTGATCATATGACAGTTATCCTATCTGTTCATTCCACAATCTCTTTTTTACTTATTTGACAAAATGCAATGACATTTCAAAGAAGAATACAACATTGTCCAGAAAAAACCCCAGTATTAAATGCTCATTTAATAGTTTCACTGATAATGTATTGCCTTCTTTGTTAGAGTACATGTACGTACTAACCACAGGCACTTGTCTCAGAAAAAAAATTTCCTATATACCTTAATATAACACAAGGTACTTAACTAAATTTTTTGAAAAATGACAACCAGTCCCGAATTCCCGTTATTTTTCGATTTCTCGGTTGTCAAACCTACTTAAACTTAATATGCCGTAAATCTAAATTGATTTATCTACACAATGGTATATGACACGACTATCATTGTTGTCGGGATCATTAGTAGCAGGTCTCAGAAGTCGGTCAACGGGATTTTATTTGCATTCGTCTCAAATTTTGGCAACACCCAGCCCGCAGTGATTGAATTATTATAAAAATTATTAAAATAAAAACTGTCAGCTTCCCTCTGACTATAAATAATTATCTTTATTGTAAATTCTTTGCAGATTATGTGAAACAAACCCAAATAAGTGTTTTTTGAGGTCTGTCGAATGTGTCAGGAGTTTCTAATTTTAGAACTCAGATTTTCCCATTTTATTGACATCATTCAGACTCTCTCTGGACTTTACATAAGATATTGAGATAACTCCAAAAGGTTTGAAAAGCGAGAAATTTTGAAGTATCATGGAACTGAATGAAAAGATGTATTTAGCTAATAATGCTATTTGTTCATAGTATGTATATTTCTAATAACATTTTGATATCATTTTGAGTAGGGAAAACAAAACAAAAACATATGTCAATCCTTATTTGAATGGTAAATTGACATTTTTAAAATCCTAAACTTGCAGAACCCCTTGTATTTTTGAAAATATTCATCAATAGTCAATTTTTGTAATAGTTTGTCATTTGAAAAATGACCATCTGCTATACCGGAGCAGGAATGGACAGTAATCCCACCTATATTCAAGGAAGCCACTCCCGTTGTTCCTGTGACTGCGACCGTTCCCCCCCCCCCCTTTTTTTAGTTCTTGTTCTATAGTACAGACCAAATGGCTCTTCCCCGTTCCACTTTGCCCCAGAAGCAAAAGGTTATGACCATTTTTTTTTACCATATTCAATGCTATAAGCTGTTTGACATTCATTTTGTTATGAAACACACGTGTTCACAATGACACTAATGTAGAGTTATAAATTGACCAAAATTTCCCACATTTATTTTTAGCAAGACGATTGACCAATGAGAAACCAGTATAAAATTACATGCGGACTGGGTGTTGCCAAAATTTGAGACGAATGCAAAAAAAAATCCCGTTGACCGACTTCTGAGACCTGCTACTAATGATCCCGACAACAATGATAGTCGTGTCATATACCATTGTGTAGATAAATCAATTTAGATTTACGGCATATTAAGTTTAAGTAGGTTTGACAACCGAGAAATCGAAAAATAACGGGAATTCGGGACTGGTTGTCATTTTTCAAAAAATTTAGTTAAGTACCTTGTGTTATATTAAGGTATATAGGAAATTTTTTTTCTGAGACAAGTGCCTGTGGTACTAACCCTGCTTTGAAAGAAGAGTGGTACTTTTTTTGCTCTTAGTAACAATATTTTAAATCAGTTAAAACCATGTTAAATTTTGAATTTAAACTACCTTATTCATAAACCTTCATATTTGTCTGCAATTTAGATTTTGCCTCAAAAAAGTTGAGGAAGAAGTATTTAAATGTACCCTCAACAGCCATCTACACATCTACTTCACCAGTTTAATTTTAAAGACAATTGCTTGCCTTTAACCATCAGACTTTGTATAATGGTGTGGCCCAAGTAGACTTTAATACTAACATCAAAAGGAGGTCTTATGACCCATATTTTGATTTATTAAGGTTGGTTCAGGTTAACATTGAATTAAGTTAAAATTTTCATTGCATTCTGACACTGCAGTGTGTTTAGCAGGAGATGCATTCCTTGTAATCTAGATGAACTGAGTTTATTAATAACCAAAAGAACAGAGTAATGTTATTTAAGGTAGCACAATACAAAGATTTTATAACTCCAACTCCCAAGTTTTAAAATGCTGTAACTTTCTTAATAATGCTTGAAAATTTATAAAAGGGGTAGTTTTGGATAGCTAACAGATTACTCTTTCAAACAAATGCAATGTTAGTATTATGCAACAATTATGTAACCAATTATAATGTTAACTGTGTCTAAAATATTTTTCACCAAATTTCCACTTTCAAATGATATTAGCTTCTGCATAGGCATCCCTAGAGGGTTGATTTTATTATATGTTGTTCCTATGGTCATTATCTACAAAAGGGTGTCTCAGATTTCAGATAGAATGTATAGAACAAATTTTACACCTAATTGAACATTATCTTCTTTTAGGTGGTTAGGATGTTTACACTAATTAGAGATTTATGAGAGAATGGAATACAATAGGGACAATCTGAGACACCCTTTTGAAGCCCATGATGTGTTGATTAAGATTCCGTTAAAATTTTCTGTATAGTTAAAGAGATGATAGAGCTAAATTCATTCAAGTGAACTTACCCAGATTTTGCCACTAATTACATAATAATTGATTACATAATGATTGCATAATAAATATATTGCATTCATTTAAAAGATTAATCTTTTATCTACATATATATACCTCTTTTATTATTTTCAATGCATTCATAAGAAAGTTACAGCATTTCAAAGGTTAGTGATTGGAAGTAAAAAAATCTTTGTATTGTGCTACCTTAAAAGCGACATAAGTCATTTATTATTATGTTCTAGATTTGGAGATAAGTTTTGTCTTGCCAGTTAAAATGAGACAAGCGATCCTGTTGTCATTATTTAGCTTAAGACATTGATAACTTTGGCAGATGGTTAAGGACTTTAATGCAACTTGGACAGAAGCTTTTTCTTTATGAAGAGACAAGATTCAGAGCAAAATTGGAAACATACTTTTATTCCTTTTTTTTCTTTAGGTCAGCTGACCTTTAAGGCAATGTGATCTATTGACATCAATTGACGTCATTCTGTCTACTGTCGTAAGTTTGTTTTTTTCAGTCTTCTTCCCTGGTAAAATGGTACCAAACATTACTTGAATCCTTAGGGAATATAGTTTAGAAGATGTATCCATGGAATCTTGGCCAATGTTGCTAGAAATATTGTTTTTGGCCTTATCGCCAAGAAACAATCTGGAGTTAAAGGGTTTTTGACATCTTGGTTGAATCTTCTTTTAATTTTATAAAACTGACATAGAAGCATTACAAAGTGACAGGACCAACAGAGAGCAAACTTTAAGAATATTTTCTGTATTTTTCATTGACGTAGTATTTTTGCAGCAATCATTTGGATACAACATTCAACTGATATATTTTGCTCGTCAAACTCAGTACTGGACATTTATTGACGAGGACTGGTGTACATGTGAGTTGTGTGATGTTTGCAAACAATCCAATAAGAAGATAACTTCGATGATTAGAGCATTAATGTATTCAACAGTAGTATACCTCTGTTTAATATATATATGTATACACGGTACACACGTTCAAGCTCGTTAGTTGATGTTTTTCGAACACTTCAAATGATTGTGCGAGCACAACCGATTCTGACAGAGTGTTCAACATGGTACTAGTAACTTCTAGGGAAAACAATTGTTGGTATATATGTTGACCTTGCAGTTGAATAGCAGGAATTTCATTTTTGTTGTAAACCGTTTAAAGGCGTATTTCTTGACTACAACCGGTTGCTGTCTTTCATGACCTGATCATTCATCTTCGTGTATTACCGTAATGATGGAGTTAATTTTTGCAATCTGGTAACAAACGCTTCGGGAGGTAAAAAGGATGAGGTGTCTTACTATGCCATGTGCTATTGCGTGTAGTTACCATGTTGCCATTAATTAAAGTTTATCCATCTAGGCCATGTCTGGAACTTGGTAATCATTTTCATTGTTAAATATGGGTGCAATGTTGTAAAAAATATCCGCCTTTCGTTCGATGTTTCGGTATTTTCATCTTTAGTTTTTAGTGTCCAATTGTTCATTTTAACCTGCATCCTCGATTTGATGTGTTTCCAAATTGTTTTCGATGTATTATCTTTTTCAGGATGTAACAGGTTATTCAAGTATTTATGGCAAGATGTGTGCAGTTTGTTTCCGAGATCTTTCTAAATTGTCTGATCTTTCGACTTCTTCGCTGTTTTATTTTTGTTATTATGTGCTTTTTTTATATGGCTGTTCTTTCTATCGGATTATTCTTTTAATTGCTTTTGATTTCCTTGGAAGATTTCGTTTCCCTTTAAAGGACTTCGTGGAGATCCATTTGTAACTTTAACTTTAATTTTCAACAATCGATATTTAAATTATGTCCAATTTTATTCCTCAAGTGATGATCCTTTTTCTTAGATCAGAATTGCAGATCTCAGCTATTTGTCCTTTTGTTTCCCCCCAGTGAGATTTCCTATAGTTTTAGACAGTTCTTGTGGTCTTAGTTGGCCTAAATGCCTGAAAGTTACAGTATAGCATTCTATCTATAGGTATGAAACTAAACAACTACCACATCAAATAAAAGGGAAGTGGAAATCTTTTCATAAATGACTCTATTTTAAGTATAACAACTACTATATATACGGAAACTAACAAAACTTCATGTAAAGAGATAAATAATTTCATACTCTTATCATGAAATCTTCGAAAACGGAAAATGTGTCAAATGTAAATTATAAATGCAAATTAAGATAATTTTTGTAAATATGTTTTAAAATATGTACCGAATAAGTTAACAGAGGGAAACGTATCAAATATAAGAGAACTACGACACAACAGAAACACAACATTAAAATGTAACACTCACAGAAACGAATATAATATATAACAATGGACTTTCCTAACTTGGTACAGGGAAATTTAAGAAAAGAATGGTGGGTTGAACCTGGTTTTGTGGCATGCCAAACCTCTCGCTCAAATGCCAATGTTAATTATAACATTAAATTGACAACAATACATGACAGGACTACAATACAAATAAATGGGAGAAAATATAGGACAGAGAAACAAACGTATAATAGCAAACAAAAGGTACCAGGTTAAAAATTTAATACGCCAGACGCGCGCCACGTCCACACAAGACTAACCAGCGACGCTCAGATGAAAAAGGTTTGAAAGCCAAAACAAGTACAAAGTTGAAGATTTCCGAGGACCAAAAGTTCCAAAAAGATGTGACCAATACGGCCAGGGTTATCCGCCTGGGACAAAAACATCCTTATCATTTAGAATAATTCATACTTTTGCAAACAGTAAATTTTATAAAATGACTATATTATAGATATACATGATTCAACTGATGTGGTGACTAACTACAGAATAAAAACGGATACATTACAAAAAATACACAGCCGTGTAGGTGGCACGGTAGTATTTGCATTCCAGAATTTAGGTTGCTCTTTTGTGTACCCTACTTAGGTAAATGTATCTAAACAGTGTGATTGGACAAAAAATACAGTATCAACTGAACATACTTTCCCAAACTGAGGGATGAATCAGGTGTAGAAAAATATGAAATAATTTTACATACAGATGAAAATGAATTTTTGAGAATTTTTTTTAATTTTGTATTCACTGCACCATAAAAGACCTAAAATTACTAGTGGCCTTAGGTTTCTAAAAATAGCAAAAAAAGTAAACGGTCATGATACATATTCAAATTCATTTCTGAATAGTAAAATGAAAGTACTTCAGTTAAGTGTGAATGTAGATTTTTTTGCAGTGTTAGAAAGTGGTGAAAATTCTAAAAAGGCTATCATTATCCCTATGGGCCAGGAAATACTACCGTGCCACCTTAAGGGGGATATATATTTTTACACTAAATCAATGAAGGAACTTTTTTTACCTATGCAATTTGTAAGTTTATCAATAAAAAGATGATTAAGGGCAACTATGATAAAACAAGCCTTAAATTCCACCCCTGAGAGTAAAAATTGCTGATTCAGCAAATTTTGCCTGATCTGTAGGTAATAATGTAAAAATTTTCATAGAAAGTAGAACTTCATTATTTTTATGTAACTTGCAATACATTTTTAATTATAAATGCTCGCTTTAACTTTTCGCAGTGTCTGACACATGTGCAACCACTGAAATTTGAGACGCGACATTCTACGGTTGCATGTTCATCCTATTATTTTCACCGAAATAAATAAATTGCATAATTTCTTATTTTTTTCAACATAAGTACAGCTATACTAGCTTTCTTAAGGTTTAATTAGTAGTTCTGATGTTACATGACACCAGTAGGAGCTTTTGGGGTACCAGTAAGTGGTTAAGGGGTTCTTACTTATTCATTTAGCTCTCATATTGGTATGAAATAGAGATAGAAATAGGGGTTTCTGTACATTGAATAGACATAATTTTTGACAAAGAATGTATTTATGATGCTATATCAGCAAGATTAAATGGTTTATTCATTTTCCATGCAAATACCATTAGTTGTTAAGATTTTCTGACAGTGAAAAGCACAATAAATGCAAATTAATTATGTAAGGGGACATAATTTAACTTAATGCATACATGAGATATAGACAAACAGTCAACTTAGAGATGTATTCTAGTACATGTATTGTCAAACAGGTTACGGAATAATAGTTAACTGCAATCTAAAGACTCTTGTTGTATTGCCCTCATAATCTGAAAATGTTTAAAGTAATGTAAGGCATGCTGTAAAATGTGGAATAGACTTTAATATCAGTTTTCATGATTTGGTGATTAAACTGTTTCTTTTACTCAGATTAACCATAAACAGAGTTGGCAATCCAATAATTCCTCCTAAATCACCATGTTTGACTTCTGTGTTGATTTGAAACATCATATATTTGGGTTTTGTTCACTTCTTAAGTAAAAATGGTAAGATGAAAAAAAGTGAAAATCTGCCAGATGGGGTAGGGATGTAATGTTTCATTTTTTTTTTTATAAGAAATGAGTGCAGACTAGTATTCTTTATTGTAATATGTTCCAAAGTAAGAAGTCTATGCATCATAGGTGTCATGACTGGTTTCAAGTTTGTTATGTCTTGGTTAAGGTGGCACGGTAGTATTTGCATTCCAGAATTTAGGTTGCTCTTTTGTGTACCCTACTTAGGTAAATGTATCTAAACAGTGTGATTGGACAAAAAATACAGTATCAACTGAACATACTTTCCCAAACTGAGGGATGAATCAGGTGTAGAAAAATATGAAATAATTTTACATACAGATGAAAATGAATTTTTGAGAATTTTTTTTAATTTTGTATTCACTGCACCATAAAAGACCTAAAATTACTAGTGGCCTTAGGTTTCTAAAAATAGCAAAAAAAGTAAACGGTCATGATACATATTCAAATTCATTTCTGAATAGTAAAATGAAAGTACTTCAGTTAAGTGTGAATGTAGATTTTTTTGCAGTGTTAGAAAGTGGTGAAAATTCTAAAAAGGCTATCATTATCCCTATGGGCCAGGAAATACTACCGTGCCACCTGTAAGCCAAAGTACAAAGTTATTTATTTTATCAAATTTTTGTTAGATTTTGGAAACGTTTTCCTTATACTCTTTAAGTTTGTAGGGCTGCTATTGATTTTTGTCTACTAATCGTCAACGTGATTGGGTAAGTTTAATACATATTGAATTGCATTCATTCAGTAATATCAATGGTTAATACTAGAACTCACTTATAATAAGTTCTAATAAAGAGAAGACAAGTAATTTGGAATTATAGTCGTCACACCAATAGTTTTAGGTAACTTTTAGTAACGAACGCTTATACATTGCATCTCGTTCACACACCCTGGTAATGCGAATTAGTTTCGATTAATGATGAGAAAACAATTATCTCATGAATTAACAGAACCCCGGAGAAAATTTTACATTTTCCCAATATTTTGATTCTCAGGTTAATCATATATAATCGTTCGAATGAACGGCATATTGGAAATGGCAATTTAACAAACAACTTTGAATTCGTATCGGTTAATTAGTTGATAAATAATACATATCAATTTAGATTGTCATATATTAACAGATTTAATTGTGGAAATTATTTGTTTAATAGTAATTGAAATAAATATTTCACTATTACTCAAGTCAGTACCTGGTAATGACTTATTTTTCATTTCGCATATGATGGGATAAAACACAGGTTGCATGGACTGGACTTTTCATGCTGTCGTTTCAACCGTTCACACCAATTGTTTATGGAATACTATAGATAAAAAAAAAACATTAGTTTAAAATGTTTTTGACTTATCCAACATCATACATTACCTAAACAAGTGATTTGATTGAAATTAGGATGTTACTTCTGTCATTGGTACTATTGATAATAAGTAAGTCGCCTTTTTTCACATTTTTGTTTATTAAGATTATTGTCATGTCTTCAGGCCTTGCGGTCATAAAACTTTCGAACACAATTCTTGTACTCAGACTCAGAAATTAGCCAATCAAAATACTGGATTTGGTGTCTCGAGAACAAATTTTGTACTCCGAGTACTGAGTAAAGTTTTATGACCGAGGGTTCAACCCACCATTTTGTCTTAAAATGTCCTGTACCAAAATCAGGAAAATGGCAGTTGTTATCTTATAGTTCGCTTCTGTGTGTGTTTCATTGTGTTTTTTTGTTGTTGTTGCACTGCAGGGTTTCTGTTGTTTCGTTGTTTTCCACTTATAGTTGATGTGTTTACTTCAGTTTTAGTTTGTAAACCGGATCTGTTTTCTCTCAATCGATTTATGACTTTCAAACAGCGGTATACTACTGTTGCCTTTATTTCCAACATATGTCTATGAAATATTTTACTTTTAGGTAGTTCGGGAATAATCACTTGCGCAATGAAATATGTTTTTTTTTTATTTGAAAGCAACAACGCCAACACAGGCTTCACCACATTAGCTTCAACCGTCAAAGGACATGTTTGCACGGAATGAATTTTAGTGTGATTACTTTAAATTTATACAACTCACAAGGGAGACGAAAGATACGAAAGAAAAATACAACATTTATAACATACTGGTGCCAAATCACATGACTAATGAATTGAGAGTACTCGGGAATTTGATTCGGACAACAACGATACATGCCAAAATGAAGAAAATTGAACAAATCAATAATCTCAATGCGTTGTCAAGTTACAACGTATTTTACTCATTGGCTTGATAACTTTAGAAAATTTAGTACATGCATATGTATATATACATATTGGTTGAAGAAGTCATAAACATACATGTTAACTCCAAGCTTATATTATGACAATGTAATTTATTGTCATAATATAAGCTTGGAGTTAACATTCGGGTATATTAAAACATTGCAAGAACCTTATATTTTTTAATAAGACAAAACTATGCTCTTGATGTATAAATCAAACTTCAGATTTCATTGTTATTTTAAGATACAAGACCTGCTGACGCTAACATGGGAATGACATTTCAGTTTATACCAGATATTTCAATTCTGCTGTCCTCACAAACGTCCACATTTTTATGCCAAAAGGAAAGTAATCAACGACACGACTGTTTTCTACAATGTTTTAATATACCCGAATGTCTAAGTGTACTAACCACACATGAAAGTTGTTACTGTAATACGGATCTGACACCAAACAGCACCTACCATCAGAGTGATACACAGCTCTATGTTAAAAGACCTGCAAATGGTAAGTAAATTATATGTAATATACTTTATTATAAAATTGTGTAAAAGGATTCAAATAAAACGTTGTAAATAGCGATACATACCCAGATGATGACTCAGATTGAATCAGTTTCATTGTGTTACTAAGTTATAACGTATTTTTACACACCATCTTAATCACTTCGATATATATATATTAACATATATAATAATAATATAAATACCCATGTGAACGAGTGTCAAATTACCTTTGTTTTTTTTAAACAAAGATTAAAACATGTTTTTTTCATGACCAATTGCCGATTCTGAAGAAATGTAACTTACAGCTGACATTGAATAGATGTATTTATACATAATTGACTAATTTTTGGTGAAAGGTTATCCTTAAAATCATGTCGAAAGCATAACAACGATAAGGTAATATTTTTTTGGAAGAAGTTAACAAATGTTGATGGTAATTATTTAGTGTTTTCATTTAGACACATTACAATCCACATAAAGGCTTATTCAATTTATCATTGTTGTTAAGAAGAAGTAGCAGCTTCCAGTACTGCACCACTAATATTTTTATTTTTTCAGCAGCGTGATCACAAAACCCTGAAAATTTTGACCAAACACAGGTCATTCTAAAACTTATTATACTGTCAACTTTTTAAATTTTAATTAAAATTTAATTCAGTACATATTAGGCAAAGTTAAAATAAAAAGACAATTCAATACATTACATTTTTTACATTTCATAATGATTATAGTATTTGAAATTGTATGATACATTAAAATACATTAAAAGATAAAGAATAAAAAAAAGCAAATACGTTTATCTAAGATAAATCGTAGGTAGAAATCCTTCCTTAATGTCGACGTAATGCTGATGCCTTAATAGTTTGCCGTAGTTAAAATTGGTCAGGATGAGAGAAAAAGGTTAGAAACAAAACCTCAAGGAATTGCATGAACACTGAAAGAAGCGCGACCGGTTGCATCAATAGGGTAAACGTATTCTACCCTGCATGTATTACTCATTTTTAGCCATGGCGTTGTCAGTTTATTTTCGATTTATGAGTTTGACTGTCCCTCTGGTATCGTTCGTCCCTCTTTTACTCAACATGCGAATAAACAGACAGTCAAATTGTCTCAATCGGGAATAGGATAAAATTTGTAGAATTACATATTAGACGACCATCTTGTTATCTAAAGATCTAACAACACGAACACAACCGTAGTGAATTTAGACGCAGATAAATCGTACATCGTTTCGGTCAACCATTTTGTGGTGGACACAGTAAAACTTATGTATGATATCTATTTGATGAACTAATTATATAATCACTTCAGAAGAATACATTTACTTTTTATTAGGGATGTCCTTCTCATACTTTTTCGGGATCGTATCTCAAAAAGCCACAAAATCTATTAATAAGAATTAGCTAACAATAGCGTACAAACCAAGGAAGCATCACCAAATAAAAAATATACAATATAAAGATAGCTATATCAACTTTTCAATATATTGAATAGCTTGCTAATTGGTGCAATTTTACTTTTCAACAATATCATGTAAGAGTTTTTCAACTAAATTTAATGACTTCTATAGTTTCAGTCCGCTATTCTTTTTATATAACTGATTGATAATCTATATTATTGACTAATACATCCTATTCTATATACGATCAAATAACCAAATTAAAATTCATCAAAAACATCCAGTGATCGAAAAGTTTTAATTAGAATGAAATTCAAAACAGTGTGGCTGTGGCCATTGATTGACACATTAAATTCATCCATTGACTGGGACAATTTACGTGAACGTTTGTCTGTAACGACCACTGTTCACGACGTACCTACGATAGACATTTAAACTGTGGGGTCACCAAAGGTTTCTTAACGCCTTTAATTATAAAATAATTCGAAAAATTAATCAGGAATAACCTTTATGTCTTGATTTATATAATTGATATAAATCAAAACATCGTGTTATTTCTGATTAGTTTTTCGAATTACTTTATTAAGGTGTTGAGAACCTTTGGTGACCCCATAGTTTAAGTGTCTTTAAAAAGTACATAGTGAGCAGTGGTCGTTACATACAAACGTTCATCTAAATTGTCCCAGTCAATGGATGGATTTAATGTGTCAATCAATGGCCACAGCCACACTGTTTTGAATTTCATTCTAGTTATTTTGTGTCATAATTGCCATCTCGTATGTTTTAAATTTGAATAAAGAAGATTCAGGTTGTCTTATACGTCAATGATACACACAAAAAAACACGATAACATATAAAATAAGGTGCAACATTCATTCTCCATGAAAAGAATACATCACATGGATGTAATTTTTGTAAGAAAAATACCAATTTCGTGAGAAGTTGTGTGTTGGACTTGAAGAGACAAGGCAAACTGACAAATATCTGAATGAACGAATCGATTTATGGTATATAAAAAAACAAAGCCCACATGGTTAGCATTGAATAAATACAAGGCCACTATTAAATGATCTCAACGTAGAAGTTTTTGTTCTCTTAATCAATAAGATATTTTCTGAAATAACGCGGGTCCCTATTAACTTAAAAGTTTTTTTGGTTTTTTTTACCATGAATAAACTTTTTTTTTTATTATTATTTATTGATATCAGCTCTGGACATTAATATTCTTAAAAGTGAAACTGTTGTAAGTGATGGTATAACAATTATTTAAAATAAATTCCTTAAATGATTTGTGAAAAGAAAGTTTCATTTTATGTATCAGAATTTGTAACAAATGATTATTTAAATCCCCACTTGAAGGCCTCCGATAGACTGAGTGAGCATAAAATCATCGCCCACGACAAACAAGTTAAAGGTAAACTTTTCAGTACAATTACTAATAAACGTTTTACTGTCGTCCACACTGTTATGAATTTCGTTCTAAGTAGTAACACAGGGTCAAGGTAAATATTTGCGACGTTAACACTACAAATGTCCTGCAATTGCTTTCATGTTCTTATGCCATTGATAGTATTACCTGGAGTCTGAAGCCCCTGGTATTTCCAATGCATTAAAACGGAAATATCCACAACATAACCTATTGAGCTATAATCTGTGGAAGGAATTTCGTGAAATTATATTTTTGGTTTTTCCTCGACTTTTTTCGTACATTCAAACATGCACACAAAACATCATACAATTGAGAAATACGGCTCAATTACGTATTTCTCCTTTAAACATTATTGGCTTTTTTTTCTTCCCTTGCTTCTTATAAAATAAGAGGTTTTACGTTGTTTCGGATAACATATTCTTTCTTTGCATAGACGAAGATTTGAAAAGTTTAAGATTGTATTTTAAGTTATAGTTTTGCGCCTAATAAAACGATTCATGTTTTTACTCGGTATTATGACAACCCTCCCCAAATCATTTTATTGATTTATAGATGTACAATGCTCGTGTTGTGTACCCCCGATCAAGTAAATCACAATCTTTCAAATAGGGCTTTCATAATTTTTTACATATGTTACTTAACAATTTGCACAGATAATGAACATTTTTCTGACTAAAATTCAGGATTTCATTGCTTCCGAAGCATATCGTATTTGTCTTTTTATCTTGTATTGGTCGTTTGTACTCTCTTATGATTAAAAAGGAATAAGGGAGTACAATTCATTAACATCTATAATTTCCATGAAATGCCTGTAACATAACAAGAATATTAAAGTTGTTTTCCATTAGTTTGATGTTTTCGAGCTTTTGATTTTGTCATTTGAAAAAGGACATTCAGTTTTGAATTTTCCTTGATACCATGAACTTTATTAGAAACTGAAACTGTACATTTAAAACGCATTAAGACAATCATAACATCACATTATCTGGGATCGGAGATTATCTATTCATACAACGTAGTTGCTTTAATAATGTATCATCAACCTGATCGGCCATTGAAGCCTCGGCGAATTATAGTGTTATTGGCAAATTAATTGCTATTTCAGAACAAAAGGTGAATTATCAAAAAAAAACAGTGGAAGCCATTTCAGATAATTATAAAACCAACACAGTACACCGCTGAACAAAACTATAAAAACAAAAAAGTAATTGACGCTCACAATAATACATTATTGGTAAGCTAACAGCTCACTTTAACTTCAGTAAACACATTTGTGACAAGTTAATGACTTATATATAGCTTCATTGAACATTAAGATCGATCAGTATTAAGTAGAACCAGTCATTGGTTCCATAACGTTTCTTTACCCGGAAGCAGTCGTTGTATAATAGTCCACCAACATCAATATCAATGGGTTTGTTTGTGATTTTACTTTTTGTTTTCAAAATATTTACCGTGAACTTTATTTCAACCAGGACTATTTTTGTAACGTCTAAACTTACATTATCATAGCTCCGTGTGTACGCTGTGAGTTCTATCATAGCTTTTTTCCAACCAGATGCCGTCTAAAGAGATATAAAGAATGCATTTTTTTGTCAGCATTTAAGCATCTAACCAAACACTATTTAAGGTAATCCTTTAAACCAAAATCAAAAATAATGTTTGAAGTTAAGTTAAATAACGGCTTTCGGACACAAATTTGCTAAATTTGATAACCGAATTCCTAAAAAAAATAAGTTTCCCAAAACATGTTATATTTCCAACTTTGTATCAATTTGTTTTTACCACATTGTAAGCGTGTAATGGGCTTTGTGTATAATCCTTTTTGTGTTTTTTGATACATATAACGTGGCTCTTTACTTATACATCTAGTCACCGTGTAATTGTTTTATGATAATTTTTGTATTCTTGCCTTTCATTTTTGCTAACGTGCTTTGTCTCTTATGCATTTTTTGTGTTTCTTTGACACATATGACGTAGTAGTTGAAAAAGTTAATTACTTTGAAACTGAGAAGCGAACTCCCTTAAATAAATATCTGATGGCGATTCTTAACGTCATTATTAACAAAAGCATACATTGTTAGAACGAATCTAGTACGAATTCAGAACGAACTCAAATGTAAACGCCCCAACCATGACTACCTTACCGTTATCTAAAATAAATTAGCGTTCCTTCTGAATCCTGTCATCAACGAATTATTTTGGATAATTATGACATCATTATAAATTAATCTCAGTGTTCTTTTCTGTCAAATAGTCGTTTTCTTTTCGGCCTACTTATTATTTAACGCTATTATTTTTATTATATTTGAAATAAATCCCTTTCCACTCAATCAAATGCAATATCAGATATTACCTTTCTGACAAATCTATTTAGATATTAATGTAATGTATAAATCTGAAGTTTTTGATACAAAGCTGGTTGTATGTTTTATCAATTATTTTGATATCTACATTCAGACATTGCTTGTCAATTAAGTTATATAGATATGACCGTTCATTTCTTTCTGAACTCAGCCGTATTTGGCACAACTTTTTGGAATTTTTGGGTCCTCAATGCTTTTCAACTTTGAACTTGTTTGGCTTTATAACTATTTTAATCAGAGCGTCACTGATGAGTCTTATGTACACGAAACGCATGTCTGGCGTATTAAATTATAAGTCTGGTACCTTTGATAACTATTGTCACCAGCCTATAGTAGTCAGCACTTTTGTGTTGAAAATAAAAAAATGTTAATTGCTCTGTAAATTTACTATTTATTAAGAGATGAACTATTTTTGATGAAACACTCCACTTTTCCGCTATCAGGCTAAATTTTTATAAGTTTTACATTTTTGTCGTTTTCTACCTTCGTATTTGATTTGTCTTTCAACTATTCAAATTTGAGCGTTACTGTTGAGTCTTATGTGGACAAAACGCGCATCCGGTGTTTTAAATTATACGCGTAGTATCTTTGATGATTTTTTATTATCTGTAATCCAAAACTTTTATTCCTTTTCTTAGAAAACAAACTTTTGACAGCAATTTATGTGAAACTATCAGTGTAAAAGCCACAGAGTTGCATATTTTCACAGCATGTGAGCAATTTCAGTCATTTAGAATATGAAACATGGTTGCTCGATATAAACATATCGCTAATTACTACAGGATTTTATGACTTTATCATATTCATTAGTTATAAAGTAACAGTTTAATATTAAGTGCTACCATTATTGTATCAAACCTCTTTTCCTTGAAGTTTTATGTCTTCATTTAATCTATTTTACTTTTGTAAACTCATTACTGTTTAAATAATTTATGTTTATTAACTAGGTGTTTATTACTTTTTGTTTGATATTGTTTGTGCATGCCCAATATATAAATGTTATCTTGTGTAGTTGAAGCCCTCATGTTTTATTAGAATTTGCATAATTGATCAAATAAAGCAATGATCAACAAAATGAATTTCATATAGAATGAATCACTGAGAGTGGAAAATATTTTAATTCGATCCCCACGAAGATCGAACTAGAAAAAAAGTCGGTCCCTTCACCTTGCTATGAGGCTTCCATTTTGCTCATCGTCATTATAAAGGATGTATGAATTATCTTCAATATTATCTTGCATTCGGTTGTATTATCTCTACCCCTTTTACTAAGCTTTATATAACAAGAGTTGTAATGTTTATCTTCCCGTCTTACACGTTTACTTTACCTTCTCGAGTTGTAATGTTTATCTTCCTGACATACACGTTTATTTTACCTTCTCGAGTTGTAATGTTTATTTTCCTGTCATACACGCTTTATTTTACCTTCTCGAGTTGTAATGTTTATCTTCCTGCCTTACACGTTTTACTTTACCTTCTCGAGTTGTAATGTTTATCTTCCTGCCTTACACGTTTTACTTTACCTTCTCGAGTTGTAATAAAATTGAGAAAGGAAATGGTGAATATGTCAAAGCGACAACCACCCGACCATAGAGCAAACAACAGCCGAAGGCAACCAATGGGTCTTCAATGTAGCGAGAATTCCCGCACCCGTAGGTGTCCTTCAGCTGGCCCCTAAAATATGCATAATAGTACAGTGATAATGGACGTCATACTAAACTCCGAATTATACACAAGAAACTAAAATTTAAAATCATACAAGACTAACAAAGGCCAGAGGCTCCTGACTTGGGACAGGCGCAAAATTGCGGCGGGGTTAAACATGTTTATGAGATCTCAACCCTCCCCCTATACCTCTAGCCAATGTAGAAAAGTAAAACAATAACAATACGCACATTAAAATTCAGTTCAAGAGAAGTCCGAGTCTGATGTCAAAAGATGTAACAAAAGAAAATAAATAAAATGACAATAATACACAAATAACAACAGACTAGTACTAGCAGTTAACTGACATGCCAGCTCCAGACCTCAATTAAACTGATTGAAAGATTATGTCTTCATCATATGAATATCAGGTACAATCCCTCCCGTTAGGGGTTTAGTATCATACTATCATAAAATATATGAGAAGAACATAACCCGTGTCATGCCAACAACTGTTTTTTTAGAAATAAATGTGTTTAGTTCCGATGCAAAGACCCTATCAGTGAATCAATGTTAAAGCCAAAATATGCAATCTTTAATGACCTGACAACAGTATCGTAACTATATCCCCTTTTAATAAGTCTATTCAAAGGTTTTGTTAGTTTCTGAGGAGAATACTGACATTTTTGTGCTTTATAAAGAATATTTCCATAAAATTTTGGATGTGAAATACCTGAACGTATAAGATGTCTGCATGTTGAGTTATATTTACGAATTATTTCCTTATACCGGTGATAAACTTTAGTAAATGTTTTGACCAGTTTGTGATATCGAAAACCCTGGTGTAATAACTTTTCAGTAATACATAAATTTCTCTCGCTAATGTTTATCTTCCTGTCATACACGTTTTACTTCACCTTTTCTTAGTTTGAGATTACGTGTTTGGTAACCAATTTAGTTCATTTTTATTCAATGTTATTTGTTATACAGCCTGTCATTGTCTTAGGTTTCTAACGTATCATAACATTTCACAGCTATTGCAAACGAACTTCTATTATAGTTTTCATTCGCGCATTACCTATACACGTAACTTATATTTTAGGTATTTCAGTAACGAATCCATTAATGCAGTGTTAATATCAATTGTAGAATGCATGGAACGTGGATACATATACCATAAAGGTTTATGCCTTAGAAAAAGTACAACATATATGTCTTGGTTCGATGCTCTGAATGACTGTGCCAGTTCTGGAGGCCATCTCATTGTACTTGATTCGTTAACGAAACACACAACTGTAGTGGACATATTAAATACATATTGTGAGTATATCTGCATCATGTTAAACATTTATACACTAATGTTCACAAAAGTATGGGCTTATATCTTCAAACGAAAAACAAAACATATTTTCTGCAGTGCGATAACAAATACCATGAAATCGCAGCGGATAGTCTACAATATCTGCCTAAACAGAAAATCTACCTTTTTATAATAATTAGATCGAACAATTTCTCTGAATGGTTAGCAAGGGCTAGGATAATTTCCATTGGCGTACAAATTCTTGAAACATGAAAGATATCAAATCTTTTTAAACTATAGCCAGTTTAATCAAAACTCATTTTCGCTAAAACTTCAATATACATGTATATGTATATGTATAAAAAAAGGCGTGGGTATAAATAAACTAGATGCTCTAAAGAGCCTGTGTCGCTCACCTGTATTTACTAATGCTTTGGAAATCATGTAAAATCATAATTTATAGTAAAAGATATCATTAGATACTATAATAATATCTAAGATAATAGCCAAAAACCGCAAAATTTCCATAAAATTACCAACTCATGGGCAGCAACCCAACAACTGGTTGTCAGATTTGTCTGAAAATTTCAGGGCAGTTATATCTGAATCTGATGAACATTTTTGCCACAGTCAGATTTGCTGTAAATGCTTCAGTTCAGTGATGTAAACCAAAAACTGCATTTTACCCTTTGTACTATTTTAAGCCATGTCTGCCATCTTGGTTCGCGGGTAGGGTCATTGGACACATTTTTAAACTAGATACCCTAATGATGGTTGTGGACAAGTTTGGTTACATTTTGTATTAGTAGGTTCAGAGGAGAAGATTTTTATAAAAGATTACACAAATTTAAGAAAAAATGGTAAAATTGACTATAAAGGATAATAACTCCTAAATGGGTCAACTGACTTTTGACTTATTAGTAGATCTTACTTTGCTGAACATTATTGCTGTTTACAGCTTATCTCTATCTATAATAATATTCAAGATAATAACCAAAAACGGCACAATTCCCTTAAATTTACCAATTAAGGGATAGCAACCCTACAACTGGTTGTCCGATTCATCTGAAAATTTCAGGGCATATAGATCTTGACTTGTTAAACAATTTTTAACTCATGTCATATTTGCTCTAAATGCTTCGGTTTCAGAGTTATAAGCCAAAATCTATATTTTACCCCTATATTCTATTTTTAGCCATGGAGGCCATCTTGGTTGGTTGGCCCGGTCAAAATTTTTAAAACTTCATACCCTAATGATGATCATGGACAAGTTTGGTTAAATTTGCCTCAGTAGTTTCAGAGGAGAAGATTTTTGTAAAAGATAACACAAATTCAGTAAGAAAAAATGTAAAAAATTACTATAAAGGGCAATAACTCCTCAAGGGCTCAATTGACCATTTTGGTCACGTTAACATATTTGTAGATCTTACTTTGCTGAACATTAATGCTGTTCACAGTTTACCTCTACCTATAATAATATTCAAAATTTACTTAATATTATCAATTTAGGGACAGTAACCAAACAACGGGTTCTCCTGTGTATCTGAAAATTGCATAGCAGATAGATCTTGACCTGATAAACAATTTTACTTCATGTCAGATTTGCTCTAAAGGCTTTGGTTTCAGAGTTATAAGCCAAATCTATATTTTACCCCTATGTTCTATTTTTAGCCATGGCGGCCATCTTGATTGGCTGGTCGGGTCAACGGACACATTTTCTTTAAACTAGATACCCTAATGATGATTTTGGACAAGTTTAGTTAAATTTGTCTTACTAGTTTCAGATGAGAAGTTTTTTGTAAACGATAACAAAAAATTAAGAAAAATTGTTAAAAATTGACTCTAAAGAAAAATAAATCCTTATGGAGTAAACTCACAATTATGGTCCTTTTGACTTATTTGTAGATCTTACTTTGATGAACGTTATTGCTGTTTACAGTATATTTCTATCTATAATAACATTCAAGATAATAACAAAAAAAAGGCAAAATTTCCTTAAAATTGTCAATTCAGGGGCAGCAACCCAACAACCGGTTGTCCAATTCGTCTGAAAATTTCAGGGCAGATAGATCTTGACTTGATAAACAATTTAACCCCTGTCAGATTTGCTCTAAATGCTTCGGTTTCAGAGTTATAAGCCAAAATCTTCATTTTACCCATATGTTCTATTTTTAGCCATGCTGGCCATCTTGGTTGGTTGGCCAGGTCACCGAACACATTTTTCAAACTAGATACCCCAATGATGATTGTGGCCAAGTTTGGTTAAATTTGTCTTACTAGTTTCTGAGGAGAAGATTTTTGTAAAAGTTAACGACGACGGACGACGACGGACGACAGACGACGACGGACGACAAGTGATGAGAAAAACTCACTTGGTCCTATGGGCCAGGTGAGCTAAAAAGACACTAAAAACTCTTCAATGTGAAAATAAGATTATCGAAGTCAAATTTGTATGAATGTCATATGACAACAATCCATCGGAGACTCATTTTTATTTAACAAGTAAATGAAGGAGACGCAAGTACGCAACATGAAAGAATCTTTTTTTTATACTTCAATACCAGTTTCAATATGTACATATAGATATAGTATCAATGCGAATTTCAGAGTTGTGAACATAAAACTATTGAGTGTTTTTTTTTTAAATTTATCTTACTTTTATTATTTTTTCAGATCATCTTCCACAATTTGATGACGCTTATTATGTTGGTGCTTCAGACATTTCTGAAGAAGGAAACTGGAAGTGGATTTCCCAAAATTCTTCAGATTTTATGACTTTTAAGACTAATCAACCAAATAATATTGACATTCATCATCCTGGTTTAGATGCTGATTGTGCGGCTTTAAGAGTCACTAACAGGGCATTAGTCGACGAGTATTGTTTACAAACAAAGGCATATATATGCGAAATAAATTGATGATCTAAATATGTTAAGTCAAATATAAGAGATGTCTTGTTGCATAAAATCGGGAGCCCTTCCTTTAAAATCAAAGCTTATCCATGTAAAAGAATAAAAATAAGGCATTTTTAGGTTATGTCAGTTAACAAAATGATGTGAATGGAGCCCGTAAGGGACGACATCAAAAGATCGATGTAGGATAAAAAACTTAAATCAAATAGTTTGGGGGGGGGGGGGGGGGGGGGGTTCAACATTGCTGCAAGTTTTGTTAATCTAAAATCGATTTTACATATATCCCTATTGGTCAACCAATTTTTCCCAAATTAAGTTAAGAGTGGGGAAGGGGTGTGGGGTCAGTGAAAAAACTATGTGAATTAAGTTTTTTATCCTACATTGAACTTTTGATGTCGTCCCTAAAGTAAATATGAAGGATCGAAACATGTGAAATGAGATATGTTAACGCTATACGATGGAGCAGCATGCATGTTACTGCTGATAAATGAGAAGTTGACAGCATCAAGTTTCTTGTGTGAAGTCTGTGACAATATCGATGCACAAAAATATGATGCAGACCTTCTTTTTTCGATAGTATCTTTTATATCAATTGCACTATGATATATGAGATGAACACCTTCAATGAAATGTTGGTTATGTAGTCACAGAGAATCATCAAATTATCTGAAAGTGATATTTCAGTATTTTACGAGATGCTTTATCTTTTTGTCTTTGAGAAGGTTCTGTGTCAATTTTCCTTCGTATGAGAACAAAAACAAGTCGGCGAGTAGTGGTACACTATTTGTACCTATTTGAATCCAGAATCCCGTGAACTCGTTCTTTATTCTATATTTTGAATACGCTTCTGAATGCTTGACTGAACAGTTTTGAGGCGTTCAGATAAAATGTCCAGTTTCGGATCATCTTGCTTGCGTTTGGACATTATCTGTCCTAGTTCTCGACTCAATCCCTCATTGACTTGAAGTTTTGTTTCAGTTGCTGAACTGCAGACTTCGATATGTCGAGCCTTTGGCAAGTGTCTGAACAGAAAGTTGACGTATCAGGGGTATGTCAAAGAACGTCTCGTCCTTTTTCTAAAACAAATCATCAGAAGGTACCAAGACCTTGTTGATACACATGCCGCATCAACTTCACAAATACTACACGATGGTCTTGAAGTATAGATTCTGGGAACTGACTTTGTTTATCATCTGAATAGCGTGTGTTGGTATTCTTTTGTGTGTCTTTTTAAATATTACTTTAACTGTTTAGTCTACTTTTGGTGTTATCTATTTGAAGTGGCTCGGTTCTAATACATCCTGGAATTGTGTTATTGTGTTATGGTGATTTTTTGTAGTCTTGTATTTCGTTTTTGCTTATGTGCTCTGTCAAAATGCCTTTTTGTGTTTCTTTGTTGCATATTTGTTTGTTTTTATAGTGATTAAAATTATGGCACAATGCTGACTTTTGTACCCTATTTTGACCTTTATGTCTATTATGTATGTTTGTTTTGTTGACACATCGATTTCAATATAAAGGAATTTTTATGCAACTGCCATAAAAGTGAGAGGTTTAGCTGACTGTTATACCAGATTTTATCCACCATATTCTACATGGGAGAATGCCTGTGCCGACCAGGGGTGTGAGTGACTGTGTGACAGTTGTTGTCCATTCGTTTGATGTGTTTGAACTTTTGATGGTGTCATTTTAATAGGGACTTTCCATTATGAATTTTCCTCAGACTTCGCTATTTCTGTTATTTTACTTTTTACAATTCACTTAGTTCATAAAGGTATCTACGGGATTGTTTTTCTACTTAATGTTATACATTAAAAGAGGGACGAAAGATACCAAAGGGACAGTCAAACTCAAAAATCTAAAACAAACTGACGACGCCATGGCTAAAAATGAAAAAGACAAACAAACAACAGCACACATGACACAACATAGAAAACTAAAGAATAAACAACACGAACCCCACCAAAAAACTAGGGGTGATCTCAGGTGCTCCGGAAGGGTAAGCAGATCCTGCTCCACATGTGGCACCCGTCGTGTTGCTTATCTGATAACAAATCCGGTAAATAGTCTTATTCGGTAGGTCACTTCATGAATTGAAGGGGATTGTAGTTACGACGCAAGGAACATGTGAACCGGTTATTCCGTAACGGTCAACCAACTCGTGATGGCGTCCGTAAAATTTACGAATGGATGATTTCAACTTCACCATTTGGAACTCTTGGTTTAATAGCTTCCTTGAGAGCAGCAACCCTCTATCAAGAAAATCACAATAGGAAATGCAAGCACGGGAATATCGTATCAATTGGGAGATATATACCCCATATGCAGGTGCTGTTGGAATGTTGCTACTTAGAAATGGAAAGTTCACAATTGGAAAGCTGAAATCATCTCTTTTGTCGTAAAGTTTTGTTTTCAACCGACCCTCATTGTCAATTTCTAGATGTAAGTCAAGATATGAGGCCGACTTAACTGTATCTGTAGTATCCTTTATCTCTAGCTCGATGGGATAGATGCGTTCCACATAGTCACCAAATTTTAAATTATTTAGTGAAAGAACATCATCTATATAGCGGAAAGTAGAGTTAAAGGATATTGCTAACTTCTTATCTTTCTTCCTAAGAAGTTCCTGCATGAAGTCAGCCTCATAATAACAAAGAAACAAGTCGGCAAGTAGAGGGGCACAGTTTGTTCCCATTGGAATGCCGACTGTCTGTTGAAAAACACGTCCTCCGAACGTAACAGATATGTTGTCAATAGAAAAGACGTGTGGTTACCTTTTTTTTTGCTTTTGAAATTCTGAAAGCATTTAAAAATACCTAGTTTTCAAATTTTAATTTTCAAATTCTATCATTTGGTCAACTTATCACATAATGATGCCTTTTCCCTGTGTAGCCTAATAGTACACAACATGGATAATTTCTTCACAACCTGAAGTTTGAGTAAAAGCTCCAGTAATTATATGTATCTTAATATTTTTTGGACATACACGTTTTGCAGAGTATGAAAAAAATCCATTTCTTTTCGTTTATACTCCTATGCTACCAAAGACAAACCAATAATACCAAGGCAAACCAGTCTTCAAAACACAACATAGAAGACTAAATACCGAGAAAAACGAAACCCACCAAAACACTTTTTTATTTTTATTTTTATTTTATCTCCGCTTCCGCAGAAGAGTTTGCCGATTCTGCTTAAAATGTGGAACCCGTCATGCTACTCATGGAAGTACAAATTTGGTGATGCCACATTAGAGGATTTCGACAATAAAAACATTGGTCGCATTATCAAATAAAAAGAACCAAAATACATTCTTGGCTTTCAATTTTTTGGGTTTGAGCCTTCCTGATGAAGGCAAATTCCAAAAAAAGTTGACTGACGCACAAGACTTATAAAGTGTTAATTGTTTTTGCAACTGATACTTTGAAAATGTATATCCCCTTTATGTTACGTCCAAGTTTTGGTAATATGTATCCGAAAAAGAACCAGGATGGAACTTTTTTGTGCCTTTCAATCTGGTTAATATCTTCTTCTTTTTTCAATCTGCAAATTATACACGTATTAACACAAATTGTTACTCTTAATGACAACTCAACGTGTAGAGAATTTATAAATTGATAGAAAATGTATTCATTAAAATTGAGATTTTTACAAACAAATGAACAAAAAATCATAGCACGTATGCTCCCCAATCGATATGGAAATAACTTCATATTTGAATAAGAAACCATTTAGCCTGATTTGTTTACATAATGCCAAAAAAGCACATTGATTGTTCACCTTAGAAACAGCCATATGCATTCGAACATATGTCATGTATTTGATAACTATCCTGTGTCTATATTCAATTCTTCTGTAGTTGTATAAATTGTTTTCAATCCCACACTTGACAAAACCACCTACAACTAAGTCATATACAAATTATGGTTTCAATCTGGTTCTGTTTGAATAGTAAACACGTTTCATATTTAATCCAGCAAAACAAAAAAATGTGATTTTGGTCTTGATCTGAAAATCTTCGTATGTTGGAGTTCGTAAAAACGTTTGCATGTACGGGAGGGGTTTGCGTTTCGGTAATTTGATAAACACATGCAAAAACAACTCACGAGTTGTTGAAAATAACGCCTCATTCTACGAAGAAAGTTAATCATTAACTATTCTATAAGTATTTTCGTGGCTACGTGTGCGGTGAATAAATTCTTAAAATACAAGTTAATTCGCCTATCGTAAGACAGAAAGTTTATCCTATACAAAATCATACGCCATTTCGTGGTAGTGTTCGGTTTTCACCTTCCTTAATTTACGAATAAGAGATCAATTACCAATCAATCTCTCCAAAAGATTAACTAACTGTATTTATGCGAAATATAAATGATTTTATCATGTTATTTTCCAAGTTCCTTTTTTACTATCATTCGACACGAGATGAACTGAAGGAACAAGTAAAATAACAAAAATACCGAACTCCAAGAAAAATTAAAGAAACGAAAGTCATCTATCAAATGGCAAATTTAAACCTCAAACACACCAAACGAACGGTAAACAACTGTACGCTACTAACTTGGTACAAGCATTGTCTTTTATAAAACAAAAATAGGAGTTTAAACCTGTTTTTTTAGCTAGCAAAACCTCTCACTTGAATGATAGCAGCATAAAAATCCATTATAATAATTTATATTACATTAAATAAGAAAACGCAGTTGAATTGCATCTAAGGATGGTGATAATAAATTGCTATTTAACGTCTATTGGTAAATATTACATACATATCCGGACGACAATATGACATATGTTACAGTCTTCAGAATATTAATTCAGCTTAATACTAGACCGACAGGCTGTACCGAATTTGTTACGTGGTAGTTCACAAGGTAACAATTAAAATGAATTAAACACGTTGCCTTACCCATTTATTCTAGTATGCCGCGTGTTAACTTAACAAAGTATCTCAGGAATGTTCCTAAAAGATGCCGATATACATATCATGTTAATAGGATTAATAGGCAAGTTAAAAATAACCCTCCGAATGCAGTACTTATCGATGTGTCTGACAGAACTTTTATAAGGACATTGTTGCTTGAGAACCACTGAATAAATTGAACGAAAAATAAGTTCCTATGTAGAGAATTGATATGTAATTCTGCATATTAACAATAGAAAGGCCAATGACGAATTCAGTCATATTTGTTTTAAAACATTATCTTACACCTATTTGAAACCAAGCCATCTGTGTATCATATTTCTACTCATATGACATTCAATATGGTTTCCAGATGAATGTTTCATGTTGATATAGAACGATTATAGCTCACTTGTCATTGTACTCAAGCAAACAATTAACGTCAGGGGAGCCTCTTGTATGTGTGTTTGATATATTCATGATTGAAATCACATTGCCAAAAGCCATTGAATTAACTAAAATTTGTATAAAATAACGTTTATTAAAAATTTCATAACGCCTTGTATAAATATTATATCATTACTTTAAATATCATTTTTATTCATGCTTAATAAACATCTAAGGTGCAATTGATAATCATGAAAAAAAATTTATGAAAATGAAAGTAATTTTTGAACCACGCGATCTCATTTTATGCGGCTAGTTCTGATCCATTTCACTGATTGAGATCATCAAATAAATCGACTGCTGACTAATGAAAAGCAGAATTTGCTTACACTGAAATAGAGTATGTCGATGATTAAACAGAGAAAGTATGGAATCAGTTGTAAAGTCATAAACGGGATGGACGTCTGGGTAGATTTAATACTCAGAAATCCTTCTTTTCATACAGACGAAATTACACTCAAACCAAAACCCTCAGGTTCATGTTCACTACTTGCATCTACTTTTACAAAGTGAACCATGATCTCAGAATATTTAATCTCGAGACACATGCACAGAAACGTATCAAAGCTATCTTAAAGACCCTAGCGATCATTCTTCCCTTAACATCTCGACACGGCAGCGAAAGCAACCAGTGGAGTTGGAACTGCTGTACCACTCCAAAAAACATGAGCACACACAACGTTTTGAAGTAGGTTCATGTTACTTTGCTTTACTATTCACTGCTTTTATGCCCCACCTACGATAGTAAAGGGGCATTATGTTTTCTGGTCTGTGCGTCCGTTCGTCCGTCTGTTCGTTCGTCCGTCCGTCCGTCTGTTCGTTCGTCCATCCGTCCGTCTGTCCGTCCGTCCGTTCGTTCGTCCGTCTGTCCCGCTTCAGGTTAAAGTTTTTGGTCAAGGTAGTTTTTGATGAAGTTGAAGTCCAATCAACTTGAAACTTAGTATACATGTTCCCTTTGATAAGATCATTCTAATTTTAATGCCAAATTAGAGAATTTATTCCAATTTCACGGTCCACTAAACATAGAAAATGATAGTGCGAGTGGGGCATCCGTGTACTGTGGACACATTCTTGTTTTGTATTATCTTATTTTAATGCTGTGTCATATGATACTATCTCTAGAGCACAGTCTTGTCTCTCGACTTATTGTAATTACGATAATCAACTGTCAATATCTAGATGTAGCTGAACTCCCGAATCATACGTAGGTATAAACATATATTGGTGAAGATTGCAAGATGACCTGTGGATATGACTTGTTTTGTTTGGGTCTTAAGGTATCTTTCTCATTTACTTTTACCTCTCATCATCATTTTGTTCAATATTTCACATATTTCGTGTTTAAGAGTCCATAAACATATAAATCTTAATCTTTTAATGTTAGACATAATACATTCATATATGTTATTCTATGAATATTTATCAACTAGTATCACCTTGACGTTTTCTAACACGATCAACACGATATGTGTATCTTATGAAACCGGAGAAACTGTTTACCTTTATGAAGCAGATGAGTTCAAACCTGGTTTGGTTGGATGATCTGTTTCTTTATTTTAATTTTTTATTTGTCGTATTTTGTTAATTGACTAATACACAAAAAGGAATGATGAAATACAAATATATTCGGCAGCACAGCAGACTATATCTACTACAACCTTCAACTGTGTCCTCCGTATCTGCAATCACTAAAATATCATCTAAATACGCAATGCAAGTAATATTATATATACATTTCATGATTTCACAGACAGAAGCACTTTTAAATTGCTGAAAAATTTTAGGGCTTCTCGCGTGACCAAACGGAAGTTTAGCATCATGCATATAAGTTGGAGAATCGTCTCCATTTAACGTCCACTGGAGGCCTGTCAAAGGATAATCAGAATCATGACACTTTACATCAGTTTTCCCGAGATAATCATTACGTTTAATTATCTTCAATGCATGTCGTAAATCCATGTAAGAACAACTAGTATCCGTAGTGTATGAATTAAGAGAAATGCCTGTCGGTAGGCTAGCATATGAATGATACGCACATCGCCATTTGATTTTTCTATTGCACCTATTGAACTGATTATAATCGGTTTAGTTTTAGTAACTACATAATTCCCACATTCAATTTCTAGTTTAATTTGTTTTTCAACAGCACGATGAAAACGGAAAGCGGACGAGTAATTTTTCCTATCTACAAGCAGATGCGGACCATAAACAACACTAAGCTTAAAACCATCTTTTACACCGTTTAAAATAAAATCTCTGTCGTCAACAGAAGCAGGCAGCTATCGGTTCCACGCCTCAAAACGTAAACAATTTAAGTTTTTTGCGGCATGGGTTAATCCTAATTCTGAGGCGCATACGTTTTTTTTGCGACTTTATCAATTTCAGTGGCACTGCTGTGTCTTGAAATAGCAGAATGACTGCTTGACCTACAAATGGCACAATGGTGCATCATTCGACAATCTTGGCGGTAACAAGAGTTATTATTAAAGTTCCTACAGATTTATCGCCCGTCGGGTAAAAAGGAGCCTCGCCGACGATCGTTATTAGCAGATTGTTTTCCATGCGGTTTTGTGTCATCGTTCATGGCTCTCGTTAATGGATTTTCACGTTTGGACACAAGTTGGAAATCTCTTAAATCCTGACGATACGTCCCCCATGTAAATTTTGCCTCCGCCTGCATGTCTCTATACTCTTTGTCATAGAGCTGACATAGTACCAAACATATTTTGAGGCGAGACGGAATATGTCAGCTGTATAGTTGAGATATGTATTAACATTTAACGCGGTATTACTTTTTAGCAATTCCTGTAAAATTCTAATGTTAGCGTAACCCCACTCTTCGATAGAAATTTTGTCTAAGGTTTTCTTTTTGCCTACCCGAAATTCCATACCCCCAGCAAGTGTTATGGTTTGGTACTGAGGGATAGCCATAATTTAGGAGCTTAAGAAAAAATGTTCTTGCAGGCTTACGAAAGCTGATCACAATGCCATGTGGTCACTATCTCTGCGAGTCTGCGCATGAGTGAGGGGTCGTCTCAAGCTAGCTAACCCTGGGATATTAATACACGTGGTGAAAATTACATTTATCGTAAATTACACATAAAAATAGACACATAAACAAAACAAATGGTTTCAGATAGTCTGTTTTGTCCTGCACAATATGTGCTGCAATATAACTTAATCTCATCCTATTTTCAAATCTAGAAAATATTTCTTAAATTAAAACAAATGAAATAAAGGGCTGCGCTTTAGCGCATGATACGCCCGTTGTTTGAAAGACGACAGGCGTATAAAAATGACAAAAAAGACTACAATGACAATGAGGAGTCGAGAAGCAAGAAGATAACAGGGAAAGTGAAGATGGTGAAAGTGACTCTACTGAAAGTTATGATCTAAATGAGGAAGTAGGTGATGAAAGTAAGGATTTCATTGACGACGGGCGTATAAAAATGGCAAAAAAGACTACAATGATAATGAGGAGCAGCAAGAAGATAACAGGGAAAGTGAAGATGGTGAAAGGGACTCTACTGAAAGTTATGATCTAAATGAGGAAGTAGGTGATGAAAGTAAGGATTTCATTGACGACGGGCGTATAAAAATGGCAAAAAAGACTACAATGACAATGAGGAGCAGCAAGAAAATAACAGGGAAAGTGAAGATGGTGAAAGTGACTCTACTAAAAGTTATGATCTAAATGAGGAAGTAGGTGATGAAAGTAAGGATTTCATTGATGATGAAGATAAAGATTTCATTGATGATGAGGAGGCCTCTTCTGAAAATGAAAATGAGGATTTTTCTGATGATGAGGACAGTGATTATAGTGAAGAAGACACTGATGATTAAACCTAGTTCAGCTTTTCAATATTTAGCATAAAAAACAAATATCATTAACATTGGCATATAACATAGAAGTCTTCAATGCAATATAAGGAAAGTGATATATGATTATGGGTTTTAGTAATTCTATGGCTGATTTCCAAATTTTATAGTAGTTTGAAAGAAGGTAATTTTCTTGGGGTATATTGCTCATAGTTAGATTCTGTTAAACACAGTAAGGAATCCATACTAAATTATACAAAGATGTATGCAAAAGTTGTTCAAATGGTGCTTAATATGGTGGATAATGATTATTACCTTTTTATTGTTTAGAATATTCACAAGATGATCATATTGATAAATGTTTAGGAGACTTGATTTCCTTATTTTTTTCATAAAATGACACCCTTTAACATTTAAGGAATATTTAGTCACATTTTCATGTTGTCACTTGTTCACTTATTATGTGCTATTGTAGACTAGTTATGTTTTATAACATTTTTTATTGGGCTCAACCCTTCCACCGAAACCGAACTCCATAAAAAAAGCTGCAATGCTAAGGTATAATTTGTGATTTCAATTGCAACCAATTTTAACAAGAGTAAAACATCCTATATGCAAAACAGTATTTGATTTTTATCCATTGCTTAGATAATAAAAATGTTATCATAAAATGATATATGCCTCAGGGAACAGTTAGTATCTCAGGGACTGCTAATGTGCTTTCATCCTTGCAACCATTCAATAATAGTACAAACGTATGACATTCATGGAACCTATTTTCTACAAGAAATTTAATGTTTTAAATTGAACTAAAGATTTTACAAATTTTATGTTTTCATCAGATTTTATTAAGTATTATTTGTTACATCAAAAGATATATAAACAATTCACCAAAGTTTCATGGACATTGGTGAAAGCCTTTTTGAGTTATTGTCCGAAGTGTTAAAAATCCCCCTTTTTAGCTCACCTGGCCCAAAGGGCCAAGTGAGCTTTTCTCATCACTTGGCGTCCGGCGTCCGTCGTCCGTCGTCCGTCGTCGTCCGGCGTTAGATTTTACAAAAATCTTCTCCTCTGAAACTACTGGGCCAAATTTAACCAAACTTGGCGACAATCATCTTTGGGGTATCTAGTTTAAAAAATGTGTGGCTTGACCCGGTCAACCAACCAATATGGCCGCCATGGCTAAAAATAGAAGATAGGGGTAAAATGTAGATTTTGGCTTATAACTCTGAAATCAAAGCATTTAGAGCAATTCTGACATGGGGTAAAATTGTTTATCAGGTAAAGATCTATCTGCCCTGAAATTTTCGGACAAATCGGACAACCGATTGTTGGGTTGCTGCCCCTGAATTGGCAATTTTAAGGAAATTTTACTGTTTTTTGGCTATTATCTCGAATATTATTATAGATAGAGATAAACTGTAAACAGCAATAATGTTCAGCAAAGTAAGATCTACAAATAAGTTAATATGACTAAAATGGTCAGTTGACCCCTTAAGGAGTTATTGCCCTTTATAGTCATTTTTTACCAATTTTTCCTAAATTTTTGTTATCTTTTACAAAAATCTTCTCCTCTGAAACTACTGGGCCAAATTTAACCAAACGGCCATAATCATCATTGGGGTATCTAGTTTTAAAAATGTGTCCAGTGACCCGCCCAACCAACCAAGATGGCCGCCATGGCTAAAAATAGAACATAGGGGTAAAATGCAGTTTTTGGCTTATAACTCAAAAACCAAAGCATTTAGAGCAAATCTGACAGGGGTAATATTGTTTATCAGTTCAAGATCTATCTGCCCTGAAATTTTCAGATGAATCGGACATTCCGTTGTTGGGTTGCTGCCCCTGAAATGGTAATTTTAAGGAAATTTTGCTGTTTTTGGTTATTATCTTGAATACTATTATAGATAGAGATAAACTGTAAACAGCAATAATGTTCAGCAAAGTAAGATCTACAAATAAGTCAACATGACCAAAATGGTCAGTTGACCACTTTAGGAGTTATTGCCCTTTATAGTCAATTTTTAACCATTTTTCGTAAATCTTAGTAATCTTTTAGAAAAATCTTCTTCTCTGATACTACTGGGCCAAATTTAACCAAACTTGGCCATAATCATCATTGGGGTATCTAGTTTATAAAATGTGTCTGGTGACCCATCCAACCAACCAAGATGGCCGCCATGGCTAAAAATAGAACATAGGGGTAAAATGCAGTTTTTGGCTTATAACTCAAACCCCAAAGCAATTAGAGCAAATCTGACATGAGTAAATTTGTAAGTCAGGTCAAGATCTATATGCCCTGAAATTTTCAGATGAATGGGACATTCCGTTGTTGGGTTGCTGCCCCTGAAATGGTAATTTTAAGGAAATTTTGCTGTTTTTGGTTATTATCTTGAATATTATTATAGATAGAGATAAACTGTACACAGCAATAATGTTCAGAAAAGTAAGATCTACAAATAAGTCAACATGACCAAAATGGTCAGTTGACCACTTTAGGAGTTATTGCCCTTTGTAGTCAATTTTTAACCATTTTTCGTAAATCTTAGGAATCTTTTAGAAAAATCTTCTTCTCTGATACTACTGGGCCAAATTTAACCAAACTTGGCCATAATCATCATTGGGGTATCTAGTTTAAAAAATGTGTCCGGTGACCCGCCCAACCAACCAAGATGGCCGCCATGGCTAAAAATAGAACATAGGGGTAAAATGCAGTTTTTGGCTTATAACTCAAAAACCAAAGCATTAAGAGCAAATCTGATTGGAAGTAAAATTGTTGATCATGTCACGATCTATCTGCCCTAGAATTTTCAGATGAATCAGATAATCGGTTGTTAGGTTGCTGCCCCTGAATTGGTAATTTTGAGGAAACTTTGCTGTTTTTTTGTTATTATCTTGAATATTATTATAGATAGAGATAAACTGTCAACAGCAATAATGAACAGCAAAGTAAGAACTAAAAATAAGTCAGTATGACCAAAATAGTCAATTGACCCCCTAAGGAGTTATTGCCCTTTATAGTCAATTTTTAACAATTTTCTTCAAATTTGAAGATTTTCAATAACATTTTCCACAGAAAGTACTGTTATAGATAGAGATAATTGTAAGCAGCAAGAATGTTTAGTAAAGTAAGATCTACAAACACATCACCATCACCAAAACACAATTTTGTCATGAATCCATCTGTGTCCATTGTTTAATATTCACATAGACCAAGGTGAGCGACACAGGCTCTTTAGAGCCTCTAGTTTATAAATAAAGCCCCATAAATCCAAAACTTAAAATCTGAAATTTATAAAAATTGAAAGGGAGCTTACATCAATAGATATAAACAATTCATCAAAGTTTCATGGACATTGGTGAAAGCCTTTTTGAGTTAAATATTGTCCGAAGTGTTAAAAATCCCCCTTTTTTTTATGAATAAAGCCCCATTAATCCAAAACTTAAAATCTGAAATTTATAAAAATTGAAAGGGAGCTTACATTAATAGATATAAACAATTCACCAAAGTTTCATGGACATTGGTGAAAGCGTTTTTGAGTTATTGTCCGAAGTGTTGAAAATCCCCCCTTTTTTATGAATAAAGCCCCATAAATCCAAAACTTAAAATCTGAAATTAAAAAAAAACGAAAAGGAGCTTACGTCAATAGATATAAACAATTCACTTAAGTTTCATGGAAATTGGTGAAAGTGTTTTTGAGTTATTGTCCGAAGTGTGGACGACGGACGGACAGACGGACGGACGGACAACGGTATACCATAATACCTCCCGTCTAAAAGACGGACGTATAAAAACTGAAAAGTCCAGTGTCCTCATCTGTTGATATAAAAAAAATGAGTTTCATCTAATTTTATTTTGTACATTACATTCTAATTGGATTAAAAAATTACAGACAGTCTACCCTCTCGGTCTTAATGATAATATCATGGGAATTGGCAATATATCAAGAACCGATTCTGTTAACATTTTGGATATAGTTTCTAAAACTGTTCGTAAAAATCGTTCTCATGGACGCAGAAAAAATCGCAATCAAAGAAAATTTCGGACCAACCATACAAATATTTCGGACCTAATTTCCATTTCAAAAAACAACGGCAGACATTATCTGTTAACCAAGCTTTGTTCTTTACCTATAAATAAATTAAATAAAATTTTAGAGGATTGCAACACAATTTCATATTACAGTCCTAAGTATGAAATTGTCCAAATTATAATGGCATATTGTTATTCTAAACTGTTTCCAAAAATTGATCGCCCTGAAGATCATAAAAAACATTTTATTAAAATAAAGTATGTCAATAAAGGTTTTGATTTTGTAAATATTGCCGGTATTTTTAACGACCATTCTGTTAAAGACCAAATTCCTGGATATTTTGATAATACTGAACTCCCTCTCATTTGTTATATTTACAAGAAATCTACCCGAAAATATGTGTTTAATTATAGCCAATTGTGTAAAGATGTAAATATCACTGAAAATACACCTATGTCGTGTAATTGCAGTAATTCAGAATACACCTATGGACCAATTTCCCATGTTATAACAGGAGACCTTAACATCGTTCGCGACCGAGAGTTAAAATCATTCCTCAGTAAAGGACCTAAATATCGTCCCCCGTCAACTATTAACTGGAATGAGTGTCGTAATATCATCAACGACTCACTCCGCGCCTACTGTTTGAAATGGGTAAAACGGGAAAAAGCTGACAAAAAATCTTTGGACTCTTTTTTTAATTCAGTAATGAAGATAGTTGATATTCGAATACAACATTTTAAAGAACATTTTACCCTCAACAAAAACTATAAAAACCCTATTTCGCGTATCAAAAATAAACTAACAGAACTAGCCAAGGAATTTGTTTTTGTCCCGGCTGATAAAGCTGCGAATAATATCATTATTGTTTGACGTAAATTTTATATAGAGGTTCTGCAAAAGGAAATCACGAATTCACCAACATTCCAACTGACTTCATTTTCAGAAAACGACATCTGTAACAAACATAAACTTTTAGCTACTTCTTTACAAGCAGAACCAAACACAATGAAAGTCCCAACTATGTACTGGCTTCCGAAGCTGCACAAAAAACCTTACAAATATAGATTTATTTCATCTTCCAGCCATTGTTCAACTACTAAATTGTCTGTTTTACTTACTAGTACACTTGGTACAATAAAAAACCTGATAATAAATTGTTCAAATAAGGCCTTTGAAAATAGTGGAATTAATTACTTTTGGAGTGTCAAAAACTCGTTGGAAGTACTTGATAAATTGCATGCATATATTGGTGATTTTGAATCTGTTCAAAGTTTTGATTTTTCTACCCTATATACAACTTTGCCTCATATTCTTATTAAGAAAAAATTCACATCCCTAATTAACTGGGCATTTAAAAAGTCGGAATGCGAGTACATATGTTCAAACTCTTTTAGATCATTTTTTAGTAGCAATAAACAAAAGAACTATGTCAATTGGACATGCTTTGATACTATTTATGCACTTGAATTTTTACTTGATAACATTTTTGTTCGCTTTGGAGATTCCGTATATCGTCAAGTTATTGGAATTCCAATGGGGACTAACTGTGCACCACTTATTGCGGACCTGTTTTTGTATTGTTATGAGTTACAATTTATGACTAAAATTAGCAAAGACCCATCAAAACAACATTTGATACAAAAATTTAACAATACTTTTAGATATTTGGATGATATATTGGCTCTAAATAATGACGACTTCAGTATGTATACTAAAGAAATTTATCCTGTAGAACTTACTTTAAATAAAGCTAATGATAACAATGACCACTGCCCTTTCCTCGATCTTGATATCTATATCATAAACGGGAAGCTTAATACAAAAATTTATGATAAAAGAGATGATTTTTCATTTCCTATTGTTAATTATCCATTTTTAGATGGTGACGTTCCCTTGTCACCATCTTATGGTGTTTATATATCTCAACTTGTACGATTCGCTCGTGTATGTAACAATGTATTAGATTTTAGCGAGAGAAATTTATGTATTACTGAAAAATTATTACACCAGGGTTTTCGATATCACAAACTGGTCAAAACATTTACTAAATTTTATCACCGGTATAAGGAAATAATTCGTAAATATAACTCAACA
The DNA here is from genome assembly GCF_963676685.1 of Mytilus edulis. Classification (NCBI taxonomy): domain Eukaryota; kingdom Metazoa; phylum Mollusca; class Bivalvia; order Mytilida; family Mytilidae; genus Mytilus; species Mytilus edulis. Next base: position 75,786,538 of record NC_092345.1, on the reverse strand, counting down.
TGCAGACATCTTATACGTTCAGGTATTTCACATCCAAAATTTTATGGAAATATTCTTTATAAAGCACAAAAATGTCAGTATTCTCCTCAGAAACTAACAAAACCTTTAAATAGACTTATTAAAAGGGGATATAGTTACGATACTGTTGTCAGGTCATTAAAGATTGCATATTTTGGCTTTAACATTGATTCACTGATAGGGTCTTTGCATCGGAACTAAACACATTTATTTCTAAAAAAACAGTTGTTGGCATGACACGGGTTATGTTCTTTTCATATATTTTATGATAGTATGATACTAAACCCCTAACGGGAGGGATTGTACCTGATATTCATATGATGAAGACATAATCTTTCAATCAGTTTAATTGAGGTCTGGAGCTGGCATGTCAGCTAACTGCTAGTAGTCTGTTATTATTTATGTATTATTGTCATTTTATTTATTTTCTTTTGTTACATCTTTTGACATCAGACTCGGACTTCTCTTGAACTGAATTTTAATGTGCGTATTGTTATTCTTTTACTTTTCTACATTGGCTAGAGGTATAGGGGGAGGGTTGAGATCTCATAAACATGTTTAACCCCGCCGCAATTTTGCGCCTGTCCCAAGTCAGGAGCCTCTGGCCTTTGTTAGTCTTGTATGATTTTAAATTTTAGTTTCTTGTGTATAATTCGGAGTTTAGTATGACGTCCATTATCACTGTACTATTATGCATATTTTAGGGGCCAGCTGAAGGACACCTACGGGTGCGGGAATTCTCGCTACATTGAAGACCCATTGGTTGCCTTCGGCTGTTGTTTGCTCTATGGTCGGGTGGTTGTCGCTTTGACATATTCACCATTTCCTTTCTCAATTTTAATATCATTAATGTTTGATAAACTTTTACAATTATTATGCTTGTCTGATAAAAAGACTTGCTCAATTTAACTAAACTCATGTTCCAGGCACTTCAGTTTAGTAATAATTGTTTTTATTTTAATAACTTGCATTTTTAGGTCACTAATTAGGTCTTTCCACCTTTCCGTGGAAAGACCTATTGAATTTGTTCTGATTATTATTATTATTAGGTCTTTCACCTTTCGGATGAAAGACCTATTGTTTTTGTTCTGATTATTATTAAGTCTTTCCACTTTTCTGTGGAAAGACTTATTGTTTTTGTTCTGATTATTATTATTATTATTATTATTTTTTTTTTTCTTCCGCCTAATTTTTTTCTTGCGTAGTATTGTTGTTTAATAAGTTGTCGCTTAGATATTTGGAATATGATATCGTATAGTTTATACGCTTTAAAAATTTACAACTGCGTAACAAAATACTTTACGTTGTAAGAGTTATCTCCCCAATCACTGTTTTTCTTGTGGCCACTACTCCTTCGCAACCGTAAAAGATTACGACAAAATTATTTTACCAAATTGCTCGTTACATCTTCAGGATTAGGATTTTAATTTTGACCGAAGCTATCCAGAGACTCCATATGAGAAATATTCCCCCTTATGTATCTGATATAGGTGATATGCGTTTCTAACTGGTAAACCATAAGTGATAGAGACCTAGGGTCTCTTGATTTGAGATCCTTGGTCCAAAAAAATGAAAGTAAGGTCAAGGTCAAAGGTCAAGGTCATATTCTAAATTTTGATTTTGACTTATTTTCACTTCTTTTCAAATACCATATGACATATTGACAAATAATTTTTCAAAAATTGTTAGTTGCGACATGTCCTTACTTGTATATTTTGGTTGAAAGGGTGCGCATACAATAAATGGGAGTTTTTGTCATTCTTACATTTAGAATTACGCGTAAAATAATATTACTCATTAACCAAACATATTAAAGACCTAGGGTCTTTTGATTTAAGGTCCTTGGTTTGTGACCTTAAATTGAGGTCAAGGTCATAGGTTAATAAGACGTTCTAGATTTTGACCTTTGCTTTAAATTCATATAAATACATCATAAAGTCATAGGAACTAACATTTTAAACTGATTTTTCATAATTCGATATCCAAATAGATCTTTCCTCGTGGAAAGACCTTCAATTGTTCTCTGAACAATTGGTTTTTAATTTTTTTTTTTTTTTTTCTTCCGCCAAATTTCTTTCTTGCGTAGTATTGTTGTTTCACAAGATGTCGCTTAGATTTTTGGAATATGATATCGTAAAGTGTATGCGCTTTAAAAACTGACAACTGCGTAACCAAATACTTTACGTTGTAAGAGTTACCTCCCCAAACACTGTTTTTCTTGTGGCCACTACTCCTCCGTAACCGTAAAAGATTACGACAAATTTGTTTTACTAATTTGCTCATTACGTCTTCAGGATTAGGATCTTAAATTGACCGAAGCTATCCGGAGACTCCATATGAGAGTTACTTCCCCTTTTGCATTTGAGATAAGTGATATGCATATGAACTCATTAACCTTTAGGCGTATAAACCTAGAACCGCTTTATTTGGTGTCCTTGGGTCCCAACTTAAAAAATGAGGTCAAGGTCAAAGGTCAAGGTCATGATCAAAATTTTGACAATCACTTCAAACTGCTTTTTCTTTGAAAAAAGTTAGGGGTAAATTTGAAAAAAATGTGAGCAAAATGTTAGTCGCGACATTATTTATGTCGTGAAATTTTGTCGAAAAAATATGTGTACTATTTTGGGTGTTTTCATGTTACTGAAGTGGGAAAATCAACGAATTGACTAATTTTAGCTCCAAACTTTACAGCTCTTATGATGCGTACATGCAATTTATCTTCGTATATCATACAATGCCCACACACAACTACCCCCCCCCCCCCCCCCCACACACACTTTTTTTTTAGGATTCCCATTTCTATTCTATTATAAAAATGCTAATCCATCTTTTTTATGAATAAATTTCTTTCTGAAATGCAAATCTATTCCTGCAAAATGAAATATCTGCTCCATATCATGTACATGTATTTCTGAAAATTAATCGATAAGATTTTTGTTAAAAGTACTATATAACACCAGCATTATTTTTGTGTGCATGCAATGAATGAGTCAACCAGTGGTCAGCGGTCAGTGATTGGACAATAGTCTACCTGTAAATCAAATCGAGAAAATATATTTTCCGTTAGCAGTATAAATCACGTGCAGTCCGCTTAACGTTCCAATCTGGACTGAAAAATTAAAATCAATGACGTAGAAATCAATCCAAAGTTCGTAAATAGAAGTAAAATCCTAGATTCAAACTTCTAGACATGTATTAAAAATCAAAAATCTGTGTTCCCGTTGATACGTGTACGAAAAAAGCATGCACGATCCGACATCAATGACCTGTAAGTGAAAGAAAATTAAATCCGTTTGCACATTCTTTATACATAGTTGTGATCAGGACGACGTCTCTCTCTGCAAAGGATTATAATAAACTATCTGTTTGACTATATCAGCTTGGTGACGTCACAATCGCTGCATCCGGTACTACCTAAAATGAAAAAGGGGTTTTCCCCTTTTCGAAAAAAAATAAAATGTGCACGTACATTTCAAACCATGCAGGTCAGGTTCGATTTACTTTAAATACAAAATTGAATACAATGCACACACAATAAGATTAATAAGTAAATAAGACACACATCCTGGGAAACCCTATAAAAAAAAACATTTATAAAGGAAGATGCAAGGATTTTTTTTTATAGGCGTGTATATATCCTTGCATGTTCCTACAAATATCATAATTTCAATACAACTAAAATGTTGCACGGACCCGTTTTCACGTGTTCCTAGAGACTAGGTCTAAGTGATTAAACACGGGCACTGGGCTCTCAATGCCGTTTTCAAGTGTTCACAGAGGCTAGGTCTCAAGTGTTTAAACACGGGCACTGGGCTCTCAATGCCGTTTTCAAGTGTTCACAGAGGCTAGGTCTAAGTGATTAAACACGGGCACTGGGCTCTCAATGCCGTTTTCAAATGTTCACAGAGGCTAGGTCTCAAGTGTTTAAACACGGGCACTGGGCTCTCAATGCCGTTTTCAAGTGTTCACAGAGGCTAGGTCTCAAGTGTTTAAACACGGGCACTAGGATCTCAATGCCGTTTTCAAATGTTCACAGAGGCTAGGTCTCAAGTGTTTAAACACGGGCACTGGGCTCTCAATGCCGTTTTCAAATGTTCACAGAGGCTAGGTCTCAAGTGTTTAAACACGGGCACTGGGCTCTCAATGCCGTTTTCAAGTGTTCACAGAGGCTAGGTCTCAAGTGTTTAAACACGGGCACTAGGATCTCAATGCCGTTTTCAAATGTTCACAGAGGCTAGGTCTCAAGTGTTTAAACACGGGCACTGGGCTCTCAATGCCGTTTTCAAATGTTCACAGAGGCTAGGTCTCAAGTGTTTAAACACGGGCACTGGGCTCTCAATGCCGTTTTCAAGTGTTCACAGAGGCTAGGTCTCAAGTGTTTAAACACGGGCACTAGGATCTCAATGCCGTTTTCAAATGTTCACAGAGGCTAGGTCTAAGTGATTAAACACGGGCACTGGGCTCTCAATGCCGTTTTCAAATGTTCACAGAGGCTAGGTCTCAAGTGTTTAAACACGGGCACTGGGCTCTCAATGCCGTTTTCAAGTGTTCACAGAGGCTAGGTCTCAAGTGTTTAAACACGGGCACTAGGATCTCAATGCCGTTTTCAAATGTTCACAGAGGCTAGGTCTCAAGTGTTTAAACACGGGCACTGGGCTCTCAATGCCGTTTTCAAATGTTCACAGAGGCTAGGTCTCAAGTGTTTAAACACGGGCACTGGGCTCTCAATGCCGTTTTCAAGTGTTCACAGAGGCTAGGTCTCAAGTGTTTAAACACGGGCACTAGGATCTCAATGCCGTTTTCAAATGTTCACAGAGGCTAGGTCTCAAGTGTTTAAACACGGGCACTGGGCTCTCAATGCCGTTTTCAAGTGTTCACAGAGGCTAGGTCTCAAGTGTTTAAACACGGGCACTGGGCTCTCAATGCCGTTTTCAAGTGTTCACAGAGGCTAGGTCTCATGTGTTTAAACACGGGCATTAGGCTCTCAATGCCGTTTTCAAGTGTTCACAGAGGCTAGGTCTCATGTGTTTAAACACGGGCATTAGGCTCTCAATGCCGTTTTCAAGTGTTCACAGAGGCTAGGTCTCATGTGTTTAAACACGGGCACTAGGCTCTCAATGCCGTTTTCAAGTGTTCACAGAGGCTAGGTCTCATGTGTTTAAACACGGGCATTAGGCTCTCAATGCCGTTTTCAAGTGTTCACAGAGGCTAGGTCTCATGTGTTTAAACACGGGCACTAGGCTCTCAATGCCGTTTTCAAGTGTTCACAGAGGCTAGGTCTCATGTGTTTAAACACGGGCATTAGGCTCTCAATGCCGTTTTCAAGTGTTCACAGAGGCTAGGTCTCAAGTGTTTAAACCTCTATCTGACGCGCGCTGTACCTAAAATAAAATAAAAACTTTCCAAACCAAACAAATAATCAATTTCAATGGGGGAAAGACCGTGCACAATTGCTTTTTAAAAGCAATTGATTTATATTTATTATTATTTTTTTTATTTTTTTTCTTCCGCCTAATTTTTTTTCTTGCGTATTATTGATGTTTCAAAAGATGTCGCTTAGATATTTGGAATATGGTATCGTATAGTTTATACGCTTTAAAACTTTACAGCTGTGTAACAAAATACTTTACGTTGTAAGAGTTATCTCCCCAAACACTGTTTTTCTTGTGGCCACTACTCCTTCGCAACTGTTAAAGATTACGACAAATTTATTTTACCAAATTGCTCGTTACATCTTCAGGATTAGGATATTCATTTGGACCGAAGCTTTACGGAGACTCCATATGAGAGTTATTCCCCCTTTTCCATTTAATTAAGTGATATGCATTTCTAAATGGTAAACCATAAGTGATAAAGACATAGGGTCTTTAGATTTGGGGTCCTTGGTCGAAAATAATAAAAATGAGGTCAAGGTCAAAGGTCAAGGTCATATTCTAAATTTTGATTTTGGCTTATTTTCATTTATTTTCAAATACCTTATGACATATCGACAAATAATTTTTCATAAATTGTTAGTTGCGACATGTCCTTACTTGTATATTTTGATTGAAAGGGTGCGCAGACAATAAATGGGAGTTTTTGCCCATCTTACATTTAGAATTACGCGTAAAGTGATATTACTAATAAACCAAACATATTAAAGACCTTGGGTCTTTTGATTTAAGGTCCTTGGTTTGTGAACTTGAAATTGAGGTCAAGGTCATAGGTTGATATGACGTTCTAGATTTTGACCTTTGCTTTAAATTCATATAAATACATCATAAAGCCATAGGAACTAACATTTTAAACTGATTTTTAATATTTCAATATCAAAATAGATCTTTACTAGTGGAAAGACCTACAATTGTTCTCTGAACAATTGGTTTTTAATTTGGTATTGCATTTGTTACATATCTATGCTATTTGGAATGATATTGATATTTTATAATGCATTTGTATTTTCTTTTTATGTCTGTTTTGTCAGGATCTTTTGAAAATGGTTTTGAAATAATTGATTAAATGTCATAACATATTTGTTTAATAGAGAATTGGCTGTAAAAAGCTTTGAAAAAAAATCAATCTATGGTATTAATTTTTGTGTGAAAGCCGTTTGTACTTTTCTTTTGGCAATTGAGTTGTCGTTCTTTTCAAAAACTAGGCTTCTTAACAACAACATTACGACCAAGAGTTTTCCAATTCTAATTTATTAATCCACATGCTAAAAACATAAGCTCAACAACCTATCAATTTCAAAGAAACATCAATGAATTTGTAATTGCATTTCGAAAAAAATAAAAGAGATATATGAATTATTTTTTCGATTTTCAGTTATAGTTTCAAGAGCCCATGTTGTATGCATATTGGTATAAACATCTGAGACTTAACCTATTTAGTGTATCTACCCTTAAATGGGGATATTGTAAAACAGTAGCACAAATAAAAAAGGCTACGGGAAAGGGAAAATGTACCATTGAGCCATTAAGGCAGTAAATCACTAATTTAAATCTCCTAAAATAGTCTCACTCCGACAGTAAAATAGTTAACAAAAGTTTAGCTCGTCTAAACAATTTGTAAAAATTGAATATTCAAGAATGAAAAAAGGCTACTCGCACATTTGTTGTCCGGTGTTAAATAAGTCAAAGGTTCACTGGTGTCAGATAATTGTGAAAAAGTAAAATAATAAAAATACCGAACATCATGTAATTTCAAATCGAACTGTCTCTTATCAAATGACAAAATCAAAAGCCCAAACACATCAAACGAATGGAGAAAAAAAACCCTGTCATATTCCTGTGCTGTCAGTTTGAAACACGCGGTTTTAATATTTCATCTGTTTTACCATTTCTGCACTGAAACTCTTCCCACATTTATCTTTAATTCGGCACTTAGCTAAACCTATACTGCATAGTATATTGTTATTTTGAACTTCTTAACGTTTGCTGTATAAAATCTAATCGGAAACATAGTGGCCGAAGTAAATGTGTAGGAAATCAAAATTTCTATAGCAGCAGATTATGAACTTTGAGCTTGCTTTTAGTAACCTAAATTGATATTGTATTATCTATTATCGTTTTAATTGTGCCCGTCTTTAAATTGTTTGTAATAAACAAATAATAAAGTAGTGCATTTAGAAGCGGCGCATTCGAACTACAATAAGAAACATGTGGATAAAAATTTTATTGTACAAATTAATTATTTACATAAAATTGCGAAAAATAATAATGCCAAGTGGATCATATTTACAATCAACAATTTGTCTACGTTAGTTCAACGAATATTATTTCTCCGACCATGTTTTGCGAAACAAGAATTATCTTCATTATCAGGATTTTAAAAATAAATATGTCCTCTCATCATATTCGTACTATAGTGGTTTTATATTTTGTAGCTTACGTGTATTAAAATCAATTTTAAAGATAAATTACTTATCTAATGGCTTAATTCTTTTTTCCCACCCACTGTGGGGTTGCCCAAGGGCTGCTCCAAGCATACTTTGGGACATTTAAAACATAAATCAACCATGACTGTGCGATTAATAGTGAGGATATGATCTGTACTGTTGTGAGCTGTTGGGACAGCAAAATACCCATGACCATATGAACAAAGACGTCAAATAATGTGCCTAGAATCGACCAGATATGCCATTCTTTGTACTTCGTACTCCTAGTCCAATCTAAAGAACTCCAGCTTACAATCTATAATTTCAAAAGCATTTATCAATAATAACTGTACACTCTTCTGAAGTATTAGGAATTTGTATTGATATATTGTTTCGTTTGAATATTTCTGTGTTATGGTTGATTTTGTATATTTTTTATCAAATGCTTTGATATGTTCGGACTGAAGATAAAACAGTAAGTTGAATGTTTATTTCTATGTATATTTGTGTCAGCTATGTTGAGTATATCCTCTAATGTGTGTCAAATAGCCTACTACATCGTTTTGTTACAACAGAAAAAGTAAAATACAAAAATATCGAACTCCGAGTAAAATTCAAAACGGCAAAATCGAAAGCTCTCCAAAACTGTCATATTCCGGACTTGGTACAAGGGAGTAGCATTTTCTTATGTATAAAATGGTGAATTAAACCTGGTTTTATAGCTAGCTAAACCTCTCACTTGTATGATAAGGAGTTACGGGTAAAATTAAACGTTCGCAACCCGTCTCATGCTATTAGCGCCTATATCAAGTTATGATCCTGTAATTTAATGGTTGTCAGTGGTTGCTGTCTGCTGTTATATTTGTTTTACGTTTATTGTTATAGTAAAAATAGGTACTTTATTTTCTCTTTTGAATTGTTTTACGTTTTCTCATTCCGGGGCTACTTAAAGCGTTCTTATGGTATGATGTGCCTCGTGGTTGAAGGCAGTCAATGGACAGGTCTAATTGTTTACATCTTTGTCATTTGACGTGTAGTTGTCTCATTTGCAATCATACCTTTAGAAGAAACACCAAAGTGTGGTACATTTGAAACTATTTTTTTATCCTCTTATTTGCACAACTGAGCTCTTAGCCGATTAAGAGATTGAGACCTTCACATGGGATATATTTTTTTACTTTATTGTACACTTGTCTTCAAGTTTTTGTTGTACCCTTGTCTTCAAGTTTTTGTTGTACACTTGTCTTCAAGTTTTGTTGTTCACTTGTCCAAGTTTTTCTCTTTTCATTATGATCATTTAAATTGTGGGATTTTCTTACTGAAATATATCCATAACTTTTAAATGAATAATAGTGTGTGTTTATACATATACATGTAATACTCGCTGATACTTAAAATATTAACGTGTGTTTACCTTCTTAGCAGTATCAGTCTTTTCCCACATAAGATAATAATACAAATGCTGTATCAACTGGATACCTGTTAACCACTGCAACTTTCCCAAAACAACAAAAGAAGACAGGAAAACAGTTAATGTATCAACCAGGAAATAGAACCGCATTCTTACAAAATCTTTTCTTGGTAACTGACGAACTCGGAACATAATCAAGCAATGTCCCACAAAATGGAAAGACTCCAGTCCAAATAAAATGAAAGCCAATATCCCAATTAGAGAAAACATCTCTTCTATTTACCTTGAAAATATAAACAAACACACATGTTAATCTTTCTGTATAGTTTAAACTGTATATGCAGTTATATGATAATGATAATATAAATTAATATGTGTGTGTACAAGCATAGGTATGGCATAAATAAAAGATCACGACAAAACAGACAGAAGTTGGAGCCCCATTGGAGGCTTCGGCTGTTTTCTGCTCTTTGGTCGGGGTGTTTTCTCTTTGGCATATTCCCTATTTCCCTCAATTTTCAGTAGAAAATAGCAAAGATATGAAACAAATGTGATGTTAATCCTATCAGAAGTGTAAATAAAAAGTCACTTGTATTCTAATTCAAGTGCTCGAAATATAAGTTTTCCTTGTGGCAAGAGTCTTTACCATAAGTACAAATATGTTGCTTATAATTCTAAAGGTTTATAGATTATGACTTCCGCAAGTAGTATTCACGTAGAATCGGAAACATAGTATCGATAAATCTCTTGAGAATAAACACGGATCTATATATATAGTTTATTACAATACATGAATGAAATAAAACAAATTAGACATGTACCAATCAACGATTAGAATTAGAACGTTGTTAAAATCCGTTTGTGTGTGTGCTGTATACTTGACCACAGTGCGTTCAATCTCCAACAATCAATCAAACCTTCAACTGGTTTTTACACAAAGAGATAACACCGAGATCATTACAATATAAAGGGTCAATAACATGTGAAAAGTCAAAAGTAAAACAACACTAAATCTAGGTAGACGAATGTTACAAATTAAATCTCTAGTATTAGAACATGCCAAGGCCTCTCACTTTTGGTCTAAGCTAGGTTCTTTATAGTATACTGTCATTTGTATATGTACTCTGTACTTTGATAAATATATGACTTAGTTGTTTGCGGCTTATATCAGTACTGAATTCTGGACATCTTTGTAAATGTAATGAATATCTACCTGCAGTTTACATGATAATCTATAGAATTGCCATGAGGTAACATATGATAACGAGAAACATTTCGTGTAATAAGTCATTTAAGTATATAAGAATTATGAACTATTGTTTATCTTACCGTATGCCAAGCGTGTAGTGTATAAAAAAAAAGTAGATAAATTTAGAACAGGAAATACATATTGCGTATGCGTACTCCGCTGATCGATACAAAAATTCACTGGCAAATCATCAGTGATGCAAATTACTTGATTGATGCATTCATCGATTAATAAGTAGTTGTTGTAAACTGCTCTATATTGTACTACTACACTCATGATACTAATATAAAAAAAAAATCAAACAAACAAACAAACAAAAAACAACTTATAATTAGACAAACCTTGTCACCCTGATATTCTATGCCTCACACTTCTGTGACATTACCAGTAACCTATTAAAATCTATAAAGTTAAATATTTTAGTTGAAGCGACTGGTAGGGATGTTTTATGTGTGGCAACATTATGACTGTTGAACTGTATCGACCAGGGAACTTCACATAAAAGATCTATGAAAAGAAAGAAAAAGGTTCATTCAGTAGAATATTAGTTATAACTAAGTATCATCTAATAGTTGTGGGTTAGCAATCTGGAAGCGACATTTGCCATACATAACAACACGGGACAATCTTAACAGATGCGCAACTACAAAAATATGTTAGGGACCCTGACACCAAGGAGTAAATAACCGATTAGTAATTAATGTAATGCGAAGACTGATATCCCCATTCCATTTCCTCGTAAAAATTTAGGTATGGCACCTAAAAGAGTGACGAGTCACTCAATTAAGAAAAGTGTGTATGTTTTTTTTCAAATCGTGAATCATGCCATTTGCTCAAGTTAATTCGCATGTGTGAATAGCTTGGCGGGTATATATAAAAAAGTGTAACGTGATGCGACTTTTTCAATCCCCAAACAACTATCAGAGAATCTCCCATACTGGTGTAATGCCAACATTGTTTCCCCCTATAAATCATTGTAAAATTGGCATTTATTCAAAAATTTAATTTATCTTTGTTTCAAATAAAACAAAATACTTGGCATGAGTAAACTTTTATCCTGTCCAGTACTACAGTGAAAATTTCACATAACCATGTGATGTCATTGCGTATAAGGTAACTACCATCACCAAAAGAAAAACAATCATGATCAAATTTTCACCCTTTTCTCCCATTTATAAGCTTTTATAGTAAGCATGTCCTCTCAAGTTTCCAAAATATTTCATAAAAACACCAATTAATTTAAAAAGAATGGTGCTTTGAAGCACACAAGATGTATATGTTTATGCTGGGAACAGTATATCTAACGTTCCTGATTTATGACTCATTTTTTTCATTGTAATAAAATGTACTAGGATAGGCTAGGATTAATTTCCTACAACTGCCAAATTCAAGGGAATATTATATATAAATCAGACATAACATGTACAGTATTTCCATACAGAAAAGCAAAAGTAACTAAAGACCTTTAATTTCGTATGTGTAAAGATAACGACATAAATATGCCTATAAATAGTTGTTTTTCATTTAAAAAATATCAAATTCAATAAAAAGAAGAAAATAAAAAGATAGTATAATTGTACTTTTATATAGTCAAATGATTAATCAAAATTTTTATCAAATGATTATACATCAGAGAATCATCATCAGAAGAAAAGAAATGTAGAAGAAGAATTCTATAAGGATAAGGTAAAATAAGCACTTACATTTCTGTATTGGGGTATCCTGGTATCAGATACAGAATAATAATATACGAAGAACAGGACCATATGCAGTGTTCAAATGCTACATTCGATGATTTATCTTAGGAACCCGGTATGATTTTATTTATCTGCACGGAATCAGTATAATATCTATTCCGTCTTTGGTGGCTACATATAATTCCGTTCTACATACTGACACTTTTTCAGTTGTCAAAGTAAATATGTCCACAGGAAAAAATACAGTGTTTATTGTTATTTTGGCATTTATTTTATATTATTTTAAGAACATTTTTGAAGATGATCTTCCACCAGTCGTAGAGGGATTCTTTCTTCCAGAGTTTAGATCTGTTGCAGAATTATTTAGGTAAGCCGGCTTCAGTTACATACATGCTCACATGATCACTGGAAATTTATACATCACTTCCATTCCATTCATTAATTTCACTTTTATTTGTTTTGCGATCAAGAATAGTAGTAAACTCATTTTTAAGTGTAAAATACTGATAGCTATTAGAAACTAAGTGTGAAGCAGCAATGGATTAAAAAGGGGGCGTAGAGGTTCTACATCCCCACTTTGATTGAAAAATATATCTTTGAGACTGCCATATTGTGGCAAACAAGAAATTTAAGAACATTTTGTACAATTTTGGAGAATAGTTCTTTACTCCTTGCCGTCCTGTTTTCTAGTAGTTCCCAACTCGCTTTGTTGATTCAGTTTCGTCCCAGAGCTAGGTAGTCCGAGATTACTCTGACGTCCAACGGCTGTTTTGCCAGACAAGCTGGGGCCGTGGGACGTCAGAGCTCGTCCCATATCAAAAAGTGGATATTTGCCCACCCAAAATAGATGCGCTGCTTCGTCGCTTCTGGTGCCGATTTAGTGCCTTGGAATTATATAAATCGGGCATCGATCTGTTCATTTTTCATTTATCTCTTCATTTACAATGTAAGTTTTACCTACCTGCCAACCTTTATTTTTCCATATTTTAACAGTTTTCACAGAGACCCATCGATTTCTGCATTTTGACTTTCACTTTCAAATGGACGTCAAGTTACGAGAGAGTTCGTGGCCTCGAGACTCAAATATTTATATTTTTTCACCTCCTTTATAGGAGATCGATGTTTAACATTTAGAAGCCAACCACGATTTTTCACCTCCTTTACAGGAGATCGGTATTAAGCATTTAGTTCCGACCATGATAACAATCGGAAGCTCTCGGACATTTAGATAACTTGCATCGTAAATGAACGAGGTGTTACAGTATGGTCATTTGCACTGTTTTCTCGTGGTCACGTGATAATCTTTGAAAATGAAAGTCAAAATGCAGAAATCGATGGGTCTCTGTGAAAACTGTTAAAATATGGAAAAATAAAGGTTGGCAGGTAGGTAAAACTTACATAAATGAAGAGATAAATGAAAAATGAACAGATCGATGCCCGATTTATATAATTCCAAGGCCCTAAATCGGCACCAGAAGCGACGAAGCAGCGCATCTATTTTGGGTGGGCAAATATCCACTTTTTGATATGGGACGAGCTCTGACGTCCCACGGCCCCAGCTTGTCTGGCAAAACAGCCGTTGGACGTCAGAGTAATCTCGGACTAAGAGCTAGGGTCCCTGTTTTAGTTATCTTCTCCTGTTTACTAGTTGATGGATTTATTGTTGTTAGTAGTGATCTCAAATGTAGCATATTGAAGGACAGGTACCTTAATTTGTATAGGCATGGCGTTTAGACATCTTTATGGCAGTTCCTGAGGTTAATTCACTGTACCCTGTGTACTCCTGGAACTGCATTCAATGCGTCCCATGAGCTGTCATGTGAGGTCCAATAAGTTCCAAATAAAATTGACTTATTACTCATATTATCGAAGCTATGAATTCATGACAAAGTTCATCTGACCTACCATCATTTTCCAGTTAATAATTTAATGACCCATACATTAAGAGAGGGATGCATTCGGCTATATATTACTTCCGCTGCTCAGTTTACTGAAAGTTAGCAATTAAAATTGTTCGTATATAAGTCAGACAGAAAGATGCAGGAATCCGACATGAGTATATATAGTTACGTTTAAACATAAGAAAACTTTCAACAGTCTTATCCCATCAGAACACCCTTGTTTATATAAAGCTACCACCATAATTTATATATACTTGAACTTCATCTCAAATTTATACCTACAATCATGACAATCATGACAATGTTATATCTGCAAATTATCGTTAAGAAAATTGAGAATCAAAATTGTGAATATGTCAAAGAGACAACAATTCGACCAAAAAGCAGATAACGAACGAAGGCCGCCAATGGGTATTAAACGCAGCGAGAACATTTTGCACTCGGAGGTGGGCTCAGCTGGGCCCTAAATAAAAGTGTGTAATAGTTCAGTGAAGATAGACGTCATACTAAATTCCAAAACATTAAAAAGAACTAAATTTCTAAATGGATTTTGACCCCTGCTATTGTGACATGGTGGTTACACCGCCTGTGCTGTTTCCATCGCCCTAGACCACTCCACCAACTAGGCTTTATAAATTTTAGCTTTCTTAAGTCGAGCACGTACTACGTAATGTCTTTCCTCATTGCCTTATCTAGGGTTCTTACACAATACAATGTAAAGTGGTTGTCACTGAACTGCATCTGATATCGTCAGCACTTTAAGAGATACTATCAATTTAAAATATAGATCTATGAATGTATAGAATGAATGCAGAAGACGGTGAAAAATATTTATTTCATAATGAATTTCTCGAAACCAGTCCATAGAACAATGGCATATAGTAGCGATTTCATTCCGTTTTACTGCATAATCATTGTAACAGGAAATCTAGTGATAAAATATATCATTTGGGACTTAACATTTTCTTATGTGATAAACTAGTTTTTATGGTCCCTGTCAAATTGTTGATATCATACAATTTCCTTTCTATTGATATATATGATTTAAGACGACAATCTTTTACCCTTGTACAGTTCTCATAAATTGTTTGAGAAGAAACAATCACGACAACAAACAAAAACTCTCAAAAACTGAGGCAATAAATCTTCAATCATAAGGTCAGGAAAATGTAGATATTTGACCTTTTGAATTTCATAGTTGAAAAGTTACTAAACAGTTATGAATTCTGATCGAATTCTACAGTTCTATTCACTTGGTTCGATGTAAACGTGTTGTCTTGTAAAATCACTGCACACAGACGTTACAGCTAATTATATAAAAAAGAAAATATATTATGATTACTTATGAGACATCTCTTTTAAATGAGAGATCAAAAAGACTCAGAAATTAGCAGCTACAGGTCACCGTACGACCTTAAACAATGGAAAAAAAATCCTCATATCGCATATTAAGTTATAAAAGGCCCCGAATTCATATGTGTAAAACAATTCAAACGAGAAAACTTACGGCCTGATAAATGTACAAAAATTAACGAAAAACAAATTTGTAACACAGCAACAAACGGCAACCACTGAATTACAGGCTCCTGACTTGGGGAAGACACATACATACAGAATGAGGCGGGGTGAAACATGTTAGCGGGATCCCAACCTCCCCCTAACCTGGGACAGTGGTGTAACAGTACAACATAAGAACGAACTATAAAAATCAGTTGAAAAAGGCTGAACTCATCAGATGGATACAAATAGAAATACACCTAACAAATACAAAGAGTGAAATCTAATTAACTTAAATCGAACAAAAGCATCACCGACGTTTTAAAGGAAAATTTTTCTGTAAGAAACAGAATTGACTTTTTTTTATTTTAATTATTTAATTTTAACATGTTCATACTGCAGGAATCAAGTTGAAAATCATAAAGAGAAAGGAGGCAACTTCGCTGTGTATTATAAAGGGGAGTTAGTGATAGATTTGTGGGGAGGCTATGCCGACAGAGATTCTCACCAGAGATGGAAAAACGATACACTAGCCACGCTGTTTTCCACCACAAAAGGAGTAGCAGCCATACTTGCAGCCAAACTTGTAGACAAGTAAGTTTTCAAAAGCACCAAGCATCAAAGTTCAGTTCTCACAGTGTTTCAAATTCATAGGAAAATAACATAGACGTGTTCCACTGAAAAGGAAGGCAGACAGTTATAGACCTTTTCAACATCTCTCGACACCTACAGTTGAGAACGACTACGACAGGTAAAATGTGAAGGGTCGTCTCAAAAATTTAAAAAAAATGAGATCATTATTGATTTTATTGCTTTCAATCATTGACAATGATAAAACTTTCCTACAGAGTCCAAATGGCATGGTTTTTTTTAATTTATTATAAAGAAAATGATAGATTTAAGTCACATTTCATCTTTTAGACGTTTAGCTTCTAGCTGTCCTGGTTGAATTTGGAAAACGAAAAGAACAAATCATGTTTTATTGTAGTTGATATTTAATTAAACAGTGATTATGTCGGTTGACAAGGCCGGTACATGTCTGTTAGTTTTGGCCTTGGATGCCTCCATAATGTACTCAATACTTTGTATCATTTCAATTCACCAATTTGGTGTTCCACCTGAATTCTGTATTCACCAATCACTGCTTAACGTTGTAACATTGAAACGAGGGGTCAATTATATTTTTTTTCAAAATTCATCAAGGAAAAACTTTACCTCGAACAAGATATCTTGAAGCGGAGAAGACCGTCGTTGATAAAGAAAAAACGTGATATTTTCCTTCGACCTAAAAAATCAATATGTAATTATGTAAAAATTGAATATGTACAACATCAACTAAGATGAAGATCTGTGGAAAAACACAAAGTTGGTCGTGTTCACAAGTGTGACACGGACGGACGGTCCAGTATTCTTATTCATTTTTGAAAAAAATCATAAAAGCTTTTACACCAACAAATTAAATCGTTATTGGCATGCGGCAAATATTTGGCGAAAGACTCACATAATCACAAAAGTGAAGAGAAAATGGGTTAGGATTCTGAATGATTGGAATATTTGTTTAATCCATTCAACATGAAATGTCGTGCAAATACATACGAAATAAGAATATTATATGACAGAGACATATGTATGGTGGACAGATGCGGACGTTTCCCCTTTTCGTGTTTTCGGGGAAATCCAGAAATCGAGAAAGCGAAATCGAGAAATCGGGAAATCGAGAAATCAAGAAATTGGGAAATCGAGAAATAGAGAAAGCAAAAACGCAAAATTGAGAATTCATTTCGCGTTTTCGTGTTTTCTCTTTCGTGTTTTGGCGTTTTTGCTTTCTTGATTTCTCGATTTCTCCATTTTCCGATCTTATCTATTTCCCAATTTCTCGATTTTCCTATTTCTCGATTTCCCGATTTCCCGATTTCGCAATTTCTCGATTTTGCTTTCTCGATTTCTCGAATTCCCAATTTCGCGTTTGCAAAATGAAAGGAGAAGTCACGAAAACGCGAAAAGGCGAAATAAATGGCCGCATCCGGCCACCATACATATATTTATTTATTTATTTGCTTGATATATATTCTTAAACTATATAGTCAAAATAGTATAAAACCGCCAATCCAATATGTAACGTAATGATAATCAGGATGGTTTTTATACACCCGTCGTCTTTTAGACGGGACGTATTATGGTATACCGTTGTCCGTCCGTCCGTCCGTCTGTCCGTCGTCCACACTTCGGACAATAACTCAAAAACACTTTCACCAATTTCCATGAAACTTAAGTGAATTGTTTATATCTATTGACGTAAGCTCCCTTTCGTTTTTTTTTAATTTCAGATTTTAAGTTTTGGATTTATGGGGCTTTATTCATAAAAAAGGGGGGATTTTCAACACTTCGGACAATAACTCAAAAAGGCTTTCACCAATGTCCATGAAACTTTGGTGAATTGTTTATATCTATTGATGTAAGCTCCCTTTCAATTTTTATAAATTTCAGATTTTAAGTTTTGGATTTATGGGGCTTTATTCATAAAAAAGGGGGATTTTCAACACTTCGGACAATAACTCAAAAAGGCTTTCACCAATGTCCATGAAACTTTGGTGAATTGTTTATATCTATTGATGTAAGCTCCCTTTCAATTTTTATAAATTTCAGATTTTACATTTCCGTGTTATGAATTTTTATGCTTAAAAAAGGGGGGACTTTACAATTTTGGGACAATAACTAACACTTTCACAAAATTTTATGCAACTTTGATAAATTGTTTATATCTATTGACATAAGCTCCCTTTCCATTTTTATAAATTTTAGATTTTACGTTTTCTTAAGTAATGAATTTTTATACTTAAAAAAGGGGGATTTTATGAAACTTTGGTGAATATATTAATGTAACATCCCTTTTGATTTGTATATATATTTCTAGTTGATCATATAAATTCATTTAAAGCATAAAAGACAAGTTAAAAGAGCAACGGGCGTATCATGCGCTAAAGCGCAGCCCTTTATTGTCTTTGAGACGACCCATCCATTTTACCTGTAAACTGTAGGTGTCATTAGTCGGTGTCGAGAGATGTTGAAAAGGTCTTATACTGACCACAAGAATAGATAGCTGAAGAGGCAATTATCAAAGTGTACTAAAAATTGCACCCCCAAATTCTTTCATTGTAAAAAAAACCTTTAAAATTTTGTTGTGTATTCATTTTCGTTTTACTGTAGGTAGAAAAATATTAACAAGTAGTCATTTTTTCTGAAAGTGTTACATTAATGATCTCATTTATGCAGAATTTTTCGTTTTCAGAGGACATTTAGATTACAAAGAACTAGTATCACATTACTGGCCTGGGTTTGAGTCTAATGGGAAAGACAATGTTACAGTAGAGATGTTGTTAAGTCATCAGGTTAGGTTGTTTCCTCTACATTTCACTGTTTTGTAAGTCATGGTATCTAGATAAACATGTCGTCTGCTAATAGCATTTCAATTTTAACAGTTATAGATCCGTCATTGATCGTAAGAAGGCTTCACAGCAAACACTAAAATAATTACACTAAAGCATTCCAAGACGTCAGAATTATTAAACACTACAATCTATGAAAGAAAAATGACAAACACATATAAAAGCTCAATTCTAAATCTTTCTATTGCCAGAGTGGTCCAGATGACATTGATTCAGGCAATGAGGGATCTTTTAAATTAATCATGACTAAAATTCTTTCTTATGAAAAAAAAAAAAAAAAAAATTCTGCAACAATCATCTCTAATGCATAAAACTTTCCATTACTAATGATATTGTTTTTTTTTTGCAAAAACAACTAAAGAGCCTTTGTCACTCACCTTGGTCTGATTACTCCGGTACAAGTTCACAATTCACTCGAATAGCCACCTTATTAAGAATATAATATTGCAATTTTAAGCAAAATCTTTTAGACACGAGCCTAAATCAATTACATTGAAACATTACTTTGAAATTTAAATATATTCTATCAATGAACAAAATGAGAAAAAAAAGAAGATTGGTAAAATCTAAGAGATCATTGATACACTAAGAACAAAAAACTATATTCATACTAAAATTTTCTTAGACCACTACAGACCCCATGACAAATATTTTGTCATCAAAACAACATCTTGAAAATCACAGGTCTGTTTAAATTCCTTTGGAAGGTCAAACAAGTGGAATGACTGATCATCACATACTGGATATTCTGAGAACTAAAATATTCTATACAAATGTTGTTTTATGTCTACCAAATGCTATTTTTTTCATCCTTCTTCTGTTAATATCTTCTCTGTCAGCAACCAAATCCGAACTTCAGAGCTTTATGCGAAACTGAATTACTCGGACGTAATGTTAAGGATAAAGCGACATGTATTTAATTCTTCTTGAGAAGACCTGTTTGAAATTTGCCTGATAATATACAAATATGGAAACAAGAAGGTGATTGGACAGACCTTATATTGTCCAGATATTGTTTTCGGGAACCTCACCTGAACTGCTACTCTCGATGTAGTAATGTTCAAGGACGTGGCAATGTATCCAATGTATCTAAGGGTTGTATGAACCAGACGTGGAGTCTACGAGAACCCGCATGAAGATCTGTTTGTGAGCCTAAAATACGCCGAAGATCTGTAAGGATACAAACACTCAATTATCATTCTACACTAGTATTTAAACATTGGAAATATTATCTGTTTAAACATTATTCCTCACTAAAAACTTAAAAAAAAGTTATTGAAATATTTCGCCTATCTTTGTTACATAGAAAAAAATGTTATCGTAGATGTGAAGACGTGTTTGTAGGAAAAGACAAACACCCCTTTTTTTAATAAAAGGTTTAGTTGTTTTAGTACTTTTACTTACGACATATTTGATACTAGTATATAAAATAGATGAAGTACTTATCAGATAGTCTGCATTCCTATAGGAACCACATTAGCAACATGCAAGCGAGACGTGAATAAGGAGAATACATTTCTACCCAAGGTGGTAAGATTTACCAGACCAAGTGTTTCTTGTCAGCAATGGCCAGTGTTTTCTTTGGGTGTTGGTGCAACGGAGGCGATTGAACCAATCTAAATTAATTTAAAAGTCATGAGACAACAGTGACAGGGCATTAGATCAAGGATGTTGAATCTCCGATAGTTAATTGATTGTTTCTACAATAGCTTATACGTTGTATAGACATATTTTTGTCATTTATACTTTTAAGTTTGGATGTTTTTAGAAAATATTGTATTTGAATGTTTATAGGCTGGACTTTCTTACATGGATGAAAAATTAACTTTAAACGATGTGGTATCGGATCCAGAAAAGTTAAGAAAAACACTAGGGAATGAACGTCCAAAATGGCCGCCAGGTAAGAGTGAACAAAAATTTAAAAAAAACATATCTTCTATGACAACATGTAATATCTAGATGCAAGTTTGTATTTTTATATTGTAATTGTTCTTTGAATTCAGTTTAACCGGCAGATTTGCTTCAATCTCATTATTCATTTTTGTCGAGCTTTCGACATTAGTCGAAAAAGCGAGACATTATGATCCTACATTCCGTCGTCGGTGTCACAAATATTCACTCTGTGGTAAGTTTTTGAAATTTTAATAACTTTCTTAGCTATCCTTGATTTCTACCAAACTTGGACAGAAGCTTGTTTATAATCATAAGATAGTATCCAGAAGTAAATTTTGTTAAAATAAAATTCCTGTTTTTCCGTATTTTTCTTTTAAATGGATTATTACCAAACTTGGACAGAAGCTTCTTACAATCAAAAGATAGTATGGAGAGGAATATTTTTATTGAATTTTATTTTGTTGAGCATGCAATGAACGGGCGTATGACATTTGCGCCGATTTTGAAAATATTCATTCTTTCATTTGCGCCGATTTCATTTTTTCATTTGCGCCGATTTTATATTTGCTCCTAATTAGATTTACAGGTAAGTTAATACTTGTACATGTACTATGTAATGTACTATACTATTGGTAAAGTCTGGTTATAAATGCTGTTCATTTATGTTAATTTTGATTCATATTGTTCTAAAACTTCATAGTAACATGATAGACATATTGCACACTGAAACGAGTCGAGGAGTCAATTCTAGTCGGATTCATCGAGGGCCATACATATCGGATGATAAGTGTCCTGAAACACATTTTACTTATGTACCATAAAATCGTGTACAGCCAGAGTCACCACGGATTCTATTGTCAAAACACAGAACGAGCATAACCATGTGGTAGATGTCCGAAAGACAGCGGGTACAGTCAATGTAAAGTCTGGAGATGTATCTTGTAGGACTTCTTCCACTACCCGTGGTGAGCAGGGGACAACAGTTATATACAAGTTATGATTGATAATTCATTAAATTTGTACAAGTGGCTAACTGAGGAGGTCTATAATGATAAATGAAAAAGAACATGACTTGGATTGAGAGTTCATTCATTGGCACTCATACCACTTCTTCTAATATCTATTCACCTGTAATTTACCTGTAAAAAAAATGGTCGCAAATGAAAAAAAAATCGGCGCAAATGAAAGAAAAAATCGGCGCAAATGCAAAACGCCACAATGAACAACAGCAAAAGTAGGCGAGACACGTGGTTCCGCAGAACCCTTACAAATTTTTGTTAGGACTTTCCTTCATTTAACAGTGAAGAGAGAGATGCATATATTATGACTATTCTCCACTTACCTTCAAGGAAATATATTTTCTTGTTATTGAAAATGGTCAAATATAATATGAATTACAATATTGATATGATTGAGAATTGAAAAATTTGTAACAACCCAAGTAACAACTGGATGTATATATCAACAGGCACAGGATTTGCTTATCATGGTATTACTTTCGGATTTTATATTGACCAACTGTTACAACTGGCTGATCCACAGAAGAGAAGAGTTGACAAACTGCTTATAGAAGAAATAGCAAAACCATTTAGTAAATATTTTTTAACGTTTGCATTTGATTGAACAGTGAGTTTTTGAAGAACAAGTATCTCAACTCTGTAGAAAAAATAATTTAAATGTCGGTTTTACCTAATAATAGTAATAAAAGTGCGTTGGTTTTAGCCAATGAGATAGCAATCATACCGAAAGGGATACATATATAGAGTCGAAACATCATATTGCAAAATGTTTTTATGCGAAATACTCTAATCATTGTACCAAAAAACTATATATTTTTTTAAAGTATTCATACCAAAACTTATAGTTTGTTAGTGATGATTTCAAGTAAAGCGTGTATAATTGTGTGGTATATTGGATTTTTAAAAATATTTGGTATACTTTAACTTTTCCTTGTATTGAATTTGATTGCTGAAAAAAATGATATTGACAACATGTATACCTCCAAAGATACTATCAATTTCCCTTTTATAAGATAGATCTATAATTGTATAGAATGCATATAAAACGAGGCTGTAATTTTGACTACTCGGTATTTTATCAACATTATTTTGTTTAAAAATGAAAATTCTTATTCAAACACTACTATGAATAGCTCATGCTCATATTTTAAATCGCTATTAGAACTGGTAATTTCAAAACCAGGTAGATATTTCAATACAATACCAGTAAACTGATAACAGAAAGTAAGAACTATTTACGGAAACTATTTTTACCAAACAAGCTAGATAATTCATATTGATAGATTAGAATTTTCATATACACTAGTTTATTCATGATTTAAAATGGAGCATTATGACCTAGTTTAGATGTAATGTAATGTAATAATGATAACCAAATAGTAACCGTTGATTTCCTGTAATAAAATAAAGAGACCCTTCACTAGAATGCTGGACTAGTGAAATGAATTGTGAATAAAAAATATTGACCGTTATTGATGTGAACATTTACTTATATTTTTTGCCTAAAACTAAATCAAATAAACTAGAAATAAACTAGAAATAAAGGCAACAGAAGTTTAGCGATGTCTAATCTCGTCAATCGACTAGGGAGTTGCAAATTGAGGGATGAACATGAACTCCAAATTGAGTGAGACTGGATACGTTAGCGTAAGCATGTAAACCCGATGTATATATTTTGTCTGCTTTATAGGCTGAAGCTGGTCTTTTTAAATTACTGTTACAATTGTGAAGTACGATAGTAATTACGTTTCCTTAGCACTAATTCTACGTACAAAACAGAATTGTTTTTTCATTAATGATCATTTTGTGTTTTGATAGATTTAGAATTATATATTGGTCTACCAAAATGCGAAGTTTACCGCACTGCGAGATTTGAATTAGTTACTGTTACCAAATACGTTGCAAAGTTAATATTTACACCGTCACTGTGGAAAAGACTATGGATATTCTTGAGGTATCCAGATAGCATTGCAACTAAAGGGACACGAGTTATGACAGACCCAGTAAGTATAATAGCTATTTTAACCGACAGTTACAATAATATATGGAGTAGGTAATCAACAGACAACTTTAATATCAAGGTAACCATGACTGAAGAACAATGGTTCAAATAAAAAAAATCTCTCAAGTACTTGCATAACATTTGGTGCTCGTATCCGCCCACAAAGCAACACACAGTATGGCAGTGGACACTGCTATGAAGTTATTTCTAAACCGAGTTTTTAAAAAATGAAATTATAAATTCTTTTACATCTAATGCTATTCGCTCCACGGAGAGTCAAATATTGAAATTCACTTATTTTCATGGTACCCAATTTTCGTGGGTTGAAAAGGAAAATTAGCATTTTCGTGGATATTTGATTTGAATGTTTTGTTTAAGTCTGCATACAAACTTATGTAGAATTTGTAATGGGTTAGCAAATAAATTCGTGGTTTGACTGTACCCACGAAATCCTTCTTTCACACAATTGTATCAAACAGATTGTCATTTTTTTAAATGGTCATTCTTAATTTCTGACTGTATATTTATTACTGTAACTCATAAAACACCGTCTTTTATAGTAAAACAAATATGAACTATATAAATTTGACAAATTTAAATGATTGAATGTGTTATCATTTTTCGTATATGACCAACGGACATATTTCCTTTGACTAGTAAAGTGATGTAAGTTGAAGGGGTCATTGATCTTTAAAAAGTAAGTACAACAGTGGAGATATTAATATCTTGTTACAATTTTAGATTACAAATGATCCTGCTCGAAGGTGCATACCACTTTCGTCTTTTAACGGTCATGGCAATGCAAGATCGTTGGCTAAGTTATATGGAATCCTGGCAAATGGTGGGAAAGACAAGGGGAAAACTTTAATGTCATTGGAAACTATACGTACACTATTTTCTCCGATTATCTCTGGTCATACTTTAGACCTAGGTGAATATGAGGTACTAGGACGAGGTTTAGCGGAATATCACAATACTCAGGTAAGTAATCAGAGACGTTTGAAACATAGCTCAGATAGCATCATTGCCATGCCGAGGAATATTGAGTGGATTGGTGTTTTTCTGTTTTTTCTGTTTTTTTTTTTTTTTTTTATCATAATTGCATTTAGTTGGCCATGACAAAATCAAGTGATCTTTTTAAATTATTGTCTCCTTTTTAAAAACACGAATATATGAAATTTTCGTCGAACGTCGCAAATAAACTGAACATTTATAGCGCAGTTATAACTACCTCACAGTTCATCTGGTTGATAAAGCAAAGCTTCTTTTATAGACATAAAATAAAACGAATAAACGTATTGTACCTTTTTGTCTTTTAAGACGGAATCGGTATATTTAAGATTTCGATAAAGTTTCCTTCAATGATAACTGTGTTAATAGCAAAGTTGTAATCTTCGACCTGTTCTGTGACTGGTCGAAAATAATTTCATTGTTTTTGTTTAAAAAATAGTTGTTGTTTATTATTCAGTAATTAACAGTAAATTTTCAATATATATATACATGTATCTGAGATGCAATATCTCCTATTTAAATTTGATTTTGGTGAACACCTTCTTACTAGAATAGAATTATTAGTCAAGGGCAAATTTTTATTTTCAACCTCCGGGTGCGGGTGTTTCTCGCTGCATTGAAGACCCATTGGTGGACTTCGGCTGTTGTCTGCTCTATGGTCATGTTGTTGTCTCTTTGACGCATTCCCCATTTCCATTCTCAATTTTATGCCGACCTAATATTGTATGGATCGCTTTCTCAAACTAGTAATATTTACGGATGTAAAATCTCACTTTTTTAGCTCACCTGGCCTAAAAGGCCAAGTGAGCTTTTCTCATCACTTGGCGTCCGTCGTCGTCCGTCGTCCGTCGTTGTCGTTAACTTTTACAAAAATCTTCTCCTCTGAAACCACTGGGCCAAATTCAACCAAACTTGGCCAAAATCATCATTGGGGTATCTAGTTTAAAAAATGTGTCCGGTGACCCGGCCAACCATCCAAGATGGCCGCCATGGCTAAAAATAGAACATAGGGGTAAAATGCAGTTTTTGGCTTATAACTCAAAAACCAAAGCATTTAGAGCAAATCTGACATGGTGTAGAATTGTTAAACAGGTGAAGATCTATCTGCCCTGAAATTTTCAGATGAATCGGATAACCCGTTGTTGGGTTGCTGCCCCTGAACTAGTAATTTTAAGGAAATTTTGCTGTTTTTGGTTATTATCTTGAATATTATTATAGATAGAGATAAACAGTTAACAGCAATAATGTTCAGCAAAGTAAGATTTACAAATAAGTCTCATGACTGAAATGGTCAGTTGACCCCTTTAGGAGTTATTGCCCTTTATAGTCAATTTTTAACCATTTTTCATAAATCTTTGTAATATTTTACAAAAATCTTCTCCTCTGAAACTACTGGGCTAAATTAATCCAAACTTGGCCACAATCATCTTTTGGGTTAGACTATTAGTTTGAAAAATGTGTCCGGTGACCCGGCCATCAAACCAATATGGCCGCCATGGCTAAAAATAGAACATAGGGTAAAATGCAGTTTTTGGCTTATAACTCAAAACCCAAAGCATTTAGAGCAAATCTGACAGGGGTAAATTTGTTTATCAGTTCAAGATCTATCTGCCCTGAAATTTTAGATGAATCGGACAACCCGTTGTTGGGTTGCTGGCCCTGAATTAGTAATTTTAAGGAAATTTTGCTCCTTTTGGTTATTATCTTGAATATTATTATAGATAGAGATAAACTATAAACAGCAATAATGTTCACCAAAGTAAGATTTATAAATAAGTCAACATGACTGAAATGGTCAGTTGACCTCTTTAGGAGTTATTGCCCTTTATAGTCAATTTTTAACCATTTTTCGTAAATCTTAGTAATCTTTTACAAAAATCTTCTCCTCTGAAACTACTGGGCTAAATTAATCCAAACTTGGTCACAATCATCTTTTGGGTTAGTAGTTTGAAAAATGTGTCCGGTGACCCGGCCATCCAACCAAGATGGCCGCCATGGCTAAAAATAGAACATGGGGTAAAATGCAGTTTTTGGCTTATAACTCAAAACCCAAAGCATTTAGAGCAAATCTGACATGGGGTAAAATTGTTCATCAGGTCAACATTTATCTGCTCTGAAATTTTTAGATGAATCGGACAACCCGTTGTTGGGTTGCTGACCCTGAATTGTTAGTTTTAAGGAAATTTTGCTGTTTTTGGTCATTATCTTGAATATTATTATTGATAGAGATAAACTGTAAACAACAATAATGTTCAGCAAAGTAAGATTTACAAATAAGTCAACATGACCGAAATGGTCAATTGACCCCCTTAGGAGTTATTGTTCTTTATAGTCAATTTTTAACAATTTTCATAAAATTTGTAAATTTTTACTAACATTTTCCACTGAAACTAATGGGCCAAGTTCATTATGGATAGAGATAATTTTAAGCAGCAAGAATGTTCAGTAAAGTAAGATGTACAAACACATCACCATCACCAAAACACAATTTTGTCATGAATCCATCTGCTTCCTTTAATATTCACATAGACCAAGGTGAGCGACACAGGCTCTTTAGAGCCTCTAGTTATAAATGTAAACATTATGATAATCGTAATAACGGTTTTAACTAGTCATTATCGTTATTGCCAACTTGTTTAAAAAATTGTAGGTTTTCATTCAATGCCATAGCTCTTATGTTACCTTTTTTTATCTGATCGTCGGTTTTTTCCGTGTTCTATATCAATTTCTGTAAATCTACAATTCAAGCTTATATAGTTGAATTAGGTTATAGGCTAATAAATCATTGGCCCTTGACATTGACCAGGACAATTCCAGTTTCACCAGTACTACATACCATCTTATGCGTTTGCTAGTGTAGTCTTAAACGTTATAGGCTTTAATTCAGAAACGATAAATAAATATTTCTAGGTATGAAATATATTTTAACTTTAAAGTCATATGAAACTTCAAATTACAAAAAAAAAAAAATATGCATATGTTTTTTAAAACTAAATGGATAGTTTTCATTATACAACTTATGTACATATACTTTTTTCTGAAGAAAATTCCTTAATTTGTCCACATTTAGAAGAAGTTTACCTATTTTTAATATCTTGCTGCTAGGAAGCAATTCGCCGACATATTTTCCGTATGCATAGTGACCTAAGCGTGAGCCTCCTCGTAAAAATCCGGTGATAGCAATACGCATGAATGTGTCATTAAAATAAACAATTACCTGATTATATATGTTAAACACGTGCTAAATACCCATGCTTTTTATTGATTATTTACTATAAGGTGACAATCGGTAAACTTCGGCTTCAAAACACGGCATTTAATGAGTAGCCATATTTGTTAAATCATAACAAACAGATAGAAAAAAAATTGACGATTATACGATATATTTGCTTTAAAAATGATAAAATCGTGCACAGAGGACTAAGTTTATGATATATACATGCATTGGTTCAAGAATTGGATGAACATTACTTTTCACCAGTCACTCGTTTCATGACTTTAAATAAAGAAAGTTAAATATTCCATCACAGTTATTTCTTTTCAGCGTTCACCAATTGTACTCACAGAAAGGGTTTACTTCTTTAGTTGTTAATTTTTCTTTATATCTTTTTTAGCTCACCTGGCCCAAAGGGCCAAGTGAGCTTTTCTCAGCACTTGGCGTCCGGCGTCCGTCGTCCGTCGTCTGTCGTCCGTCGTCCGTCGTCGTCCGGCGTCGTTAACTTTTACAAAAATCTTCTCCTCTGAAACTACTGGGCCAAATTTAACCAAACTTGGCCACAATCATCATTGGGGTATCTAGTTTAAAAAATGTGTCTGGTGACCCGGTCAACCAACCAAGATGGCCGCCATGGCTAAAAATAGAACATAGGGGTAAAATGCAGTTTTTGGCTTATAACTCAAAAACCAAAGCATTTAGAGCAAATCTGACATGAGTAAAATTGTTCATCAGGTCAAGATCTATCTGCCCTGAAATTTTCAGATGAATCGGACAACCCGTTGTTGGGTTGCTGCCCCTGAATTGGTAATTTTAAGGAAATTTTACTGTTTTTAGTTATTATCTTGAATATTATTATAGATAGAGATAAACTGTAAACAGCAATAATGTTCAGCAAAGTAAGATTTACAAATAAGTCAACATGACCCAAATGGTCAGTTGACCCCTTTAGGAGTTATTGCCCTTTATAGTCCATTTTTAACCATTTTTCGTAAATCTTAGTTATCTTTTAGAAAAATCTTCTCCTCTGAAACTACTGGGCCAAATTAAACCAAACTTGGCCACAATCATCATTGGGGTATCTAGTTTAAAAAATGTGTCCGGTGACCCGGCCAACCAACCAAGATGGCCGCCATGGCTAAAAATAGAACATAGGGGTAAAATGCAGTTTTTGGCTTATAACTCAAAAACCAAAGCATTTAGAGCAAATCTGACATGGGGTAAAATTGTTCATCAGGTCAAGATCTATCTGCCCTGAAATTTTCAGATGAATCGGACAACCCGTTGTTGGGTTGCTGCCCCTGAATTGGTAATTTTAAGGAAATTTTACTGTTTTTAGTTATTATCTTGAATATTATTATAGATAGAGATAAACTGTAAACAGCAATAATGTTCAGCAAAGTAAGATTTACAAATAAGTCAACATGACCAAAATGGTCAGTTGACCACTTTAGGAGTTATTGCCCTTTATAGTCAATTTTTAACCATTTTTCATAAATCTTAGTAATCTTTTAGAAAAATCTTCTCCTCTGAAACTACAGGGCCAAATTTAACCAAACTTGGCCACAATCATCATTGGGGTATCTAGTTTAAAAAATGTGTCCGGTGACCCGGCCAACCAACCAAGATGGCCGCCATGGCTAAAAATAGAACATAGGGGTAAAATGCAGTTTTTGGCTTATAACTCAAAAACCAAAGCATTTAGAGCAAATCTGACAGGGGTAAAATTGTTCATCAGGTCAAGATCTATCTGCCCTGAAATTTTCAGATGAATCGGACAACCCGTTGTTGGGTTGCTGCCCCTGAAATGGTAATTTTTAGAAAATTTTGCTGTTTTTGGTTATTATCTTGAATATTATTATAGATAGAGATAAACTGTAAACAGCAATAATGTTCAGCAAAGTAAGATCTACAAATAAGTCAACATGACCAAAATGGTCAGTTGACCACTTTAGGAGTTATTGCCCTTTATAGTCAATTTTTAACCATTTTTCATAAATCTTAGTAATCTTTTAGAAAAATCTTCTCCTCTGAAACTACAGGGCTAAATTTAACCAAACTTAGCCATAATCATCATTGGGGTATCTAGTTAACAAAATCTGTCCAGTGACTCGGCCAACAAACCAAGATGGCCACCATGGCTAAAAATAGAACATGGGGGTAAAATGCAGTTTTTGGCTTATAACTCAAAAACCAAAGCATTAAGAGCAAATCTGACAGGAAGTAAAATTGTTGATCAGGTCACGATCTATCTGCCCATGAATTTTCAGATGAATTTGATAATCGGTTGTTAGGTTGCTGCCCCTGAATTGGTTATTTTGAGGAAATTTTGCTGTTTTTTTGTTATTATCTTGAATATTATTATAGATAGAGATAAACTGTAAACAGCAATAATGTACAGCAAAGTAAGAACTAAAAATAAGTCAGTATGACCAAAATAGTCAATTGACCCCCTAAGGAGTTATTGCCCTTCATAGTCAATTTTTAACAATTTAAGATTTTCAATAACATTTTCCACAGAAAGTACTGTTATAGATAGAGATAATTGTAAGCAGCAAGAATGTTTAGTGAAGTAAGATCTACAAACACATCACCATCACCAAAACACAATTTTGTCATGAATCCATCTTTGTCCATTGTTTAATATTCACATAAACCAAGGTGAGCGACACAGGCTCTTTAGAGCCTCTAGTTTCAATTTGTTAATTTAAAATTACCTCGGTCAATCTTAGTTTTTTTGGAACTTTTGGAAATTTCTGAAATACCTACCACCAGGCACTCTGGATAATAAAACACGTGCATTCTATTGCAGTTGAATCATTAGTAGACCGTGAGTCAATGCCAAATTATAATTGTAGAAATAAGAAAACTTTGTAAATGCAAAACAAAAAAAGCAAAAAAAAGTTTTAATTAAATAGCATAATTGAAGAGGGATATATGTACAGAAATAAGAGTGCACTGGTTCCCTTGACATTAATGCCAAGGGGGGAATAACTGTGCATATTAATTGTTCTTCTCTTCTTCCTTATATATAAATCGATCGTTTGTAGGGAGATATTTGCTATGGTCATCCAGGTTATGGCGGACAGATGGGATTTTCAGATGTGAAGGACAACATTGGAATGGCCTATCTGACGAATGATCTTTCTGTATATGGAGTTGGAAATGATCCCAAGTTTCTTGCCTTACAAAGACAATTCTACAAAGCTTTAGAACAAAACAAGAAATGAGATTTTATAAAGATAAACAGAATCTCTTATATAAAAAAAAAGAAGTTCACCTATATCTTTTATTATTTTTTTATAAACTGGTGATTAATGTGATAATTTGTGATTAAATTTAAAAAAAATGGCAATATTGAAAGCATTTTTAGACTGTTCTCTACAACAGTTATATGTCATGAGGATAGTATAACTTTAGTGTTCTGTATATTGCTGTGTTGTACTGTATGTTGTTGATGTATCATTTCTATGCGGTTAACTTTATGAGAATCTTTGATAGAGTCCTGTGGGTAATTTTATTGATCAAATCCCAAAATGAAAATAATGTCAAATCAGGTATCATGTCCATCATGGTAATTAATGCTGTACGTTGTAAATGGTGTATCATTTGAAGATATTACCCAGATAGATCCAGATTCTGAAATTGTACATTTTGTATTTGCAACAGCTGTATCCGATCTACGATAACTTACAGTGAGTTAATAGATAGTGATTGCATGATTTTACATTCCATTTACTGGTATACAAATATGTTTTTTATTTCAGCAGCTACAATTTTCAACACATTAATTTATATGTATTCATTTAAACAATTGCATTTTTGTAATTTTTGACATGTAACATAATTTATCTTACCTCCTATACATTTCTAGGAATATGATTGGTTAAAAGCGTCCGCGTGGAGACCGTGTATATTTCATATTAGGTATTAGGGAGGCGGGGCTTATTTCATACACGGTTAGTAGTGGTGTTACGTCCCTTTATAAAAACAAAACGGTACTGAGAAAAAATCTTAAAGGTTTCAACAGACGAAGAAATTCATGTTTAAGATTAAAATGAATTCATAAAACACATTTAAACCTAACCAGTTGTTATTGTTTTCATCTGTTTATGTAGGATCAATGGAAGTAGTTTCTTAATGCTAACAGTATTGAAGACTTGCTCATTTTGATAGGTCACTAGTCTAAATTTCACACATTAAGATAGTCGGTAAGATAAATTCGTTATATAGTGTGCTAGTGACGTAATACGGTATATATGAGGTCAGTAAATTCCTTATATGGATTCCAGCTTCGCTCTCACCCCATATGGAATGTACTGACCCCATTTATACCGTATTAGGTCACTAGCACACTATGTAACTAATAGTATTTTGTCTTAAGAAGTTTGTTATATTCGCACAGGTCGTGGTAAAAAACTCTTGTGTATTCATCTGATCTTTGACTTTTTATTAATTTTGATTCTTTGGATGGCTACATACTGTTAATTCAAAATAAGTCATTTTCCATCGGAATCCCAGATTTTGGAGGCACCAAATACATAAATTTGTTATAAAGTTTGATTTGTTCGATTGTTTCTTTCTTAAATATTAATCATTATGGTAGTTTGGATTCTGCTAATATGATGACATTTATTATTAAGTAGTCTTTGAAATGTTTTATGAACAAACTTCTTAGTTTTCTTAAATAAAGAAAGTATTTCGCGGATTTTTTCTATTTCTTCTACACACTGATGATTTAAAGACGTTTTGACCTTGCATTTTTACATGTCATAAAATTTGCTGTTATGATTTCTTTTGAACAACAAGTTTTTCAAAACCCTTTGTGTTTTTTTTATAATTCCATCTCAATTATGAGGGTATTTACCTTTTCCATTTTTCATTCTTTTTCATAGGATGCAAATGAAATATTTTACTTCTTATTTCTGTCAACAAATTTTCTAAGATCAGTTGTTTTAAATTTTTAATAATTGTGAAATTAAGCAATCATTGATCTAGGAGTGTCTATTATATACTAAAGGTGCATCCTTTATGTTTTGTTATTATTTCATGAACAATTTTAATATATACTTAATCATACAATAGACTACTACTCAAAATAATTGACCCTTTCCAAAATTGAAATCACTTATTTTATAATGTTAACAATTGGTGAATGATCAGATATATACATATTTATATATGATTTTTTCCCCTTTAATATGCATTTCTTAAAAGAAACTCTGAGATCCCATTGAAAAAAAAACAAGGCTAGCCTTTTTCAGGGGTCTATTTGTTTTCTCCACTTGACTGTATATTTTTTTTTATACTAGGTTAATTTTCGTAGAAATCAATGAGATCACAGGTTTCAATAAGTTCAAAGAACGTTTCTATCGCACGCTGATTACTTATTTGTTGATAGATACAAGTATCTCACGCTTGATGCGGACTTACTTAAAATCTTCGGTCAGAATAACTTGTTGATAGTTAACATGTTGTCTTTTATTTCATCGACATTATTATAAAATGTTTTGGAACCTTTATTTGGTCGATAATTAATATGTGTTATTCTTTTACCTTCAATCGCAATGTCTACGCACAGGAAAGTTCTTATTTTCAAAATTATTTAAAAGAGAGAATTAAAGCATTAACAAAAAATACTGAAACTCAAGGTCGCAAAGGGAGAAGCAAATATGTTATATATTTTGGATTTGTGTAAAAATCAGGGTGGAGCGATATTTTTTCCAGGTGTTTATAAGTTACAAGGTTTGGAGATAATATATCAACAATCATGATTATTTGAGCCTTTTATTTAATACAGGATGTAAGTATAATTACTTTGTGTTCCTCCACCATGGTGCTAGGTTCAGCTTTTACATCTTTAAATTGTACATTTTTTTTTAGTAAAACGTATTGTATGTGTTTTCATTTAATCTTGAATGCAAATTGACTTTCAATTTTCATGTGATTAAAATGTGCTGCGTTGTTTCAGAGTATGTTTTGATATATTGTATACATTTTAAGTATTTTGTGAAATGGAAAAATATCTTAGTGTGATTCGAAGTTTTGAATAAAAAATATTTGAAACATAGTTTTCATTTTAATTTTACAATTGAAGTATTGTAGTAAATAAACTCATCATAGATACCAGGATTGAAATTTTTGTATTTGTGCCAGACGCGCATTTCGTCTACAAAAGACTCATCAGTGACGCTCGAATCTAAAAAAAAATTCTAAAGGCCAAGTAATGTATGATGTTTAAGAGCAGTCAGGAACAAATATTTTAAAATGTTTTTCCAAATACAGCTACGGAAATAGATTCCGGAGTCAGAAAAACCTTAATATTTCAAAAATTCTATGTTTTGTAATGTTTTATATTACATCTTAATGTGAATAAATTCAATTATAATCTTACGTTAACGTCAGGTAAACAAGTATGTCCAAGTTATATTGTGTATTCTTAAACTATTGTTAAGCAATATGATTTGTCAACAAGAAACAATATTCATAAAAGCAAACAGTTCTCCGTAAATACCAACCGGTTAACAGTTCAAAAACTATTTACTGTATGAATTATACACTGAAAGTTTTGACTATTTTATACACTGAAAGTAAACAGTTTTGACTATTTGGCGGAATCAAATATTTTCCCGCACTTTTGTATAGGAAAATTATATATATACAAATAGAGTACTCATTTTCTTAATGTTGAAGACATGATCACCAAAAGTCGTAAACTGCTTGATACGACTGCTTTACGTCCGTTATCAAGTTTTACATGCAAATGTTGAAAATAAATGTTGAAGAGATATGCATTTTACTTGCTTTGTAGCAGTCCGACACACAAAATCGGAATTTTAATACGATAGACCTTATATAAAAGTATGCAGGAAAACTATCAACCTTTATAGACACCAAGCCGACATAACATTCATTTTTCTTACTGGTTAAAGCTAAAGAGAAACCTCAAAAAGTAATTTCAAGATCCTTTTTTTACTATGTTGGGGATCAAACACAAAACTTTCCATGCACAGGGCAAAAGCTAGATTAACACAAGATGTGAAACAAACAGTAAAAAAATAAACATTTATTCAAGAAAAATAAATAAATCATTTAAAAAATGCATTTAACTTTTAAATAATATTTTTATAAACCATAAAAAATTGATTAAAGATAGATAAATTATGAGATTTTCTTTACTCTTTGTATATGTCCATTCATATGTGAGGTATCTTCTGTATGATGTTTATGAGAGGACTCATCTTCCTGTTCACTGTTTTCACTATCACTCCGTACATCTTGTAGCTAGAAAAGAAGACAAAGTTATCAACAGTCTGTGAATATACTAATGTATGAAACAACATTATGTATTTTTTTTTATAGGTATCTTAGGATAGTGCCCATATGTACATCATTACTTAGTTGTTTCGTGTCCCATTGGCTTTTTGAAATTGATTGGTATCCACATTTCTATAAAACACTAAGGAAGATACACCAAACCAATATTTGTTTTTAAAACAATTAGTTAAAGGATGGGTGTATCAATTTGATCGCGTTTTATAAATATTTTTCGCGGCATTTGATTATACAAACAAATCAGTTTGAGTATAATATGAAGGCTGTTATATTGGTTTTTATATATATTTAGAAAAATGCACATCTCGAAAATCAAT
Source organism: Mytilus edulis (assembly GCF_963676685.1). Lineage (NCBI taxonomy): Eukaryota > Metazoa > Mollusca > Bivalvia > Mytilida > Mytilidae > Mytilus > Mytilus edulis. Next base: position 75,750,670 of record NC_092345.1, on the reverse strand, counting down.
AATTTTACAATATTAACATATTTTTCTGCATTTTTCATGTCGGCCCATTATATATATTGCTTACCAAATAGTATAAGGTTTCTCATTGTTGAAGCCGTACAGTTGTCTATAATCACTCGCATCCGCTTCATTTGGACGTTGGTGGATAGTTGTCTTATGGCAATCATACCATATTTACGTATTTCTATGTTGATATTTTTGTTTGCACCAAATTATACAAAATAATTGTCTCTTCGGTGATTGCGGCAAAATATTTCCTAATCCCAAATCAAATAAAAACCATGAAGTGTTAATACTTACTTGACCTTGAGTGAACTTTGTTGCAGCTGTTCTAGCTATCAGTATAGACCAAAATATATGAAGAATTTGCAACACTCCCAGCATGACTTTCAATAACTGCATTACAAAGCTATTTCCATAATACTGTTCATGAGGCCCACTATTATTTGCATATTCAGGAAGTTCAATTGTAACGGAATATAAAACCCTAGATAACAAATATATTATTGTTAACATCATTTTGTCAAAATTGATATGGTTAATGTACAGAAAATAGATTAAATATTAAAGGTCAGCTTCATGTGAATGAACTATTTAGCAATTTAAAACATAATCATATTTTTTTAACATCCTCCATTTAAACAAGTTACATTTATAAATAAAGAGTGTAATAATCTGTCCATGAATCACTTGACACTTGTGTGACTTTCAAATATATATGATATGGTAAAGTTATATCCGCACCTTTTACAGCCACGTAAAAATGATTCAAACGAGAGAAGTCGCCAATATTCAATAGAGTCCTAACAGTTATTTTTATTTACGAACAATTAGGTTGACGGTTAACTCATCGGTATATACGCTATGGTTTTCGGCTGCAGGGCAGCATGAATTGTTCGGTTTTAAATCATTACAATGCAATTGATTTGGAGATCGACTCAAATTCTGCCAATTGTGTCTTGAAACCCATGAATGCTTTTCAAATGTGTTGTCGTTCGTGAATAATTGGTTTTATGAAGAATAGAAAGTTTTTGTAAATATCTTATATTCTGTTCAAAAGCTGTAATTTGTATTCTGTAAGGCTGACTGATGTTTCGTGACGTCTTTGCCTCTTTTGGTCAATTTAATAAAATTGGAAAAGTCATAATCCAGAATATTCAATAATGGCTTTTATGCAAACACTTTTTTAGGGATTGTCAAGTATTTTTTTTAATCCTCTTTTTGAGAATTTCTCTTTTGTTCACGGTAACGTCATACAATACGGTCATATTATAAAGAGTAAATGCATTGGGAATTAATAAATATATAAATACAAAAATTCAACAAAACAAACTAATTGTACATGTCGCCTTTTATAACCTATTACATAGTAAGACAGTAAATGATCTCAAAGGAATTGCTTTTCGGTGAAAATACGGTCAATATTATATGATATGGTAAGTTAAAATGATTTAATCTAAATATATGAACTAAAACACTCGTTTTTATTTCTCTCCAAAAACGGTTGACCGTTTTCATTTAATGGTATATTCTATATGATATATTAATAATATACATTTGATAATGATTTTTGGTCCACTGTCGACGGTATCAATAGTTAAAAAAAGGTACCAGGATTATAATTTAGTACGCCAGAATCGCTTTTCGTCTACATAAGACTCATCAGTGACGCTCATATCAAAATAGTTATAAAGCCAAACAAGTTCAAAGTTTAAGACTGCTTTCCGTTAATCCGTCAATTTGGCCAATAAGTTTTCCAAATTACTTTCTTCTTGTTTGAAGATATTAATATTTGACATATAGTTTAACCATAAACAGTGTGAATTTTGTTCCGGTCTGATGATTTTGTGCCAATTTATGTTCCTTTGAAATAGAAATCCACACAAGTAATCAGTTTTCTGGTCTTGCTTCAAGAAATTACTTTGATATTTGGCACATAGTTTAACGATGACTAGTTACCGTACGGATCAAGTTTGATTTTTTTTTTTTTTTTGATATAGGTTTTTTTAATTGCAGCGTTATGGTCTTCAGAGTTTTTGCACTTTTTTCGTCATGTTTGAATATATTGGTTTGATATTGTTTATATAGTTTACACCATAACCAGTTATAACAGATCAGGTTAGCGTTTTGTTCCAGTAAAATGATTTTTTTAACCAGTAGTGTACTACTCTCAGAATGTTTATTATGTTGGATACTTACATGTATGGATATATTATTAGTCTTGTAGCAATCCACACTACAGCAAACAGTACAAAACATAAATCTGAGACTTTAATATATTTACAGTAGTTACTCATTTTTGCAAACTGTAAATAAAAATAAATGTACTTATTTATAAAACTAATTACGAAATTTTGACAGAATCACAAATTATAAATGTTATTTACAATCATTAAATAACCAGAAGCGTGTTTTTTTTTACTTCTCGAATATTGTAAATCTTACTAGTTTAGTGTGTCAATGTCTTCAACTACACTACAAGATTATGTTAATAGCTCTCACTCTGTTTCGTGCCTATTCAAAGCAGTATTAATTTTGATTTAAAATACTATTGTTTTCTGTGTAAGCATAATAACGCCAGAAATAATCAGAGAGTCTTGGTGTAGTGGTTAGTGCATCGGACTACTAACACGGAGGTTCCTGGTTCGATTCCCGTTCCAGGATGAAAATTTTCGGCTCTCCCTTGACACCATTTGCGAGTATGTTAAGAGCGAGCCATATCTCTTGCACGTAAAAGACACCCTTGTAGATTTCGAAAAATAATAGGCTAATGCCGCTACAAGGCAGCACTTGCACCCGCAAAGTGGAAAAACTTGTTTCCCAATCCATTAATATATATATATATTTAAATAAACGCCAGTAAAATTCAACAATTTTTCCATTGTTACGCCACATACCCAAATAAAACAAGATTTATTTCAAAATCCAACAAGACTTTCAAACATCAGTGTACAATTATATTCTTATATATGTCAATAAAAATTGGCGTGAGACCTGCAAATTTGAGTTCAGAAGAGTAAATCAGTAGAATTTGGCAAAACTCGGCACCAATTTAGAAGGTTTATTTGATTCATTGTGAGGGTAAATCAGAGTTAAAATTTTAAAATACACTCTTGTCTTGGCGATTTGCATGAACTATTTGATACTTAAATGTTAGCAAATATAGATATCAATCAATTGGCAATGTAAACTTTGAAAATCAACATGATTCTTCGATTTACATTCCCGCATTTTCGTCAACGTGTTATAGAGCTATTCAAAGCATAACAATTTCTTGTAACTTTGCATTATCGATGATGAGCAATATATAGCCAAACTTAAAAACTGACAAACAAAAAAACATATGCATAACAAAATAAAGTTTACGAGATTGACAAACCAAAATATAATTTAAAAATTATTGGTCAAGTAATATCTGTAAAATACTTACTGCTAAGATATAATCTACAGGATCGTGTATGCATATTACTAGTGTTCCAACTCTTACAGCATTATAATTCCATGATAGTCCTATGAGGAGTATTGTTACTATGTGATGAACAGACATTTCAACGAAATCCTGAAAGTAGAAGGCATTGCCATAATACTCAAAAATTCATTTCAAACCTACCAAAAAAAAGGACTTGTATGAATGCTCATTTACGTTTCTATTTAAGTGAAAGATGGCATTCACTGCTCCCACATAAATTAGTAGAACATTCGAAATAATTTGACTAACTGAACTTTTTAAATGTTTACAAGAAAGTTGTGGATATCATATCAATCGTTATAGCGAAGATCATATCACCAAAATCTATTCTGGAATGTTATATCATTATCTTTTCTGACATTATATGGCTTATTAAAAGTAAAATTGGCAGGTTATTTAGCAAAAGTGAATTATGATTGCTAGATAATTTGTCGTTGGGATGCTTCCTCGTTGAAGTATTATCCTAATTTCTTTTTATTTATCACAAGATTTTTTTTTAAATTGCAAACATTTCTGAAGAATAGTTCCAAAACAAGTTTTTTTTTCATTTAAAAAGTATAGTCATGATGGGAAAATTAGATACCCAATTTGAATAAAACAGGTGTTGTTA